>NC_033794.1:31368424-31395924 GCF_001876935.1 Asparagus officinalis
TTACTCAATCCGCCTGTGGGTGGAAACAGGCATATCACCCTATTCCAGGAAAAACAATGCATTGCAAACCGCATAGAATAGTTGTCGTCCTTCCAGCCACGGTCTCATTGTCGGGTATAACTAATGCACTAATTGAGTGTTAGATCCAGAGCGATCTCATTGCCGATGAATTGCTGACTAACCCACACTAGCATCAAAACATTCATGAAATGTAATATATTGCCACTATCTAATCACGAACTAACATTCAAAATATATGTTACGCACCTCCGAATGCTTGTGCGTGCTCAAAAAAAAATATGTGTACCCTTGTATAACGACACCATGTATCTCAATGTGCCGACTCCTACTTCGTATTCCACGATCAACGCGTCATGAAGAATCAACATGTGCAAAAACCAACCTCTATCGTCGACCGAAACACCCTCCTCGGATCGACCACATATCGTGCCAAAACATGCACACAAACAGACAGGGGTCGAATCGACCGAATGCCCTTGGTTCCGCAGTCAACTGACCCTACAGAGAAAGTTCCCAATAGTCGGGGTGGCACTACTCGGTCGACTGATCACACCTTGAATCGATCGATCGATTTGGAACACAAATCGCAGATTATTTATTTCCGGAGACAGCTAGATATTCAACTAAATTCTTCAGTCAAAAATCAAACTTTTTCAATAAAACTCATGTCTGTTTAAACTTAAAATCAACACATATTTAGGGTTAATTCTATGCATGAAATCACAATTACAAAATTCGATAAGATATTATAAACTAAAACCCTTAACATGGTTCATAAGTGTCATGTGTGTAAGATTATCATGAAAAGCAACTAACCTTAATCAAAAATCTTCATGCTTAAATCTGTTTTAAAAACTTTAAATCCTACATCTTAGAAATCCGTTTCTATTATTCCTTTATAAATAAAAAAAGCTATTAAATATTTATATCATATGCCGTTCAAAAAAGAAGTGATTTTACATAACTAGCGTTAATAAATCAAACCAAACCAAGTAAAAGCACTTTTAAAAACAGGGATTGGATCTTTGGAGGGCATGAAATTCACATCCATAACCTGCCTGGAAACCCAAACGTAGCCAAACAAACTGATTCCTCCTTCGCCAAATGCCGATGTGATCTCACACTCTTCTTGGTATTGCTTCACAAAGCTCATCCAAAATCTATCAAAATATCGATCTAGCGTTATGAGGGTAGAGAGGCGTGGCTACTAGGCGTTCAATAAATTCATAAAAAACAGAGATATTTTTAGTGAAATATACATATACATATATATGGAAGGCAAACCCGAAACTTGTTAAGCACCTAGGGGGAATAGGATCAATGCCTAATCTAATTCGATTAAATACCAAATTTAAAACTAATTAACAAATATATCCTAGCAAGAGTAGCATTTCGATATGAATTAAAGCTTAAGAATATATATGCATCAAGTCGCCGTCTTAAAAATAAACACAGAAACAATATAAACAAGTAGTGGACACAATGAGCAAACCATAACACAATAATATGATCATGAAGTATCGGTCCCTTTCTGACTACGTCTCGCTCCCCACTTTCTCGGGGGAGAATCCACTATCAACAATTAGTTTTCAACGATGCGTTCACCCAAAAACGTCATAATCGATTTTCAGACGCTCACGACAAATCGTTTATTAACACACAAGGCCAAATACACTCTACACCTCTCTATGTGTGGCCTAGTACGTGCTCCTCTTCCTCAAGTGTTCGGTATTTATACACCTCTCTCTAGGCTACAACCGACCCACTCCTACTTGGAATCGACCACGTCACTCACACACACTACCTCATGGATGTTACAAGGTGTATAATCACAATGTATAACTCACAATAAGCTCGTTCAATTACAAGATTTGTTTCTCTACAATAGCATGCAGAACATAACTGTAGCTCGCTCTTCTCAATGTCCACAATTCCTACAAACCGGCACTGTTCACGAGACAGGTTTTTGTTTTTGAAAAAAACAAAAATCTAGAATTTTGCCAGTCCGTATCTAACTTTGTAAAATCACCATTAAAAATAGTAAATTCAACTCCCCTAAAAGTCTATAAAATTTGACGGAAGGTTCTAGACATCTAGATAAACATAATTAGAAGAAAGAATTCTCTGAAATATCACTTCTCAGTTTGAGAGATAATAAATATATTGAACACAGATATACAGTTTCTAAAAAAACGCAGAAAATTATTTGATTTTTGCTCAAATTCAATTGAAAATAAACAAAACAATCCTCCAAAATAGCTAAACCTTGCGGGAATATTATTTTTATGTATGGATAATATACATGCAAATGCAAGAAATTTTATAAAATCGTATTTCTCAATTCATGAAAACGTATCTGTTTTGTCCCTAAAAACATGGGCCGCACGGACAACAGCTACGTACTATGAACAAAAAACTTGCATTTTTAAAACAAAAACGAGCTTCAAACAACTTTGGAAACACTTAGAATGGATTTTTAGACATTATATCGAGATATGAACAATAAGTAGTGAAACCAAGTTTTTAATTCCATAAACACAATATTTTTTCTTAAATACAATAGAATATGAAATAAACAAAAAGTGTATATGCAAGATATATATTGTTTCATATCTACATAACTAAACCAAAACAACTTAACCATATGAAAACAAACATGTATATATATAAATATGTATTTGTTTCATATTTAAACTTGAAAATCAAAACTTATATATATATATATATATATATATATATAAAACCAAATACATGTATGTGTGTATATGATTGAGCTTAGAGTACCAACACACATAATATATAAACCTAAACTAAATTACCCAAGCTTGATCTTGATCTTCAATAAGCTTGACTTGGTACACTTTGTGGATGAAGCTTGAACTTGGATCTTCAACTTGAATTGCAAGGCTTCACCTACTATTCCGCCAACCTCAATTGGATATGATCGTGAATGCACAATTCCATCCATCCTCCAACTTATTGTTTGTCTATAATAAATAACAAAACGCAAACACTAGACAAACAATATTAGATATAAATTATTTGTTAAATCATCATCAAAACAAGAAGGCCAATAATCTTCCCCTTTTTGATGATGACAAATAATTTACAAAAAGGATATATGCATGAAAGAAATGAATATATAAATTAGAATTATCATGCATATAAAAAAGAAAGAATATACTAATAATATTTCTCCCCCTTTGACAACATCAAAAAGGTGACAAAAAGGATAAAGTGAGCGAAAGCTCCTCCTATCAATATACATGGGTGAGTATAAAAACAATAATAGAAAAGAGAAGACTCCCCCTATCGAAATGCCTTATGGAACATATACAATAAAGATCATGGCAAAACATGTGAGCAAACATAAATGCAAAATATGCTATCTATAACTCACATACAAAGATAGACAAAGTGAACACATATAAATATGTTAATATGAAAGAAGTGTCTCATTACACAATTTTAAAAACATAGTGTATAAAAATAGATTTATAAAATCAAAAGATAGAACATGAGAATCATGCAAAAAGTTTTCAAATGAAAACAAATTAGTTAATGAAATCATAAATCAAGATTTAAGTCCAAAAACAATGTTTGATCAAAAAAGGAAAATTTTCTTTGTAAAACTTGATCAAACCACATAAAGAATACTTTATAAAGCATATTTGAAATTTGAATCATCTATTTGTGCTATATAATGAATTCAAAAGAACAAATCAAAATAAAATTTTCATAGTTCAAAAATAAGATTACAAAACATACAAGAATCATGAACTTTGGAAAAAATCATCTTTAAAAGTATAAAGCCAAATCATCATTGATTTTTAAAAATCAAGAGAGGCAACTATATCTAGCTCTTGAGCTAGTAACAATCCATATAAACATTTAAGCATCCGGTAAACATGATTTGGGAATAAATACCCAATAAATCCGGAGGGTTCTATAAATACAAACCTCTCATCAAAACAAAACCAATAATCATGAAAACAAAAGAATTTGACAAATAAAAGGAATTGTTTTCATAAAAGTTTAAAATATATTTTTCAAAACCAAGAAAAAGGAAAAAAAGTACTAAAATTCTTAGCTTAAAAAGTATTTTGGCACCCAAGTATTCTTGGTGCCGGTTTGTTTAGGGACATGATCCCTATCATTAAGGCTCAAAGCCCTAGGGTTATGAACCCTCTTGGGCACATATGGTGCACTAACACGGTCAAAATAATATTCATTCAAATGACCCTCTCGATTGTAATTTGTGCAATGAAAGAGATCCATTTGTTTTTGTGGATCATTAGCTCGTGCACGAGTAACATTTGCAAACATAGATGGTCTTTTAAGATTATTTTGCAAATATGAAATATTTTGAAACAATGTTGGTCTACTTAAAATATTTTGCGATTTAGAAACTTTTTGCAAATCAAAACAAAACTTAGCTAAGTGACCAACTCTACCACAAAAATCACAATAATACACATTAACATGCTTATGATGAACAATGGGTGCATGTGTGTGTACATGTGATGAAGAGACTTGATGAGATGGACAAGGAGCATTGACATTTTTATATTTGTGTACATCATAACAAAATTTAGCTAAATGACCTTTACGACCACAAATGGAGCACTTGTAAACTTTGCTATACAAGTGTGCATAGTGTATAGGTGATTTATAAGTTATAACACTATATTTAGCACACTTGTCCATAAGTTTTTTATGATTATCAATGCACGTGTTAAAAGTTGAATCTAAGTATGATATGCGGTTTTTCACAAGATTCAATTTATTATTTATCACAACATCATTGATAATAGAAGTAGAACATGTATGGTTATTCTTAAAAGAATCAAATTCATTTCTAATGCATTCTACTTCTAGCATGGCATCTTTATTAGTATGAGTTAAGCTAGAAATGGATGAAGTCAAATTTTTATTTTTCAATTTTAACATATCATTAATTTCTTTAATAGCAACATTTTCTTGAGAAATGATATCAAAATTGGAGGCTAGCTTCTCATGATCGGATTTTAAACTAACATGCTTGCTTTTGAGATCAATAAAATTATTTTGCAATTTAGTGTAGGCATACCATAATTTCTCATATGCACAAGCGAGTTCATCAATAGATAAATCATTATCGGAATCGGAATCGCTTACTACACAAGAATTATCCTCTTGTGGCCATGTGCATGATGCTCCTCTATCACTTGAAGTTGATTCCGTCATAACGTGTCGAATCTCCTCCAAATGTCCTTGATGTGCTTCAAAAAGTTTCCAAATCGTGTAAGCACTATCAAAATGAGCAAGTTTGTTAGAAATACATGGTTCAAAAGCATTATGCAAAAGTTCTAACATTAACTTGTTCATTGTAAACATTTTCTTATCATGGTTGCTCCACTTGGATTTCTCCAATGTGGGCACAATGTAAGCATAATCAATAACTTCCCATAAGTCAATATTTCTAGATTCAACAAATATTTTAAATTTAGAGCACCATTGAGCATAAGGGAAATTTCTATATTTTGGAGCAATATTTGGATTATAACCTAAACAAAATACATTTATATTCATGATATATATGTGAATATATACAAGCAAGACAAATGCAATCATAACTAGATTAGCACAAAGAAGATAACTTGGATCTTTAACTCAAGGTGATTAGACCTTAAATCAAAGAGCACCAAGCTTTGATACCAATTGTTAGACCCTAGAGGGGGGTGATTAGGGTCTTATGCTAATCTAATCTGATTTTATGCCAATTAAAAGAAATTAATAAGTTATCCTAGCAAGTATGAAATACAACAAGATAAATGAGCTAGGATAAGCAATATGAACAAATGAATATATCCTAGTAATGAGATTTACTATAAGATATATGCAAGGATATGTAATTAACACAAGGGTAAACAATCTAAACTAGATAGTGGGTAATATAATCAACAAGCAATAAACAAAGGCGATATGATATATGAACATAAAAATAAGTGTGCCAATGTAATCACAAACAAACGATATGATTACAGAGTTTGGTCCCCACGACCTACGTCTCCGCTCCTCACCTCGAGGAGATCTCCACTATCACAACCGGATTTTCTACGTTTATCCGAATAACGTTTACACCACATAATATGGTTTTCAACGTTCACTGATCAACGTTCACAATCACTCACAATGTCAGTTTTCAATGCTCACCGATCAATGTTCACTCCTCATACTCGGTTTTCTAGCTCACCGAAAACTTTACAACACTAATATGTTCTCTACAATAGATGAGAACTCAATGAAAGCTCACACTCAATTGTTACAACTCTCACCAACCCAAATATACTATGTATAAAAATACAATAAGCTCAGGTGTGTGTGTGTAACAATGAGTGAAATCAAATCAAAACTAAACTCAAAATAAAACTAGCTTTAATAAGATGATAATCAAACAAATAGATATAAATGTAGAAATAGAGTTTAGAAAACTTCTCAATAGATCAAGAGGTAGAGGAGAAAGGTTGTATGCTCAAACACCAATGGTTGATCTCCTCAAGCTCTTGTGAAATTGATATCACAAAACAAACTCTTAGTTTGCTTAAAAACTTTTTAAACAAAACTTAAATCAAACACAAACTCTTGTTAAAACTTGTTTAAAACACTCTCTTGGGTGTGTAAAATAGTTATGACAAAGGGGTATATATAGGGTAGAAGAAAACAATCCAAAAAATCTCAAAAACCCACTAAAAAAGCAAAAAACAGAATTTATCGTTACTGTTCAACGGTTGGGTGCTACAGTAATGGCGGTCGACCGTACTACAGTGCGGTTGACCGCACTGTTCACAGACAGTTTCTGTTTTTGACAAATTTTGGAATTTTGCGTATCTGACTTTGTAAAATCAATTAAAAATAGTAAATCAACTCCAAAAGTCATAAAATTTTGAGGGAAGGTTTTAGACATGTAGATAAACATGTTAGAGAAAGAATTTATAAAATATCTCTTCTTAGTTGAGAGATATAAATGTTTGAACACAGATATACAGTTTCTAAAAAAACTACAGAAAATACGGTTTTGTAAATTCAATTAAAAATAACAAACAACTCCAAAAATAGTAAAACTTGAGAAAATATTTGTATATATGATAATAAACATACAAACGAAGAAATTTTTTAAATTTCATTTCCCAATTATGAAAACGTATCTGTTTTGTAAAAACATGCACGGACACATGCACATACATGAACAAAAAAACTTGATTTTTCCAAAAACGAGTTCAAACAACTTGGAAACACTTTAGAATGGATTTGTAGACATTATACGAGATATGAAAATAATGTGAATAAGTCTTTAATCCATAAACACAATATTTTTCTAAATACAATAGAATATGAAACAAACAAAAGTGTATATGAAGATATATATTGTTTCATATCTACATAACTAAACCAAAACAACTTAACCATATGAAAACAAACATGTATACATATAAATATGTATTTGTTTCATATTTAAACTTGAAAATCAAAACTTATATATATATATATATATATATATATATAAAACCAAATACGTGTATGTGTGTATATGATTGAGCTTAGAGTACCAACACACATAATATATAAACCTAAACTAAATTACCCAAGCTTGATCTTGATATTCAATAAGCTTGACTTGGTACACTTTGCGGATGAAATTTGAACTTGGATCTTCAACTTGAATTGCAAGCCTTCACCTACTATTCCGCCAACCTCCATTAGATATGATCATGAATGCATAATTCCATCCATCCTCCAACTTATTGTTTGTCTATAATAAATAACAAAACGCAAACACTAGACAAACAATTTTTAACTCTAAGCTAAGCATGCAAAACTTTTATTATTTTAATTAAAAATCTAAGTTTAGACTTAAGTGAAGTATACTACTTTGAAAATTATTTCTTAAGAAATTTATTTAGAGTTATCATAAAAGGTGAACTTGAGTATAAAACTAACTAGGGATTAGAAAATTTAAAATCTATCAAATTGATCAATTATTAATTAAATCTATTAATTTGGCAAGTGACAATATTTTTATGATTTTTTTGAAAGAAAGAAAAAAATTATGACATAGAAAGAAGAAAAGAATTATGGTATAGATAGAAGAGAAAAGGAATAAAAAGGTAAAATAAATAGGAAAAATTACTAGTTCTCACCCACACACATAAATTTTGCATTATCTTCAATGCAAACTTTATGATGCACAAAGTAAAGCAGATAAAAAATAAAGCACTTATATTTGTTCGGTCGACCTAGAATAATGATGATAAAAATTTGTAATTATCTTTGGTATGAGGAGGATGAAATAAAAAAAATCTTCTTCTTCTTTTTTTTCATTATTTTTCAAAAAAAATTCATTTCTTTTTTTTTCTTTTTTTGACTTATATATATATATATATATATTCTTCTTTTTTGGCTATAAAAGAACAAGAAACTCTCAAATAAGAGATGAATAAATTCTTTTTATTATCATGAGACAAAACACAAAAATGTAGAATGAAAGATTCAACATGAAAAGCTCATACTCTACATTAAATTCTACCTTATTGCTAAAAAATTCTACCCCGGATTTTAAAAAATAAAAATGATATAATCAATGATGTGTTTAAATTTTGCATTCTCCAAAGGTTTTAATAATTTTTGTAGCAATTAAAGGTATGTAACACTGGTGTCATGCATTTTTAATTTCCTATTGAACTTAGATTCTTTATTTATGAAGGTTTGTCCTCTAACAACCAATTCTTCTTTAAAAATTTCCTCAACCCCAAGATTCATGGTTGAGGTATGAAAATTTAGTGGTTGTTCGCTTTCCAAGAATCTAAGTTCATCAACAAAGAGTTCTTCAAATTTTGGATTAAAGAAGCATGTATTTAACATAATTTCCTCGTTCTAAAATACCTGATCTGATTTTTCTAATATCTCCAGCTCTTCAGTAAAGATTTCCTCAAAACTAAGATCTAACTCATTCTCTTTTTCATCTATTGGTTTTTTTAATGTAATTTATTTCTAGAGGTTGATCATTTGATTGGTTGCCTAGATTGAAATATTAAAATCACCAATCAAATTCCCAAAAGACAGCTTCATTTGACCAACTCTACAGTTGATGAGAGCATTAGAAGTGGCTAAGAACGGTCTTTCTAAGATGACATGTCTCTGTCCTTTAGGATTGGAAACAAGCTGTGTTTCCAAGACTACAAAATTCACTGGAAAAATAAAATCTCCAACCTTAATCAGAACATCCTCTATCTCACCCATGGAGACTTTGACAGATTTATCAGCTAACTGCAATGTGTATTTGGTTGGTTTCATTTCACATACACCTAGTTGTTGGTAGACTGAATAAGAAAGCAAATTGATAATAACCCCTAAGTCTAAAAATGCTTCATCAATATAGGTATTACCAATGACACATGAAATGATGGGACAACCTAGATCTTTACGTTTTAAATGTATGGGCTTTGAGAGCATATCACTGATATTGACAGCCAAAAAACTTTTCTTTGGAACATTTATTCTTCTCTTCTTAGTGCACAAATCTTTTAAAAATTTTGCATAAAAAGAGATTTGTTTAATTACATCTAAGAGAGGAATGTGGACCTTAACCTATTTGAAAGTTTCTAAGATCTTCTCCTCCTGAGGGGAGTGTTTCTTATGTCTGAGTCTATCCGTGAAGGGAGCAACTGGTTTAAACCTATCAAAATTAGGCTCAGGTTCTGGTTCTTGGTCATCAGAAAGGGGTGATTTTTGAATAGAGTTATCAGAAGGAGAATGAAGTTGTTCTGGTTCAAGAGTTTGACTTGGAGGAGTTCTAACTTGATTATCAACCTATTTTCCTGACCGTAGTGAATGGATTACATTCACTTGAGCTTCGTAAGATGAACTAGATCATGTGTCCTTAGGGTTGACCATGGGTTGACTCGGAAATTTTTATTTCTTTCTTTCACTCATGGCACTAGCTAGTTGACCAAGTTAGGTTTCTAACCTAGCTATGGCTTGAGTGTTGGAGTTGAGTATTTGTCCGGTTGATTGCATAAGGAATTCAACGTATTGGATGTTTTAATCAATATATTTGTGGTTTGTGTAGAGACATTGATTATGGTTTCCAAACCTTTTTCTAAAATATTGAAACGTTTATCATGATTCAAATTTGGAGGGATATGATTTATAGATTGATGATGAGTAGACTGATTTGGATATGGAAGATTTGGTTGTTGAAAACTGGGTTGAGAACTGAAAGGAACTATGTTTCCCCTAGGAAATTGTTGATTTGAAGAGAGAGTGAAGTTTTAATTTCCGGAGTAGTTTCCCTAATTCCATACAAAGTTTGGGTGATTTTTCCAACATGGATTGTAGGTTGGAGAAAATGGATCATTTACAGAATGCTAGAATGCAGCGTTAACTTGTCCTAATGGTTAATTATTTCCTAAGAAAGAACATTTATCTTGTAGGCTGTCTAAAAATTACTGCAGATAGTTGATCCCCATCAAACACCGATGATGAAAGTTACAATTTAACAGCTTCCAGAAGGCTATAATTTAAAGACTTTCATGTAGATCAATGAATGTTACAATCTGATGATCTTCACAACAACTGATGAAAGCTCTAATCAATAGCCTTCATAATCAACAACGAGAGTTACAACCCGACGACTCTCACATATCAAAGAGCTGAAGCAAAGATTACAAAACGATGATCTTTGCAACGCTCTGATAAAAAGAGACTACAAATTAACGGTCTCCTCAAACCAAGACGCGAAAGTCCTCCCCGCATTTTAGCATCAAGACGCAGTGCCAATTCAATCACGGATGCAGCTCCTTATCATCCATCGCTAACGTAGTTCATGCCCATAGACGCAGCTCAAGTTTTGCCACAAATGCAGCCTCCGAAAGCTGCCAAACACAGCTTCCAAGCTGCCAACCCAGCTTCCAACAAGCTGCCAATGCAGCTTCCAAATTGCTGCAAACACAGAATTGCTGCTAACGCAGCTTCCAACAAGCTGCCAACTCAACTTCCAAATTGCTGCAAACACACCTTCCAAATTGCTACAAATGCAGCTTCTAAATGTTACAAACGCGGCTTCCAGACGCTACAAATGAGCTTCCAGACGCTGCGTTTGGACGCAGAATTCACGCCAGAACGCAGATTTTGCGTTTGACTCATTCAAATACGAGCTGAACGGTTTCAAAATCATTTCCCATAATCTGAGGGGATCACAACTCCACTCAGGAGTGATTTAAGGGGTGGTTATATCTCATTAGCCCCACAAAGGAGCAATTTTAGGGGCGATTACACCCCTAATCGCCTATAAATAGCTGAAAGATCAGCTTAGTTCGCAGAGGAGGGGGATATCTTTGGATCATTATGAATTTTGGAGATCTAGAGATCAATTTTTTCGGATCATCTTCTCGACAACAAATTCTGGGGGCTATCTTCGTGCTTGGCTAGTCTAACCTATTACGGTTAAGATCAATCAACTCTTTTACAAGAGTTTAAACTCGCTCTGAGTTATCAATTTGTTCAGAGTTTCAAAATTACCACGCAAGTCCTCCACAACGTCAAATCGTGAGGAGAAGATACCGTTCTAGTGAAACAATGTGTTCGGATCGTTAACGAGAAGCAAACTCGACGCGAGCATTCAAGGGAGGTATCTCATCGCTACCGTGAAGAACCCAGTATTAAACAAATGGGAGTATTTACATCAATTCTCCTATCTTTTGTAATCAGAAATCCAAATTGTAATTGAGATCGAGAGAATATAAATCAAATTTCTTTTATTTTATTTACTAGAAATTTTCCACCAAACACATCTAAAACATAGGATGGAGAAAGACAGTTGTGAGAACCTGGGGCAGAAACTTGATTGATTTGAGTAGGGTTCGTTCTTTGATTTCTAGAGCTTCTAACCTACGCATGATTGTAGCCATCTATGCTTCAGAGGCAATGTTTGTCTCTAGGGATAGACCACTGGATTTGGGTTGGGGAACTGATGAAACTCTGACATCACAATATTCTCATTGCATAGTTTTCTCTGATAAACTCTCTAAAAATACCCAAGCTTTATCAACATTTTTCTTCATGAAATCCCCTTGACACATTGATTCTAAGAAAGTTTTTGAAGAATAATCCAATCATTCATAAATGATTTGGCATAATCACTATTTTTCAAGACCGGGTGAGGATATTGGAGAAGAAGATCCTTAAATCTATCAAAATACTTTCAGAATGGCTCATCCGGGACAATTTTAAAATTCATGATGTTATTTCTAAGCTTAACCGTTTTGTGAATAGGGAAATTTTTCTTTAGAAAGACAGTAACAAATTCATCCCAAGTTAAGATAGAATTCATGGGTAAGTTATATAGACATTTCTTGGCTTTATCCTTAAGAGCAAATGAAATAAATCGAAGCTTGATCGCATCCTCAGATAGTTCCATAATCTTAATCATAAGACAAACTTCCTCAAACTCAGAGATAAAGATATAAACGTCTTCAATTTCATTTCCTAAGAATTTTGGAAGCATGTTTATATAATACGATCTAAGCTCAAAATTAGTTTCATTGACTTCGGGTAGCTTAATACAAGATGTGATTGCATTCCTAGTTAGGTAACACATATCTTGAAGAACCGGTGGATTATAATTATCCATTTCTTTGAAAATTGGTTCAAAACAGATTAAACGATTGGTATTATTCCTAATCCAATTTTGCATACACCAAGGCAAATTCTTTTTATTTTTGTTTTTGTTTTTTTGTAAATTTATTTAACTAGAAAAATTCTAAGAAAAATAAAAGTTAGTTTTTTTAAAGGAATACTAAAAAAATTTCTAAAAGGTAATAAGAAGTAGGAGAAAGATAAAAGAAAAATCTAACTAAAACAAATTAAAAACAACCACTTGTGTCAATCCCTCCAAAATCTAAGGATAAGTCTAAACTCAACTAGACCAGCTCCTTACCAAAAACTCCCTTAGTGAAAAGATTGAACTTTACTCAATCAGTTAGTCAGGTAAGGATAATACTAGAGTGATATCAAAGATTAATTAAGTACTTTATTCCTTGCGGAACATTTTACGCAACCCCAAAACCTTACTTTAGACACCAACGGATTCAAGTAAACTTAAACCGGTTCACTTAAGGATTTCTTGTTCCTTAATGAGCTTAAGTCCTTAGGGGCCAACGTCTAATGAGTTTTAGGAGGCTCGGGTTTGTGTTGTGAGGGATTAGTGATTTGTGGGCTAAGGAAAGGGTGGTGAAATCCCTCACCTTATCTTGATTAGGGGGTATTACCCTTAAGAATATTTTTAAGTGAGTATCAAATCAAGATGCTCAAATCACTTTGGTGAATTCCTACTATTATATGCAATGCGACCCTAGGAATTAAAAACAACTACAAAAGGATGGAAAAATAATTTTTTTTTGTTTTTTATTAAGGTTAACAATCAAACAAATATGAGAAAGAGACTATTGTTTGAATTTATTATCTTGTTAGTAAATATCCAAGTAGAGAGTGAATTTTATTGATTGACATAAATAAAATCTTTTTTTTCTTTTTAGATCCTAATTGTCTCTAATTGTGAGAAACTAACTAAAAAGGTGGAATTAAAAATACTAGAAAGAAGAGTTACCATAAGCAAATCTTCAAATCCTCGATCTCCAATCCTTGGTCTTCAATCTCCAAGTAGTTCCTTCATAAGAAAACACACAAATTAAAGAACCAAAATAAATAAAACCCTACTTATAAGCACCTTCCCCAACAACTGCGCGAAAAACTTAACAGGCAATAAATGTATATCTCTAGAGTTGCAAGTGAACAACCATCAAGTTATAGTATAAAAATTTATCAATCCCACGAGGAATGTGTTTGTAGAAAATTAAAATCAGTTCTTATATCATGTGTGTGACAATTAGGAGTGATGGATGTGATTGTGGAGAGATAAAGAAAGTGAGAGTGATTGTATGTAAATAAAAACAAAATAAGATTGAGAGTGGAGAGATAAAGATTGAATGTGATAAAGTATAAGGGTAAACAAAACTAACAAAAGGGAAGAAAGAAAGATGAAGGAAATAAAATGAAGAAACAAATAAGAGAAAAATCAAGAATAAAGTGGAAAATAAAGAAAGTAAAAGGTGGAGGATTCAATTAGATATATGAGGAATCTAGAATTGAATCCACTAGCTAGTTTCATGCAATTTCTAGAGTTCCCATAAGTATTAGTTCCACATCTTTAAAAAAGGCAATTTCCTAGAGGATTCTAACCTCAAGGCCAATCAAAGAAAGAGAAAATAAACAAAAATAAAAATTAATCCCAAGAGGGTTCTAGTCTCAAGGAGAATAATGTAAAAAAATAAAATCTAAACTACAAAATAAATTGCAAGAAATAAATGTAAGAATTTAAAGCAAGAAAGTAAAGACATGAAAGTAAATCTACTCTATTACGCATGAAAACAAATCTAAGGTAAGAGGGTTCTAGTCTCTTGGCTATTTAAACAAGAAAAGAAAGTAAAAGATAAATTTATTAACAAAGAGAAAATTTACAGCCCAAGAGGGTTCTAGCCTTAAGGTGATAGCAAACATTCATCTTGATCTTCATCTTCATCCTACATTCATGATCATAATCAAATAAAAAGAAGAAAAGGAAAATATGAAAAGGTGAAAATATTTTTTATTAATTGGAACAAAAAGTTACAAGTTGGAAGGTTTTCTCAATTAAGAGTAATCCTCCTCTCCAAAAGGAGTTTTTACAAAATATTTCACAGCCTAACCCCTCACTCTCTATCTCTATTTATAGCCTATAATAATGAATAAGAGCCCTTTGAATAAACTTGATTCCCAAGTTAATCAATTTAAGCCTTTAAATCGTAATTGCACATTTGGTATCGATACTAGTATCGATACAAATATCGATACATCTATCGATGCAGGCATCGATACATGTATCGATACTAGTATCAAAAAATTTGACTTGACAGATGGTTTCGTCTCGTCGAGATAGATGATTTTTATATATTATATGTTAAGTTCCACCTTCTGGATTGAGAGATATCATTATTTCTTTTTAGCCAACCATCTTGCATATGATTTCTTTTTATATTGGATTTTTGTTTTTTTCGGCTTCTATTGTCTACTTGGCTTGATCCCGGGCTTTAATAAAGGTTATAAAATGAGGAAGTTAGGGTCTTTTGAGCTTTTATTCATTATTTCTTCATTACCCTGTAAATTAAGATAAAAACAATTATTAGAAGTATATTTATTCATATAAAATAGATAATGAGAGTATAAAAATATAATAAAAATATGATTATCAAGAAGTATTTATCCAATCCTCATTACAAAACTCATCGGGCAACGGATCTTTAGCTTCCACATAATCATTGTTAACATAAAATTGATCCATCCAACGGGAGTCATCATCGATTTCAGTAGTCATATGCATGCTATCAATTTGCACGTCATCTTCTTCAATATCTTCTGAGACATCATTTGTTTCTTCTTCTACAATTGATCCGGCCGATAAGTCACTTGTAACGTGGCCCGAAGCATCGTTAAATATAGTACTTGACGTCCCACCAAGAGAATGCCAGCTTAAATGTTGTAGTTGAGACCATGGGTCTTGACTTAGAGATGTCGTAAAACCACTCAATTCATTGTCTATGTCAAGCATGTGGGAGAACTCTCCTTGAGGTCATGAAACTTGGGCAAATTCGAGAATCGGATACTTCTCAATGAACTACTTAATTGATACTTTCTTCTCAACTAATTGTTTCATGTCATTCAACACCTCATCGTTGGTGATGTTCATCGCAATTGTTCTATTCTCATTTATCGGACAGTTGAAGAACACCTTAGTTACACATTCTTCTTTATTAATTTTAGTAACTATATGTATTTCCTTCATCATTCCATCAAAATTGCATGAGTGAGTTAGCATAAATATTTTTCTAGAACCTTCCTCATACATAGACATACTATTCACTCCGACGTCGAGGCTCCCATTGAAGAAGCAAATAATGGGTATAAAGTTCTCTATCGAAACTAAAAATCAACAGTCCATCATATGCAAATAATCTATTATAACTGGAAATATTAATCTCAATTGAAAATCAAATTTAAAACCCTAATCTCAATTGAAAAGCAAATAATGGTTAAACCCTAACATTCAAATCACATTTTTTATCATATTTCACAAAATAAAAACAAAAAAATTTCATACCCAAAATCATAAACCCTAGTCAGTCCATATCATTCATCAAAATTCTCTCAAAAAATTACAATTCATACCATAAATTTCATATTCCAATTATAATTAAACCTTAAATAAAAAACCATAGCATTCATATCAAAAGTTAACCCTAGCCTGATACATCCATGTTAATCATCAAATTCACAAAAAATTATCAATTTTTTTTATCTTGAATAGAGTTTGATGTGGTCAGAGACGACTGTGGTCGCGAGCGTGGTCGGAGGCGCCTGTCGTCGCAAGTGCGGTCGGAGGCTGGGGCTAGCGTGGTCGGCGTGGACGCGAGACCTGTGGTGGCGGGGTCACGAGATCTCGAGAACGGTCGTCGATTTGAGGTAAGGAAAGAGGGGAGGGAGGGTCACGGGTTACTTAAATACCAAATAGACGGGACTACGAGTCCCGCCTATTTGGTTGGCATGACTAATCTTGGATTAGCATGCCCTAACTACATGGGACTAGTAGTTCCATGTAGTTAGAAAAAATACCGGCAGCAAAATCGACCGTTTTCATCTTAGTTGGGATGAAACATCTTAGTTGGGATGAAGACGGACAGTTTTGCTAATTTTTATGGGAAAAGGTCGATTTTGCTCATTAATTTTTCAAAATGGTAAAATTTGTCCCCACATATTACCCCTTTCTCTCCCTCCATTCTCTTTCTCTCTCTGCTTCTAAGGATTATGCAGCCCCTATTAGAATTTGCAGAAAATACCATGAAATTGTCAAAAATTATAAAAAGTACCCCTAAAATCTCAAAATCTGAAATTTACAGGAACACTTTAAAAAGATCAAAACTTCCAAACAAGTGTTTTCTTTAAATGTGTGTAAGCTTTAATCTTTTTAGGGTATTTGTATAAATCTTTTAGAGTGTTTTTCTTAATTCAAACTTTTACCTTAGTGGTTCTCTTAAGAAAACGTAAAGCTTTACACGTATCTTCTACTTCTAGTCTTCTAAACCATGGGCAGATGCAAATACAAACATAAGGCAGTTGCACCCCAATGAATGTGAAAATTACATTTTAAAACCTCCTATGTTTGCAATTTGCCCTGCTTCATTAAAAGTACTTGCATTCCAATTCTTACAAACATGGAACTGGTTTTAATTTTAGCACATTAAGTTAGAATTTTTAGCCCATTTATGAGAACGTGGGTTTATAATATTATATTTTAATTTTTGATAAATGCCTTTAAGAAAATTTTTGTGGATCCGTCACTATTCTAAACAATGATAAGTAATCAAATAAAAAATATCGACATCTTTGTTCAATTTGACTCTTTGAAAGAAAAAAATGTCTTCCAACTGAGCACTGATCACCCTATCAATCCATGATGACTGTACTGCTAATGCTCCCAAAAATGCATTGCATCCACCAATCTATGGCTTGAAGTCAAACTGACTGAGGGTAAAAAGGTTTCGATACAACGAGCATCTCAAAGCTGTAAGCCTGTGTCGACGCTTCCTGCTCAAAGCATCTGCTATGGTGTTTGCCTTCCCCGGATGGTACTGAAGTGTGAACTCGTAGTCCTTAATGAACTTGACACGTCGCCTCTGTATCTGGTTGAGTTCCTTCTGAGAAAAGAGATATCTCAGGCTCTGATGATTTGTAAACAGCTCAAACTGAACCCTATAAAGATAATGCCTCCACACTCTGAGTGAAAAGATCAATGCTGCCAACTCTAAGTCATAAGTGAGATAATTCTGCTCGTGAGTCCTTAACTGCCGTGAGATATATGCAACCACTCCCTAAGTCTACATCAAAACGCCTCATAGTCCTGACAATAACGCATCGGTATAGACAACAAAAGTCTTGTCACTCCTCGGAATAATTAACACTGGTGTAGTAGTCAACTTAGCCTTTAAAATCTCAAAGGCATTCTGACATTTTGGCCCACAAACAAACTGAATACCCTTCTTCGTAAGGCGTGTTAGTGGGGTAGCAATCTTGGAAAAATCCTGGATAAAGTTCCTGTAGTAACTGGCAAGTCCCAAGAAGCAACGAATCTCTGTAACTGTTTTTGGCAGCTCCCAATCAACAACTGCCTCAACATTTAATGGATCAACTGCAATACCCTCCTTGGAGATAAAGTAACCTAAGAATTTAACCTCTGAAAGCTAAAACTCATATTTGCTAAACTTCGTATACAACTGGTACTCTTGCAAAGTCTACAATTCCAAACAAAGATTTTACTCATGGTCAGCCTCTAACTTTGAGTAGATGATGATGTCGTCGATGAAAACGATCACGAAGTGGTCCAAATATAGACGAAAAACCCAGTTTATCAAATCCATGAATACTGCGAGTGCATTAGTCAGTCCAAATTGCATGACACAAAACTCAAATGACCCATACCGAGTCAAAAATGTGGTCTTGGGAATATCCATATCCCGGGCATGCAACTGGTGATAACCAGATCGATCAATCTTCGAGAAATATTATGCTCCCTACAACTGGTCGAATAAGTCATTAATTCTCGATAGCGGATACCTATTCTGGATGGTGACCTTATTCAACTCACGATAATTAATACAAAGGCGAAGAGAATCATCCTTCTTCTTCACGAAAAGGACTGGTGATCCCCACGAAGAATGACTCTGGCGAATAAATCATGTAGCTCTGAGCTCCTCCAACTGAGTTTGTAACTCCCTCATCTCGACAGGTACCATACGACAGGGTGAACGGGATATCGGTATTGTGCCTGGCTGTAACTCTATGCAGAACTCTACCTTTCTCACTGGAGACAATCCAAGTATGTCATAAAAGACATCCTGATACTCTGAGACTACTATGGTCTTGTACAAACGGCACCCTGATCCCGTTGCAACGCCTCCTCAATGTATGCTAGAAATGACTCTGTAAACTGGTTCCCCTGTGAGGTTGCTACAACCAACTCAGTCCTATTGGATGCTCACAAATTGATTGTTTTTTGCAAAACAGTCGATGTTGGCATGGTAGGAAGACAACCAATCTATTCTAAGGATCACATCAAACTCCGACATGCACAAGACGATCAAATCAACTATGAACTCATACTTGTCTAGGCTGACAACACATTACCTACAGATACTCTCTATTATGGACACATCACCTAAAGGAGTAAAAACTAACAAAGGAATGTCTAAAGGCTACGCAACTAGATGAAGCTTATCCATGAATGCAAGAGGTATAAATGAATGCGAAGCTCCTGAATCAAAAAGAATCCTCGGAACTGGCGGTGGTGCCTCAAGTCTCAGCTGCTAGCTCTAGCCTCGGCCCTGGTGCTTACCCTGACTTTTGTCCTGCTGGCCTCCTGCTGGTGCACTGCGACACTTCGCAGCTTTATGACTGAACTTATGGCAGTGAAAACAAACACCTTGAAATTTGCGCTGTTGTGGTGCTCTCTAATCCTGATGCGATCCCTTCTTATGAGAACCATATTGCTACTGCTGAGAACCCTTGTTCTACTACTGGGGTCCTCCGGGCCCTGAAAATGCCCTCTTGCCCTTGCCCTTTATCTCCGGATTGTCCCGCTTCAGAGCTTCCCTCCTTCCTCTTTGGAAACATGACAGTCTCAGTCTCCTAAGAAATGGCGGTGTCGGCTACCTCTCGCACTAAGTGGAAACGTCGAGACACAAGATAGCAACATAGGCTTGGGTAAAGTCCCATAAAAAATATCTGAGTCTGACGTACCCCTGTCTGCTACATGCCTGTGAACCTGAGTAAACTCATGAATTTGCTCTCGTAATCTGCCACTGGCATGTCTCCCTGCTCCAATTGGGATAGCTCTTCCTCCTTTCCGGCCTTTGCCGTGGAAGATACATACTGCTCATCAAAAAATAGACAAAATCCTTCAACTGAGCATCATCCGTTGCTCTGATGTAAACTGGAGTCTATACCATCCTCCAGCATCGACCTTAAGGCTGAATGTTGCCAACTTCTGCTTCTAGACTAGATCGATATTAAGCAGCTCTAGGATGTTCCCGACATCCTCCTTCCACTTATGTGCTGCAAAGTGAGTCCGATGAACCCTGAAACTCTGGGGCCCTCAACTTCTGATACCTCTCAACTAGATAGAGCCAAACCTCCTACTCTGCGGCTCTATCGACAGCTAGTGGTGGTGTAACCACTGGTGATGCCTCTATAATAGGCACATATGGCATAGCTGGTGGTGGAACCACAGGAGATGATACTACTGGCAGAACCTGATTAGCTACTCGCTCCTCGAACGCTGCCAGTCTGGCTACAATCGACGCCATGAGATCAATCAGATACTGTGGAGTCTACTACGGTTCGGGCTCTGGCTCAGCTTGCCCAGCTCCCTGGGTACGGGTTCTACCTCGACCACGTCCTCATTCTAACATCTATAATTTCAGGAGGAGAGCTTATTAGACACAATATATGAGACCACAAACGAGAATAACATAGCATATAGCAATAGGAAAGCATAAAACATAGTATTTTTGAAAATATCTTACAATCAAAGTAAGATAAGCATAAAAAAAAATTTTGAAAATTTTCGAGTTATGTGCATTACGGCCTCACTCAATCTATGAATCCCTAGCGAACTTTATACCCAACTACTAAGGAAACTTTATACTATCTCCACGACCCGACACATGATACCCTAAGGATATTAAAACTAGAGCTCTGATACCAAGTGTGACGCCCCTGCTTTTACACATGGATACAGTCCAAGGTAAACACATAGATGTCAAACCTAAAATGCACGCAACACTGTGCATCAACATGTTTCACTATCACCGTTACTATCACTCTAGCAGATATTAAAAATAAAGTAGTGAGGGTACAAGAAGGTATAACAATAGTGGGAAAACAAGGAATGAAATATAGAGGAGAGATATCCTACATCATCTATAAATTTGTCCCAACAGAGGAAAAGAGAATGCATCTGATAAACTGAGATAAGAACAATGAGTCTTTAAAATATAAGAGTCAATTGAATGGTACTAAGTCACTCAGCCTCCAAAATGAAATACATCTCTAAAAGACTAAAACTGTAAATAGTCTACTGTGGAGCAACAACTAACTACCTATGAATAAAGGTAAACTATGTTGATTCTCCGTCAATCTGCGGCTCTTCGAAACCCTGACCCACTACCTGAAAAAGGTGGTAAACAACAAGCGTCAGAGCGCTAGCAAGAACATCTCCACAATCCTCTGGGGAAGGGGGTAACACATATAAAATACTACACACAGCATGCTTGTATATATAAGTATATATTATATATCTAGTACCAAGAGGAGATTAAATTGCAACACGAGATAAGTACATCGAGGGAATAATCTAAACAAGGAAACCCTCCTATATATACCATATATCTCAAATTGTGAATCGCTAAATATCAACTCCAAATTTTATGAATAAGCAATAAAGAATTACATCACCAGAACCTTATCCAGGGCATATCAGGCATGTCAAATCATAGTATCTCCCACTACCCTCGGCTAAGTGGCACGAGAGTAAATACACAAAAAACTAGACGACCTAAAGATGGAAAGTGTAGTCGTCCGCAGTATCATACAACTCGCCGGACTAACGCTCTCAGTAAAAACACAACACAGAGTGTAGTCACCCAAAAGTATCTTACAATGCACCGACTAACGCACTTGGAGTGTAGTCACCCATAATATCATGTGATGCACTGACTAATGCACTCAAACACCTAAACAAGGATGCATCGTGGAGTGTAGTCGCCCGCAGTCTCATGCGATGCACGGACTAGCACACTTAGAGTGTAGTCGCCCGTAATCTCATGCGGTGCACGGACTAATGCACTCAAGCATCCAAAACAATCGCATTTCGAAACAATTGTCACTCCCTAACGTGACAAACACAAAACATTAGGCTACGCACTCCCCAAGGTTTGTGTGTGCTCAAACCCAACTCGTACACTCTCATGGCCACGCACGTGTATTGACGTACGGCCCGTACATCATGTCTACGACCAAATGTGCAAGATAAATCAACCAATCGGTCGACCGACCCGAAGACGAATCGAAATCGACTGACATATGTATCGATCGACCGATATTTGTTGCTCGGTTGACTGATATGAGTAATTTTGGTACTTTTAAACTGAAAATTTATTATACTGTCTCTTCTATCTAGACTCTTTTAAGTTGCAAGAAACATGAAAGACGCACCAACATGTTGCAACTAAAAAAAATAAGGCTGTGTATGCAATCATATCTACCCCAAAGTATCACAAGTCCATTAACGTGCACCTCCAAGAAAGAAAAAGTAATCATTCTTTAGACTTTGGTGATTCCTTACCAACGTTCAATGGGGAGAAAAGAACTAGGAGTATTAACTAAAGGCACAGAGAGTCCATTCCTATTTATAGTTCATGTATACAATTAGGCCGGTCCGGAAAACCAGGCTCGGGCCGGGCAAAACCTGAGCCTGGGCTCGGTTGCCCCAGGCCGGGCCTGGGCCCGGACTGGCCCATTTTTTGTAGTTTTTTAAAAAAATTATTTTTTTATTTTTCAAGAATACAAAGAAAAAAATATACACAATTTTGATAAAAAATTATATTATTAATTAATTATAATTATGTAATTTATAAATATAAAAAATTACAGAAATTAAAATAAAAAAATAATATAAAATAATTATAGAATTTATAGAAACAAACAAAATTAAAAATAATTGTAGAATTCAAAGAGCCCCCAAGGTCCAAGGTCCAATCAATGACTTCTAAATATATATGTTGTGGCTAGGATTTGATCTACTAATCTCCTCTCCAAATTCTCTACTAATTCCTCTCCAGAATCTAAGTTTATTTACTAGACTAAGTAGCCATAAGATTTATGTCATTCAATATATTAGTTGTTACAACAACACAATACTATATTATACATAAAGACATTGTAATACTTATAGAATTAACATAAACGAAATCTGTTAATTATACATAAAAATATAAGTTATATATTAATAGAGAGAGAGAGAGAGAGAGAGGAAAATTCTTGTCAACTTAAGTTGATAAGGGTCATTGTCCACCAAGGTTTTAGACCGTTGGATTAAGTTTTAATATCAGATTTTGTTTAGATGATGTGGCGTGAATTAATTGCTAGATGAGGTATTTTCGGAAAAATAAATCTACACAAAATAGGAAATCTATCTTAATATATTCTGCAGCATAAAAGAAAACCAAATCATCACCGCCTCTGTAGCATAAAACAAAACCGAACATCGCTTCTTTCAATCGCCCCCAATCATCACCGCCTTGCGATTCCTCCGTGCTCCGATTTCGATTCGGAACCAAATCAGAGACGAACTAGGTTTTAGTTTCTCTTTTTTTTCTCCTTTGTTTCTTACACGTTTTAGTTGGGATGAGACATTTTGTGTTCATAGATTCAGCCATGCAACTTCCCCTCTCTCCAATGTCTTCAGAAACTGTGATTATTATTGGAGTTTTGGGGCATATATCGCTTACCACCCGCATTATACTCCTGTGAGTGATTTGCAGATGAAAATTGGATTTGGGTTTGGGTTGGTCTTTCAAGTTTCGAACTTATACTGCTACCTGATTATTTTGATGGGACAAATTTTCAAAACCAACCTATTTGGATTTTTATTCCCAAAAAACAACCCCATTCAGTTTTATTTGTAAAAACCGACCTGGTTTCAGCCTCAGCGCTGAAACCAGGTCGGTTTTTGAAAAAAACTCTCCGAAACTTCACGGGAGTTGAACTCCCGTGAAGTTTTTTGAACTATGAAACTTCACGGGAGTTCAACTCCCGTGAAGTTTCGGAGAGTTTTTTTTCAAAAACCGACCTGGTTTCAAAACCAACCTATTTGGACTTTTATTCCCAAAAAACGACCCCATTCAAAAATAATTGCAAAAACCGACCTGGTTTCAGCCTCAGTGCTGAAACCAGGTCGGTTTTTGAAAAAAAACTCTCCGAAACTTCACGGGAGTTGAACTCCCGTGAAGTTTTTTGAACTATGAAACTTCACGGGAGTTCAACTCCCGTGAAGTTTCGGAGAGTTTTTTTCAAAAACCGACCTGGTTTCAGCGCTGAGGCTGAAACCAGGTCGGTTTTTGCAATTATTTTTGAATGGGGTCGTTTTTGGGGAATAAAAGTCCAAATAGGTTGGTTTTGAAAATTTGTCCTATTTTGATGTGAGTAAAAAGTGGTTTAAAAAAGTTTATTTTTATGTAGAGTCGACACAGTGTAATTGGCATAAAAAAAGTTTATTTTGATGTGATTCTGGTGTGAAATTTGCACCGCATAAGTTGTTGATGTAATTGACACAGTGTAATTCGCATTACTACTTCGGTTCATATCCAATCCATGCTTACATTGCTTATCTGTCGGAGGAGTAGGAGATTCCTCAGATATTAGAGTCTCGACCAAGCCAATGAACGAAGGTTTTAGTTCACGATGATACGGGTTTTTGATATTTGAAAGTTAGCTAAGCTTGGCAAGAGTACAAATAGAGCCATGAATCTCTCCATCACAAATAGAGCCATGAATCTCTCCATCTATGACTTTTAGATGTTTTCTTTTTAGTTTGTTAGTAACTATTAAATATAGATTTCCCCTTCCACTTGTTATTTTTATTTTATCAATTGTGAGCTCAATTTACCCTATATTAATTTTTTCTCCATCTATAAAGCAATCTAATAATCTTTCCATTATGGTTACAGGTTGTCTCATGGCAAGATTAGTGGAATATGTAGATAGTGATCTTATTCATGCAAATGAAGAAATAGAAAAGACGACGCAAGAGAGTCAGTCACATGAAGATGAATATTTAGAAGAAAACTTGAGTCACATACCATGTATTGATGAACCGAAGATCGGTATGATGTTCAAAAGTTTGGAGGAAGCAATGAATTATTATAGTGCTTATGCACTATTCATTGGGTTTGGGATTAGAAAAGGCTCTAATTATATGTCTAAGAGAAAGAATGTCATCACAATGCAATTATTTACTTGCTCTCATGAGGGTTATTCTAAAAGCAAAAGGAAGGAGTCATTAATTAGGGATAGCACATTCGAGAAAAGTCCTTCGAAGGAGATATCTAGCATTCGAACTGGTTGCAAAGCAAGTATGCGTATGAAATTAGATGATGAAGAAAATTGGATCATATCATCCTTTGAGAAGAAGCACAACCATGAATTAGTACCGAGTCCCTCAAAATCTCGTTTCTATCAGTGTCGGCGAAAGATTAGAGTTGAAGAAGCCGACCTTATACGAATCATGCGTGAGCAAAATATTTCAACAAAGCATATTAGGGACTTCATTGCATCTCAACGTGGAGGGGTTCGTAATTTATCATTCACGAGGAGGGACCTAAGCAACTTTGCAACGCGCCAAAGAATGTCTCTGTTTAATAGTGATATCTCAACGACACTAAGTTACTTTCAACAACTACAAGCTGAGAATCCTATGTTCTTTTATGCAGTCCAGATTGATAGTAATAATTGTGCAAAAAATATGTTTTGGGTTGACGGGAGATCAAGGATGGCCTACCAGCATTTTGGAGATGCTGTCACTTTTGATACCACCTATTGTACAAACAAGTACAGTATGCCATTTGCACCATTCATCGGGGTAAACCACCATTCTCAAACTATATTACTCGGTTGTGCTTTGATTAGAGATGAGACCGCGGAATCCTTCATGTGGGTGTTTCGAACATGGCTTAATGCAATGTTTGGTAAGCATCCTACTTGTATTCTGACAGATCAAGATCCTTCAATGAGGAAAGCAATAAGTGAGGTCCTTCCAAATACGGCTCTTTGGTTTTGTAAGTGGCACATTCTTCGGAAAGCACGCGAGCATCTAGGCATTTTATTTGGCACAAAAGAGAAGTTTCAAGAGGACTTTCTTAGTTGCATTAATTTTAGCTTAACAGTTGAGGATTTGAGTCAAGTTGGACTTCTATGATAGAGAAGCATGGACTTGAAGATAACACACATCTAAAACATTTGTATCAAATTCGAGATAAGTGGGTGCCATCATACTTTAGAAATATATTTTGTGCTTTCATGTCTACAACGCAAAGAAGCGAAAGTTTTAATGCACTTCTCAAAGGTAGAGTCAACAATCATAGTTTTGATACGCACCAATGTCTTAGCATTGAATCGTCAAATTCCTCCTCAAAGACTCTAATGTTTAATAGTTTGTCTCGAAAAATAATGAAATTGGTTGCAGAAGGTTCCACATGTATTGAGTTGTATAATTTGGCAAATAAAAAAATAGATCAAGTTGTGGGAGAATTAGTAGCGGCAAAAATGCACTTACAAGAGAATAAATCGATGCATGATGACATGACACAAATCCAAGGTTCTGCATGTTCTCAAGCACAAGAAAGTATTATTGATAATAATTGTATGGTGAGAGCTCCTCCTATTTCAAATTGCAAAGGAAAAAGAAAGATGCAATGTTTCAAGCCTCCTTCAGAGTTGAAAGCTAAGAAGCAAAGAACTTGTGGGAAATGCCATGGGAAAGGCCACAATAGTCGAACTTGCAAGGTAAAATTACTTTTTATTCTCAAATATGGGACAATGTTCCTATGCAAAGTATGATATTTCTAATTTTTTTTTATGAATAATGAGATTTGTGCAGGCCCAAGCAACAAGTCAAGTAGGAAGCATCATTGAGGAAGAAGAGGAAGATCTGGAAGACCAAGAAGAAGAGGATGAAGATGTTGAAGAATATTACTACTGAGAATGCATTCTAATCTTTCTTTTGTTTGTCAATGTTCTTTCGAAGCTCTCTGGATATGTGAAGTTACATTATGGCCTTAAAATATTTTTATGTTTGTCATTTTATTTTCTAACTTGATGATGGTTTACATGTTTGCGAGTCTTGAGGGTAAAAGGGTCTACTAAGTAACTATAGTGTTAGAAAGTGCACAACCATAAATTAGAAAACATTAAGAACCTGGCAATAACCACATATATAACTTAATCTAAGAAGTAAAATCAGTTATGACAGGAAATTAGAAAGTCACTCTCATGAGAGAGATATCTTCTAATCAAGTCAAGAAAATTGCAAAAGATAAGAGAAACCATGAATTTATTTACAATTTTTTATTCATATGATTTCTTTTGGCACTAATGACCTCATATAACCCTCTCTAGTCTCCAGTCTTGTATAAGAATAAGTTTGTAAAGATAGACAACAGTGGGCATTCAACAAGACTAATTTAGAGAAGCACCATAATATTGTTTTCCATCTACAAAAATCCTGCGACATTTGATCA
>NC_033794.1:31400924-31403845 GCF_001876935.1 Asparagus officinalis
AATTACTATTCCGGGCCGGGCCCGGGTGTCGACGAGCCGGCCCGGCCGGGCCTAAGCCGGCGGGCTTTTTGGACACACCTATATACAATGCCGCTATACTTTTCCATCTGGAAATAAAAAGTAGAGATAGAACGCGGGTGTTGATCCCCACCTAAACTGAATGTTATAGTTGCATTTTCATGAGAAAAAAATGCAGTGAGAAATCAAAATGCAACCAAAAACTAGAAATGAATTAGGGGCAAATAGCCAATCCAATAAAATGAAAGAAAAATGTGATGAGTTTAGAGAAGATGGACTTGCCTTAGAAGAGGTTTTGATCTCTCAAACGGACGATTCGTACGAAATTGCTTCACAAAAGTTGTAGATCTCGCCCTCCTCTAAATATTTGCTTCACAAAGTTTTTCCAAATTCGAACAATTTTTTTTAGGTTTTGGAGAGGTGGGGTCCGCCTGCTCAATGTGAGAGTGATGTAGAAGGTGAGAGAAAGTGTTGTTAATATATATATATATATATATATATATATATATAATTAGAGAGAAAACGTCGTAAGAACACAATGAAACTTTACCCACAACACGGTCTCGACGTTGTAAAACCAATGGCGCAACCCTTGTGCCCATCTAATCAACAGAAAAATTAATAAAAATAAAAATACAACATATTTTAAAAACCTCACGATATCGAAGTTGAAACTGCGAATCGATCACAAATCGATTCCAATGCGATTCATTCATCCCAGAATGATCACCAACCATAATAAAACTCATTTATTATAATTTAAAATTATTATTTAAATTTTTAAGGTTTTACAATAGCCAATGGTAAATAGGATTTATTGATTAGGAGACCTATCTCTCCTGAAGAAAGAATTCAAGTGACTTCTATCAAAACTATTATTCTATCTATAGACTTAGTCCTATCTAAATATCAATACTAGACACTGTGACCGCTTGAGTCCTTGAAATCCTTTATAGTTAAATTTGTTTATAATTACATGAAAAGTGGTTAGCTTGTTAGTGCTCCGTACAATTTTATTTGGAAATCTCTTCTCCCTTCTAAAGTCAATGTTTTCTATTGGATTCTATCCAGGAATAGACTTTAGACTAAACACAACCTCATCTCTAAAGGTTGGACAATTAAAGGATCCTACACGTATTCTTTGTGATCATATTGCTGAGACAGGGGGCATCTTTTCTTAAAATGTCCCTTTATAGTGCACATATGGAACCTCTTCAAGGTTAAAGTTGCCTTGGGTACATTATCTGATAGTTTAGAAGAGACGGTTTCCTCAAATAGCAGTTTCATCAATGATTTTAAAGTTAAAGAGTTCAATAGAAGACTTTTTTTTCCAGCATTCTGTTGGTGTTTGTGGATGTTTTCATCGAAAGTTGTTTTTATTGTTAAATCCATTAAAACCTCAGTTGCTTACAATGAATTACAATGAAAAATAAGAAAATTACAACTTTCTAGAAAATAAAATAAAAATCGTTTATTGACTTCTGCTTTTGTGGGGACTTTACCTGTGCCGAGAGTGCGTTAGCTCGTGGACCACCGATTCACAGATTCTGATTGAATTGTGAAGGCTTTGGGTATTCTTCCTTCGTTTAGAAGAAAGAATGAAATTAGTAAATATCTTATCAAAGTAAGATGAACACTCTTCTCAAGATCAAGTCAAAGCTTAAATCTTAAGGAATCGCCAAAAAGCTCAAGTTTTCTGCTCTATCTGCTCTTTGTGCTCGGATCTTTTTCAGTAATGGTCCTAGGGGGTATTTATAGCCCTCAGGAGAGTTTAACTGAACATAGAACATCACGGGGGAGTTACGCTTGCGAGACAGTTGGGTCTATCTCGGAAAACCTGAACTGCCCAGCAGATTCTTTTGTAACCGCTCTCCCACGTTTTAAACTCCGTTATTTTGGTAGTTATTAATGTGATTCTTGCCCACAACGTCTTCCACATTCTTTAACAGTTAATGGCCATGTGTATGCATTTGCTTCAGCGGTTTCTGACCTGTGCAGAACTGTCTCACATGCGAGACAGTCAACACTGTCTCGCGTGCGAGACAGCTTAAGACTGTTTCTTGTATTCTCTTGATCTTTAGATGATCTCCTCTTTGTCTTGAGTTATATTTGAATATCCATCAGTATTTTTAGACGCCTACAGATACCCCCTCCAAAGTATCTCAGACTCATTCTTTTGTAGAGGAGTCTGGGACACTTTGGATAAGACAGGTTTTACTTACAATCCCCTTGATATTTGGACAGAAAGATCATGTAGACGGGCCTGTCAATGGCTTCAATCTTTGACTTCTTCATCTTTTAGTCTACCTAGTGCTTTATAGAATAGCTAAAATTCTTCCGGTGTTGCGTTCATCGCTTGACCATTGCCGAAATCTTGAATTGAAACTGATGTTTTGATTTGTGAACTTAGCCTGATATTGAATTGATTATCTCTGTATCGGCCTTCATACGAACATAGTTTATACCCGTATGTTGATTGGAGTCTACACAGTTTAAACCCTTCAAGTGTTGAAGCGTGGAGAATCAGTTTATACTCATGTACTCTTTGGAGTTTTTAGGAATCAGTTTAACCTCGTGTACCCGCTAGGAGGTAGTTGGGTTATCCTTAAGAATATTCTAAGTGATATTCTCTAGAACCTTCCCGTCCAGGGTAGGAAACAGTTTAGACTCGTATATCCATTGGAATATTCATGTGTCATGTATATGGGTCGAGGTTGATTCACCAAACATCGCCACGTTACATATTTTAGTCGAGATAGTTCTAACTGTCTTGGAAATTTCCAAGACAGTTATGACTATCTCGCCGAGCACTATCTCGCCGAGCGAGACAGCCATCACTGTCTCGCATAGTGAGACAATCATCACTGTCTCACACAGTGAGACAGTTACGACTGTCTCGCTAC
>NC_033794.1:31403855-31416948 GCF_001876935.1 Asparagus officinalis
GACAGTCAAAACTGTCTCGGACAGTTGAAACTATCTCGGACAGTCGAGTCAGGGGTATAAAACCCCGACTTAGGGTTTTCCCGAGAGTTTTCATGTTAATTTTTTAGGGAATTTCTGGCGATTTTTGGCAAGTTCTCGGCCTATTCTTCCTCTCTTCATCTTTGATTTGAGTAGGGTTCTTGCTTGGAGGGAGATCTCATTCAAATTTTGAAGGATTTCATCAGGTTTGTTCTCCCTCTAATTTTGTTCTAAAATCTTAATTTTCTATACTATTCCTCCACGCATGCAGTCTTTTGGAGTTATTTGGTGATATCTTTATCGATTCTAACCCTAAAACTCTGACTTTCTTGTAGGATTTCGATGGGGTTATATCTTCATCATGTCGCCGAGGAGATCCTGAGTTTCTCGAGGCCGCTCAGCTTCCCAGACTGCTGAGAGGGTTGATCCCGCTGCCGCTTCTTTCGGGGGTACATTTCTTTTACTCTTTTACGAATTTAAATATCGCATCTTGTCAACTTTACATGTATTTTATTCGTTTTCACATATAAACCCTCGTTTGTTATCCTTTGAGATGTATTCGGAAAGAGCTGGTATCCTCCTTTGAGGGGATCGACGCTGGAAAGTGTTTGTTTTGCTTGGACAAAACACACTTCAGAGTATACATGGGCGATTTCATATTATCTCACGTCTTCGAAAGACTCCGATATGCCGTTATAATGCTCGTGCATAGTAACGTATATCCCTTTTATACGTGTGGTAAATGAAAATCATCACACCTATTACGAGATGGTGATTCTATCTTATGGAATTAGATACACCGCCTTCTCTAAAATTTTAGGACTATTCTTACACAATTTATGTGTATTTCTTCTTTGTCAGACTATTTTCCTTCTGTAATCTTCCCTGCTAGTGAGGTTACGGGTCAAAGTAGTGTCACCCATTCTTGTTACAAGGGGATTCCGTTAGTTGAGTCAGTTCCTCAGTTTAATTCGGATTATAATGAGGAAACAACGAAAATTCTGCGACGAGGTGATTGTCGTGTTCTGCGACGGTTGATCACGGATGCGGCTTTAATTTCAGAGCAAGACTCAAACCAATGTGTGAGGAAGCCAGATTTACTGTTTGGTGATTCTGTAAAGGACCCGGAAGTTATTTCTTGCAGACCTGCATAGTGGTTGCATGGGAGTAGGTCGATATTCTTGTATCTACCTTAGATTCCTCGGGATCATTCCCTTTTGAAGTTCAAAAATCTGGCAGTTGATCGGGAAATGTATTGAAAATTGACGGAAAACCACGAGCGTGTCCACTGTGGTTTTATCGGTAGAGAGGCTTCCACCCCGGGTTCTAGCGACAGAGCTTCTATGCAAGGACTTCACCTTGGTATCTTAGGTCAAGATAATCTACCTCAGAATGAGACAGCGGCGCAGGCAAACACTGTAAAGAATAGGTTAGCTGCGTTGGGAAGAGAACTCCCCATTAAGAAGTTCAGATGTTATGGATGAGTTCACTATTTTAGAGACAGGTGGTGGACGAGAATGACTCGATACATATTGAACCGTTGGGGGTGAGAATTAGCGGAACTAGGGCTATTACTTCCTATTCGTGCTAGTATGTATGGTCTACGGATCAGTGTGGACCATTTCTTTGCTTTGTTCAAGATTTATGTATCGGCTTTACTTTATCAGGATCGATATGAATACCTTTTGTAGTGACGACGAATCCAAGAAATTTACCGTTGGACATTCCAAGGAAGGATTTAGTGGGGTTCATCTTCAATTGATGACTCCTCATAAGATCGAACATCGTCTTCAGATCATTAATGTGGTTTTTCTTATCACGGCTTTTAACAACCAGATCATCGACGTAGCATTCAACAGGTGTTCCTAAAAGATCTTTGTCATTGCTCGTTGATATGTAGCGTCGGCGTTCTTCAAACCAAAAGGCATAACGGTATAACAGAAGACACCAAGAGGTGTTCTGAATGCAGTATGCTTTTCATCATCCGGGTGCATCTTGATTTGATTATATCCGAAAAATCCATCCATAAATGACATTCTCTCGAATCCGCATGTGTTGTTAATAATGACATCTGTAATTGGTAGAGGGAAATCGTCTTTAGGACAAGCGGTATTCAGATCTCTGAAGTCAATACAGATTCTGATTTTTTCGTTCTTTTTAAGGACTGGAACGATATTGGCTAACCAATCAGGATGTTGTTCTTCTCTGACGATGCCTGAATCAATCAATTTCTTGACTTCAGTTTCTATCACCTCTATAATTTGTGGATGAAACCATCTTTGTTGTTGTTTGACAGGTTTGACATCCGGTTTAATGTTAAGGCTGTGCGTTGCCATATCTGGGTCAAGTCCCGACATATCTTCATAATTCCAAGCGAAAACATCGATATATTCTCTAATGAGATCAATTAATTTTTCTTTCTCATCCGACGGAAGATTATCGCTAATAAATATACGTTTCGGATTGATTTTGTCACCCATATTAATTTGGATTACTCTATCTTCAGTAGGAGGTTCCCTTTGTTCGAACCGCTCACCGTATTAAATATTTATGTAATGTATCCAGGGATCTTCTTAAGTAGACAATTGATTATCTTCTTCCATAGTAAAAGAATCGATCGTGGTCATGTTCGACATCAACCTTTTGAACATTTATCCGATGCTAGTGTCAGAATTCCAACTTGAAGAATCAGATGAATACCCTTTTTTTTGTTAGCTGGTTGATGATTTGCCAGCAACATTCATCATCAGATGATGAAATGTAACCCAAACCCCTCCTATGGCTGTAGTAATTATCAGGTCTTCCTTTCGGTACATAGGTAGGACGGGGTGGAACCCTGTAGTAATTATCAGGTCTTCCTTTCGGTACATAGGTAGGACGGGGTGGAACCCTGGCACCTTGACCAAAATGAAGACCTTCACCGATCCTTTCGGTACATAGGTAGGACGGGGTGGAACCCTGGCACCTTGACCAAAATGAAGACCTTCACCGAGCGTAAGGTCATATCCTTGTTTCCTCATGTAGTCACTTGCTTGTGAACTATACCTAGAGAAATGCCATCCGGGTCCTTCCTCCTCTGAATTGGTGTCCAAGAAGAGATCGGGGGTTGGGGATGACTCCTCTTTTCCGAAGATTATTTCTTTTTTATCCCCTATCTTCGCAGGTAGGATTACAGTCGTTCCGAATGAATCTTGGATGTATTTCATCGTCGTACAAGACGAACGAAGTGGCATGTGTAGATCAGGGCTGTCATACAATTTTTGCATTATATTATCAAGATAACGCGAGTACTCTAAATCATCATTTATTATTTTATCAGTAAGTTGCCAGTTATAACTTTCATCCGATGATTCGCCACCGTCAAGATCGATTACAAGAGGTTTAATATTATTTAATACAAGACCTTCACTATAATCAAGCCCAACTTCGGTATCAGCTTCCTCTCCGCTGTCCGTACAGTGGGCCGATGGTTCAGTATCGGATTCGGCACCATAAAGAAGGGAATCAGTAAAGTAATTTTCTAATCCCTTAAATGGCTGCCTATCTGCGACCACCGTCTTGACCTCGTTGTTAGTGTCAACATATTTTAGACACTGATGGAGGGTGGAGGGAACTATAACATTACTGTGGATCCAAGGGCGACCCAACAATAAGTTATAAGAAGTCTCTGCATCAATCACATAACAAATGACCTCTGACTTCAAGTCTCCGAGCTGACACTTCACCCGGATTTTTCCCAATGGCCTAGACCCACTAGTATTGAACCCATAGATAACGGTTCCTGTGGAGGCTAGCTTGTTTGCAGAAATTCTGAGGTGGTACATCAACCTAAGCGGCATGATGCTAACAGCGGAACCCGGATCAACTTGAATCCGGTTAATAACGATTGAACTAATATATCCGGTGAAATATAAAGGCCTATCATGCTTCGAATTCTTTACTTGCATATCTTTTTTAGTGAAAGCAATGCAAGGGAATTTCGTGGCTGCTAAATTGCAATGCTGAACGGATGATTCTGGCTCTTTAGAGGTTGGCTTAATCTGAGTGAGAAATACCTCAGAATCGGCCAACGTTTCTTGCAAAGCTTCTCTGGTATCCTTTGAAAGACGCAATAACTCGTACAGTGTAATCCTTGCTGGGATATTGGCTAACCGAGTCATAACGTCAAAACGGTATAGAGCGTTCGAACTTTTCGGTTTATCTCTTCCAATCAGTCAATTAAAACGAGACTGCTTCAGAATTTGAACTTCCTTATGTCGGGGTTCTTTTTCCTTTTGTTTAGTTGCCTTTTGAGATTTTTCGGTTGCTACGGGCGGAGTTGTAACTACCCCCAGCTCTGTCAAGATTTTAGAAGGTGCAGCTTTTACCACCCCCTGCTCAGCTAATTGCTCAGATGCGCTTGGGTAATTAAAACGGTATTCATTTCCACTCCTAGTAGCGAAAGATTCTTGCTCCTCCTTAGAAAGCGCTAGAGCTGGGATTTCTTCATTATTTTCTTCAGTAATTGCCGAGGCTCCGAAATAGGACTTCTCTTTTCCTTTGCCCTTCAATTTCTTCTTAGACGTGGATGTCGTCTACTATTCATCTTCAAGCAAATCGGGATGAACCCAAAGGATTTTTCCGTTTGGGGTTGTATGTGACACAAGTCCCTTTTGACACTATCCATGAGGGTCATCGTTGATGATTTGCATTTTAACCTTTGATACAGGTTCGGGTTAGAACCAGGATAAATGAACTGAACCATAACTAATAGATACTGCATTTATACCTACTTTCTTATCTTTCGTCTTTGCAGTCACAATACTGACATCGATTAAGGTTTGTATTTTGTCTTTTAAGATATAACACACCTTGGTGGGATGATGAATCCTTCTGTGATATGCACAATAGTTTGGGTCATTAGTCTTCTTTGCTTCTTCCTGGTTTGTGACCGGTGGAAGTTTGACCTTGTTGTTATCCAAAAGATACTTAAAGATGACTGGTACTTCATCATCTTTAACAGAGTATTCTTTCGAGAACCTGGGTTCTGAAGTCTTATGCTGTCTCGTAGGCTGCTAATTTTGATATTGTGCCAGCTGGAAGGATGATTGTTGCGGTTGTTGCTGAGGAGATTGTTGTGACGTTTGGTGAGCATCAACAGTAGTCACAGGTCCCTTTCCCCTACCTCGAGAATTAAAATTCTGCTTTTGAGAGTTGGCTGGTGGTTGACCTCTCTCTAGCTTCTTCCTCTTGAAGAATCTTTCGGCTTGTTCACCCCTCACTTTCAATTCTTTCCATGTTTTAGAAGGCACAACTCCCATGACTTCTAGAACATCTAATTACAAGTTGTTACGACATGTTTGAATGATGAACTCTTCAGTGGGTGGATCTCGGTAGTTCACTACTTTGTTCTGGATTTGCTTGACGAAAACATCAACTGACTCCCCATCTTTCTGCTTCTCGTCCAGCAAAGTACCAATGGAGACCTCGGTATCATCATTGAAGAAATTGGTAAGAAACAATCCTTCCATATCCTCCCAGCTATTGATACTCTCAGGCTTAAGACGTCGGTATTAATCAAAGGCAGACCCACAAAGGGTTCCTACGAATGACCAGACCATCAAAGCTTCATTTCCGGATATTACGCCAAGATGAGACTTGAAATAAATCAAGTGTTGAGTGGATGAACCCCTGCCATCAAAAGAAGTAAAGTTAATTAGACTAAATTTCAGGGGATAAGGAATCAAGTCCTATTCTCTCGGGTACGGATATGGGATGCTCGTTTTCTTCACTTCCTGAGCTGTCATCAGAGCATTAACTTTGTTCTCATGATCTTGCATCTTCTTGTCTTCCTCCGTATTCTTCTTCAAATAAATTTGAGAAGGTTGAGTAGACGACTTAACCGGGCCGTTCTCCGAATTGTCTTTGTTAGGAGGAGGATCAGCAAACATGGTTTCATCCACCTCAGGATCACTATCAACCTCAGTTATACGTACATGTATGGTATCATGCCGGCTAGATTCAGTCTTTTGACTTGATTCTGTCTGTTGTTGATGTTGTTGCGCTTGTAAATCCCTCATCTGTTGCAATGTCAACTCCATCTCAGTCTTGATTTTAGCTCTAATTTCTTTGCGTTGTTTAGCCAATGCTTCCTGTAATATCTGGGCTAATTGATCCGGTGTAATCGCGAGTGATTCTTTGACTTGTCCAACACTGGATACTTATCATCCGAGGCAACTATTGTTAGACCCTAGAGGAGGGGTAATTAGGGTCTTATGCTAATCTAATCCGATTTTATGCCAATTAAAACTTATTAATAAATTATTCTTATAAGATAGATATACAATATGTTATGAGAAAGAATATGCAATATAAGCAAAGAGATATATCCTAGCAAAGAGGTATATGATAAAAACAAAGGTAAATAATCTAAACTAAATAGTGGGCAATATAAACAACAAGCAATATACAAAGGCGATATAAGATATGAGCATAATAAAGGTACGCCAATGCAATCACAAACAAACGATATGATCACGGAGTTCGGACCTTCCGTCCTACGTCTCCGCTCCCCACTCCCGGGGGAAAATCCACTATCACAACTGAGTTTTCTATGCTTACCCGAATAACGTTTACACCTCATAATTTCATTCACGGAGTTCGGTCCCCACGACCTACGTCTTCGTTCCTCACCTCGAGGAGATCTCCACTACACACTCGGTTTTCTAGCTAACCGAAAACTTTACAATCTCATAATATAATAAATGATTTGTTCTCTACAATAGATGAGAACTCAATATAGGCTCACACTCAATTGCTACAACACTCACCAACCCAATTATACTATGTATGAAAATACAATAAGCTCAATGTGGGTGTGTGTAAACAATGAGTGAAATAAAATTAACTAAACTCAAATATAAATACTAGCTTAATAGAATGATAATCAAACAATATAAAAGTAAAGCTAGATTGAGTTTAGAAAACTTCTCCAATAAATGACAAGAGTGAGAGTGAGATGATTTGAAGCTCAAACACCAAGTGGTGATCTCTTCTAGCTCTTGTGAAATTGATTTCATAAAATTAAACTCTCAATTGCTTAAAAGCTTTTAAAACTTAAACCAAACATAAACCATTATTTAAAACTTTCTTAAACTTGTTTAAAATACTCTCATTGTTTTCTAAAATAATTATGACAAAGGGGTATTTATAGGCTTGAAGAAAACAACTCAAAAAACCTCAAAACCCCATTAAAAAAAACAAAAAGAACATATGTTATCATTACTACATAACAATCGACTGCTCCAGTAACAGCGGTTGACCATACAGTAGCGCGGTCGACCGCACTGTTCACGGACAGTTTCTGTTTTTGACAGATTCTGAAATTTTGCATATCTGATTTTGTAAAATCAATTAAAATTGTAAATCAACTCTAAAAATCATGAAATTTTGAGAAAAGATTTTAGATATGTAGATAAACATATTAGAAAAATAATTTCTAAAATATCACTTTCCAGTTGAGAGAAATAATTATTTGAACACAGATATATAGTTTCTAAAAAAACTGCTGAAAACATGTTTATGTAAATTCAATCGAAAATAACAAAACAACTCTAAAATTAGTAAAACTTGGGAAAATGTTTGTATATATGATAATAAACATGTAAATGAAGAAAATTTTCAAATCGCATTTCCAAATTGTGAAAATGCATTAGTTTTGCAAAAACATGCACGAACATGAGCTTATTAAAAACTTGATTTTGTAAATTCAAATAAACATAAAAAATTAATTCCAAAATTGATAAAACTTTGAGAAACATTTATAAACATGAAATTGAACATGTTAGAAATAGAATTTCTCAAATTAAATTTCTCATTTGTGAAAACTCATGTATTTTGTAAGTGTGTCCAAAACATGAAAATATGATATACATGATAATTATATTCAATTGTTTCATATTAAAACTTGAAAACTATCAAACCAAAACATATATGTATATATATAACTATATATATACTAAACCAAAGCGTGTATGTGTGTATATGATTGAGCTTAAAGTACTAACACACATAATATAAAACCTAAACTAAATATACCCAAGCTTATGATCTTCAACGAAGCTCTATCTTGGTACACTTGTAGATGAAGCTTAAACTTGAATCTTTAACTTTGAATTGCGTAGGCTTCACTCCATAATTTTGCCAACCTCCATTTGATATGATCGTGAATGCTCGATTCCATCCATCCTCCAACATGTTGTTTGTCTATAATAAATAGAAATACACCAACACTAGACAAACAACATTAGATGTAAATTATTTATAAATCATTATCAAAACAAGAAGGCTAACAACTGCAGAATAAGTATCAGAGAGTTCCTCGTCTGAAGATAACCATTCATGCATTTTTCTATAATCTCGGTGTCGATTGGCCCTTCGCTGTAGCTGTGATATTCTTTGAGAGAAACCTTGCTCAACTCTCCCTCCTGGAGAGAAATCAGGATCAGGGTTGATTGAATGACGCTTTCCTCTATCGGTCATATTGATAGTGACCTCCGGAAGTTTATCTTCTCGCACAATGGGTTTCTTTTTCTTGAAACGTCTCATCTTGGGTTTTGACGTCTCAGTAGAAAGTCTCTGAAACATGAAAACTCTTGACGGTTCAGCTTTGGAACAACCGCATTCTGATAATACTGCCTTAATGAGCCTCTCGTATGCGCAATGAGACTCCGTTTCTCTAGTATTTCATTTACATGATTTATTCTTTTGATAGTACAGCTCATCATTATCATGATTTGAGAAACATATTTTCTGCTTTCGAACCTTGTTGACATGCACAGGACGACTTGTCATCGCCTCTGAGCGATCCAAGGTTGAATACTTAAATCCACCCCCTTGCGGGCATGGAGTCTTTACAGGCCCTAAACGAGAATGAATCAGTATTTTCTTGTTTTGGGTTTGTTTTGTTCTGATTGGAGGATACTTATGACCCCCAGTATGAGGATTCACTTGGGGTTCATTCACCGGACCCAAGCATTCTTTAACCGGAGCTTTGTCTCGATTGTCAGATGAGAAACCGAGGCGATCCGCCATCGTAATCTTAAATTTTGACAGGTCCGGACTGACCCAGGGCTTCACTGGTAACACAGCAGATGTGGATGCGGTAGACGGACCCGGAATGGATGTTAGCGACGAAATAGAGGTCTTGGGGGATTTTCTTTGCCTGAGACAGTTGTAACTGTCTCGGGTGTAACTCCTTTGTCCGAGAAAGTTGCAAGTGTCTCGGGTATTGCTGTTCTATCCGAGACATTTGTAAGTGTCTCAGGTGAAGGGTTTATTATGGTGGCTTAATTTTTGCGCAAGTTTAGCTTTCGGGATCCAAACTTTATAGTTCTTCGCTGATTCTTCAGACACCATTTCCTTCTTTCCTTTTTGTGTTTGTTGATGAAGGGCACGGGCGTGAGCGGCATTTGCCCGACTCTTTTGTATACGTTCTTTGAGGGTCAAATGAGCCCTCTTGACGAGAGTCCATTCTTCCGTTGTGAGTTGTGCAGAAATGTGATTAGTTTGTCGCTGAGGCAACTGGACCACTTTATGCTTCCTCGACTCTAGGTCCGCATAGTAGCAAACCTCGTCGGTTTGTTCTAAGGCCTTAGCCTATTGACGAGCATGGCGCTGACATTGTCTCTGATGAGCCCTCTTCGTCAATACCAACAAGCTTTGGTTCAATGACTCCTTAACTGGGGAAGGGTCATTTGGAGCAGATATGTTGCAAGCAGAATCCTTAGCAACGATCGGGTAAGAATATTCACCTGTAGTCTTGATCAGAGTTGAAGACCGGAAAACCTTCTTGGAAGATGAAATCTTCCTGCATTTACGAGGCGAGGAAGATTTTGAGGATGAGGATGATAGATACTCCTCAAATTTCGCCTGATCGAACTCATATTCGATCTCTTCGTTGATCACAATCTTGATCGGTTGTGACACGATGGTCTCGTCAGTGAGACCGTTGGCTCCCACTGTGATCACCAGTTTGTTTTCATCGAAAGTTATTTTTATTGTTAAATCCATTAAAACTTCAGTTGCTTACAACGAATTACAATGAAAAATAAGAAAATTACAACTTTCTAGAAAATAAAACAAAAAACATTTATCGACTTCTGCTTTTGTGGGGACTTTGCTTGTGCCGGGAGTGCATTAGCTCGCGGACCACCGATTCACAGATTCTGATTGAATTGTGAAGGCTTTGGGTATTCTTCCTTCGTTTAGAAGCAAGAATGAAAATCGGTGAATATCTTATCAAAGTAAGATGAACACTCTTCTCAAGATCAAGTCAAAGCTTAAATCTTAAGGAATCGCCAAAAAGCTCAAGTTTTCTGCTCTATCTGCTCTCTGTGCTCGGATCTTTTTCAGTAATTGTCCTAGTGGGGGTATTTATAGCCCTCAGGAGAGTTCAACTGAACATAGAACATCACGGGGGAATTACGCTTGTGAGACAGTTGGGAATGTCTCGGCGGCCGAGACAGTTGTGGCTGTCTCGGCTCCCGAGATAGTCATGACTGTCTCGGAAAACCTGAACTGTCCAGCAGTTTCTTTTGTAACCGCTCTCCCACATTTTAAACTCCGTTATTTTGGTAGTTATCAACGTGATTCTCGCCCACAACGTCTTCCACGTTCTTTAATAGTTAATGGCCATGTGTCTGCATTTGCTTTAGCGGATTCTGACTTGTGCAGAACTGTCTCGCGTGCGAGACAGTCAACACTGTCTTGTGTGCAAGACAGCTTAAGCATGTTTCTTGTATTCTCTTGATCTTTAGATGATCTCCTCTTTGTCTTGAGTTGTATTTGAATATCCATCAGCATTTTTAGACGCCTACAGTGGAGAGCTAGAAAACTATATTTTTCATGAGGAGAAAGTCGCCCCCGAGCAGTTGGCATTGCTCATTTTATTACATTCTGGGTAGCAAACTCCAAAGCAAAGAAGGGATCCAAGCGGTTGAAGATCATCAAAGAGAAGGAAATTGAGTAGTTTATCAAGGAGAATAAAGAGCGGGGTGAAGCAATTTCTGATCCTATGATACAATAGTTTCATGAAATAGTGTATAACTATGACATAATATTTTCGATATGGTTGTAGTAAGTTTTGTTGATAGTTGTTATTTTGGTTTTCTTTGATGTAAACTTATGCAAGTTATTTTGTCAGCTTGCCAACTACTGTTTTTGCTCTTGCTTTTGGTTCTTAGGTTTTCTTTATATCATAGTTGTACACTATTTTATGAGATAAGTATTTGCGAGTGACGACAAGGTCCACTTCCTACTCTATTCTCTTTCGGAACTATATATAACTTTTGATATAAAGTCTGCTTAAGTCCGTTAAGTTTTTAATGATATTTTGAATGGGGCATCTCACCCTATTTTTTTAACTTTAAAAAAAGATTGAAAATATAAGTCATGACATGTAGGTAGAAGGGCATTGTGAACATTTATCGTTATGCCTTAATCTTATACCACTTTATAATGACAAGTTCCCAAACACGACATACGTATTACAGGTGTTAATAAGGAACTAAACCAAACATATTGTTAAAAATTTAACTTACTATAGTGTGTTGGATTATTATATCTCAGAAATATAACGAGTTAAATTAATCGGTGGATAAAAGGAGACCCAAGTTGAAACATAGGCTAAATGTTTTGCCTCAGAGTATACATCTAGTAACAGACACTATTGATGATTCATTCGAATTTTTAAAGATATTAGTCTCTCAAATATTCAAAACCTCCATATTAATCCCTCGAATTAATCTCTTTGGTTAAGTCACATTAGATTTGAGAGGAATATTCCCTCAAATCTAATAGTTTATCTCAGGGAAAATTTCCATTTACCCCTATATATGTAAAGTTCCAACCTGTCTCTTATTGGGTTTAAACCTAATACCATGTTGAAAAAACCAAATCCACTAGTATCATCCTCTTTATCTATCATTAAAAAAAAAAAAAAAAAACCGCAACATATTTCTGAGAGTCCCAACAGCCATATCAAAGGCAGAGCCATGCCTTATATCTTTTAGGGGGGGGGGGGGGGGAGGGTTGCAAATCCAGAACATATGTGCACGCCATGTTATTTATTTTTATTTAAAAAGAAAAAACTTCAACCTAAATTTGTAGCTTTTTCATTTAAAGGCTATTCATCATAGAATCTGAATACGATAAAAGAAAAAGAGAGAGATAAGGTGTCTATCCTCAACACATCATATGCTCTAAGTTCAAGTTCTCTTAGACCGTACAACAAACATGCAAGCCTGCATGTGTATGTAATTACAAAAAGAGTACATTAGTTCTATTTTAAATCTATTCGTTTGATGCCCACATATTTATTCATTTAAGAATAATTGATGACAATAAATAATTAAAGAAGAGCATTTACGTTTAAAAAGAAATGAAGTCCACAAACTCATAGTTCTAGTTCTCTTAAACAAGATGTCAAACACGTATTATGCGTAATTATTAAATCATGAAAAAGAAACTAGCATTAGAATCACTTTATAGGATGCAAAAATATATCTTCATCAATGACTAATGGATAACTAAAAATCCATATAAATTTCTTTAAATTAATACAAAGCTAATCAGCACAATAAGGACATCAATCCAAGTAATTGGTTACCTAAATTATTATTTTAGAAAGTTTTTTAAAGATGAAAACCAATTACCGTATGTATAAGTTTACGTAATTGGTTAATTGAGGGTGTTTGATAGAAGTTAACTAAACAATAGTTTAAAATTTTAAGTGAAAAAAATAAGGAAAAATTGTTTCAATGCCCCAAAACTTAATTTCTATTGTGCTGCAGCTCCCCTTACTTTCCCTAATGTGTTGCAGCTCCTCCTTTTTAAAAAAATTACGTCCAGACCCCTCCAGTCCAAAATCCCGATTTTGCTCTCAAGTGAAAAAAATAAGGAAAAATTGTTTCAATGCCCCAAAACTTAATTTCTATTGTGCTGCAGCTCCCCTTACTTTCCCTAATGTGTTGCAGCTCCTCCTTTTTAAAAAAATTACGTCCAGACCCCTCCAGTCCAAAATCCCGATTTTGCTCTC
>NC_033794.1:31425493-31432651 GCF_001876935.1 Asparagus officinalis
GCCCTCTCCCCCGCGCCTCCCTCCCCTCCCCAGCCTCCCCACCCCCGCTGCACCTCCCCCTACACCTCCCTCCTCCTCCTCTGGTCCCCCTCTGCCCCTCCCCTATTCCGTCGCCTGCGCCGTCCTGAGGAACTTCGCGTAGGCACATTAGTAGGAGTTAATATGTTAACCGCGCCTCCCTCCCCTCCCCAGCCTCCCCACCCCCGCTGCACCTCCCCCTACACCTCCCTCCTCCTCCTCTGGTCCCCCTCTGCCCCTCCCCTATTCCGTCGCCTGCGCCGTCCTGAGGAACTTCGCGTAGGCACATTAGTAGGAGTTAATATGTTAACTGTTAGAGTTAACATGTTATCTGTAAGAGTTAACATATTACCTGTAAGAGTTAACATATTATCTGTAAGAGTTAACATGTTAGCTGTAAGAGTTAATATCTGCTGTCATGAGAAAAAAGATGGTAAACTTGGGATTTAAGCCAGCTGACATGTCTAATCATGAGCTGACATGTCTAATCAACTGCTGGCATGAGTTGGAATCATGATGGAGGGACCTTGGGCATATTTTTTTTCAAAAAAATAAGCTAAAGCACATTAAAAAGATAGGAGGGGTTGGGACACATTAAAAGTTCAAATTTGGGGCCTATAAGCAATTTTCCCAAAAAATAAAGAGGAACCAAATTGCAGACCCCGTAGGACCTCGAGGGACTAAAAACAATTTCAAATTATTGTAAATTTGAGGGACAATGTCTAAAATTCTTTTTGTTGTAATCTTGTTGTTATATCTACATACATCACATATTATAAGTAAGAATCGAACATGAAATGTAAATGTAAATAGACAAGAGAAGAGATAGGGAGAAAGTGATCATCTCATTTTATTCATCTTCATTTCTCCACATACATTTTGTCTTCCATGGATTACATTATATAGATGTGGAAGGGAATACTAAAAGTCACAAGTAGGTGAAGAGACTTCTTCTAGTAATGTCCACATTCATTGTATTTATATTTACAATACTCCCCCTTGGACATTACTACATGATGTCAATGCCTCATTAAAAACCTCGCTAGAAAAACCTAGTGGGATAAAAACTAGTCGAGGAAAAGAGTACACGACAATAGTAGATTCTTGTTACATTAGTTGCCTCATTAAAAACATTTAGCTAAGAAAACCCTGTGGGACAAAACTTAGCAAAGGAAAAAAGAGTACAACTATAGATCTTTGGGATCCAAACTTGTGTTGCATTAGTTGCCTCATTAAAAACCTTTAGCTAAGAAAACCCTGTGGGACAAAACTTAGCAAAGGGAAAAAGAGTACAACTATAGTCCTTTAAGACACAATCTTCGGGATTGCGTTGAAAATTCGCTCCCCCTGATGATGACAATCTTCTGAGTCTATGCTAAGAAAAACCCAGTGAGACAAAACTTAGCGAAAAAGGGGCAAATTATGATAATAGACCTTCAGGGCCTAATATTCAGGATTGTTCTTTAAGAATTTGCTCCCCCTGAAGAAGATAGTCTTTCAAGTCTGTGCATATTGTGAACATATTTCTCATAAGTTGATGTAGGCAGAGACTTAGTGAACAAATCTATAAGATTGTCACTTGAGCGAACTTTTTCGATGGTGATTTCGCCATTCTTTTGGAGCTCATGTGGATAAAAGAATTTTGGCGTAATATGTTTTGTCATGGTTCCTTTTACATATCCACTGCTCATTTATGCAACACAAGCTGCATTGTCCTCATAAAGGACAGTGGGGGTAATATCATCTTTCGTTAGACCATACGAGCCACAAATATGTCGTATCAACGATCTTAATCATACACATTCTCGTGAGGTCTCATATAAAGCGATAATCTCTGAGTGGTTAGAAGAAGTAGTCACCATGGTCTGCTTAACGGACCTCTAAGAAACGACAGTACCACCACAGAGGAAAACATAAGCAGTCAGGGATCTGGCGTTATGGGGATCAGATATGTAGCCAGCGTTTTAATAGCCCACCAATGTCATATCTTGGTTTCTTTTATAGAATAGTCCAAGATCTTTTGTACCTTGAAGATAGCGAAGGAAATGTTTAGTGACATTCCATTGCCTCTTTGTAGGATAAGCACTATACCTTGCTAGCAAGTTCACCGCAAATGCAATATCAGGCCTGGTGCAATTTACGATATAAAGAAGTGCTCCAATGGTGCTCAGATAGGGAACTTCTGGCCCTAACATTTCTTCATTATCTTCTTTGGGTCTAAATGGGTCTTTATCCACTTCGAGAGACCGGACGACCATTGATGTGCTAAGTGGATGAGATTTATAAAATCTTTCCAAAAATCTTTTTCACGTAGGTTGACTGGTGTAGAAAAATTCCTTCTGGGAAAATGCTCGATCTACAGGCCGAGACAAAACTTGGTTTTTCCCAAGCCTTTCATTTTAAACTCCGTCTTTAGGCATGAGCTAGCTTCTGTAAGCTCCTTGTGCATTCCAATAACATTTATATCATCAATATAGACTGATATAATACAAAAGCTATTTATAAACACACAAGGGCAGACATCATTATTTACATATCTCCTCTTCAGAAGGAACTTGCTCAGTCAGTTATACCACATTCTACCCGACTGTTTCAAGTCGTATAACGACCTTTATAATTTAATGCTATACATGTTGCGACTCTTGTTTTCTCTTAATTCAGAAATTTTAAGTCTATCAGGGACTTTCATATAAAAGACTCATATAAAAATATGGTCATGACGTACATATGAATCAGCTGTTAGCTCTGTTTTTGAGCCATTTGTTAGATATAATATCTACCGACTTAGGTTCTGGATCCAGATTATTTTCGGAGATAGTAAGAGCAACTGTAGAGGCAACTATGTTGTCGACAACTTTTATATTTCTATTATATATTTCTCCTTTTTCACAAATTCGTGGCCACTTTAATTCTTATTTTATGTTAACCAAATCCTCGCCATTTCCCTTAACGTTTGGATTTGGCCGTTCCGCATCTCCAGTATTGTGATTATCTAGTGCACGTGCAATTTACTGGAGATTCCATCTTCAGGATGAACCTCTTCTGGAGGTTATGGGAGTGACTGTCTTTCTATATATATAATTTAGTTTGCCGCGGACTTTTATCTTTTATACTAACATGTTTTATATGCTTCTGGCACAATATGCTTCTGGCATACCAAATCATCAATGATATATTCAACATGAATATGGGGCTTAGTCACTCTTTTCTTAGCAGATTATCATTTGAACTTCTGGTTCAGTTTGACTAGTACGTGGATATAAATATTGAAGATCTTTTTCACCAATAGAATTTCTTGACATTATTTTGTATTTTGGGCACTAATCTCCCCCTAATGTCGAGAATTGATCTTCAATAGAAATGCAGTCAGCATACCAAATTATAAATCGATCCCCAACATGGGCCATAGGTACTAAATTATTGACGGAGTTTCATAAATAATGTATGTACCTTCACCGAAGTCCCGTAGAGGTATGCTATGGTGGTGATATATAAACATGGACTGCAAATAAAGAATACGCAGATGGGAAATGTTTCGCTTCTTCACCACGTATTAGATAAAGGGGGAAAATTGTGATATGCAGTTGGTTGGATTTGGTTTGAATGCCCCATTTAATTTAAGGAAATCCGACAAATCATATTTTGCCCAAGATGACCCAATCGCTCATGCCAGAATTTAAAAGAATTTGGGTCCCTAAATCTCAAACTCATCTCAACATGTTGTATTTTAGGTCAGACAAATTCTAAAATATACACATATGAATAAAAACCACATAGGTTCACAAGAGTTTAAAGCAAAATCAAGATAAATTAAAATTGTCTGACAAATGTATATAATCCAAATATAGAGAAACCAAATAGTTCGATAAGATCCATTACCTTCCCCTAGACCTAGTTTATGAATATTAGTTTGAATTATGACATGTGCTTCAGGCACTACGACTGAACCAATTAAACTTGCATTATGGTTTCTCACAACAACTGGTTGTGTTTTTAACAACTACTAATACAAGGATTAGTCCATAATGCTTTTAGTTATACTATTGTAAGAGTACAAGGTTACTTGTTGAATTGTATTCAGTCGAGGGTTTAAAATCCAAAAATGGCTACAGGATAAGATCTCCTACTATGTTCATAGCCTCCCCCTTGTCCATGCGTATAAGAAATTTTCTGAATTGTAGCATGTGCTACAAACACAACTCGTAAGCAAACTAGTCTGACATTGTGATTTCTAATCATCAATTGATTGTGCTTCTCTGCGACTACTAATCAATTCAGAATGCTAATTGCAATTCTTGGTCATGTACTGCTGCTGGAGTACAATATTATTTGCGTGGAATGTGGAAAAGAACTTTTTGATCAAATTATTGGCTTCCATAGATCAAAGCGATCCTTCAGGGATTGCTCAGAAAAGTGAATACTTTTTCAGTGAGGCATTAATTTTTCATGTCTTAATTGATAGAGAGAAAATTTAAAGTGTTTGCCTTCTAGGCAAAGATACTTAAAGAATCAAGAGATATAATCGTGCAAAAATCACAAGAATCAAGGTAGATTTCAACATCCAAGGACCAAGTCAAGTAGTTGCTGCCATCAACAGCAAGCTCAGCAAATTCCCTTTTGGTGATGTTAGACATTTGTTCAGAAATGCTATAATTATCATTAGAAGATATATCAATCCACCAAATTTATAAAATATTGCAGGTGTGCATACAAACATAAGTGAATAAATAAAGGAGCCACAAATCATTAGTTACAGTGCATGCCTCTGTTCTAATTAGCCAGGATAAGTGATCAATCAACAGAATGTGTGCATTTGCAAATTGTATTAAACCAAAATGCAGGAAATCAACATATAATAAATGATTTATATGCATTTGCAAATTGTATTAAACCAGACCGCATGAAATCAACATATAATTAAATTTTCCTCGCACAGCACGCTAATGACTTGAATAAAACCAGACAAGAAGATTCCACAATTAGTAACGGAGAAGTTTAGTCACATGTGCCTACATTGTGCTATTATATGACATCTTATGATCTCTTCTATAATGGAGTCTAGTGTGGACTCAACATCGGTGTGCTTGATATCAATGAAGAAGTCGTGTTACGAAACTGAAATGTATATAGATAAATATATGTAGCTCGAAATCTAATTCTTAGATTGTTTCAAAGCAATAATGTGAGGACGAAAAACTCAATGGAGAATAAACTGAGAGATTATTCTCTCGAGCTCTGGAGACAGATAAAGCCTTATGTGTTTACAATCTTCCTGTAGTTTGGGTTTGCTCTATTGACGATAATTGCCAAGTTCGCGCTAAATGAGGGAATGACCATAACTGCTGTTATTAATTGCACCCTTCGCACTCGTGTTTGAAAAAGGCCTGTTCATGATCTAACACACTTTATATTCCAGCAACATTTAATCTTCTTTTATTTTATATTTTACTGACTAAAGATAAATACTTCAACGTGGTAGTATCTTCAACCTATCACATTATGGAAACAACTTGATTGCCTCATACTAGATCCCTCGTAAATATATGTACTCATCAATTACATACTACTTGCCAGCAAAGCATGTTTTAATAACTTCCTGCCTACTGTGTATCTTGACAGGAATTCCACTCCTCCGATCACACTCCCATAACATATTGTATTCATAATAAGACCAACATGCATGTTTATAAAAGGAAAAGTAACTTGTCAAAGGTAAATGCTTGAGTTGAGTGGTTGTGGTTTTCCTTTTTGCATTTGTCAAGGTAAATCAACTTTAAGATGCATTGCGCTAGATTAAAAAGAAAAGTAACTTGTCTTTTAAGAAAGAAGCATATAACAATATTGAGTATCACTTTTCCATTATGTCATGAGAGATAGCAGAAGCTTCTTATATTCAAACAGAAATATGTGCAGACATAGAATAACATGTGAACAGTAATTAATTCAATTAAAATTAACTAAGAGAGAACAGAACCGCTATCTTACCTCACCCAATAATGCTATTGAGCGCAAGTGATTAAATCCAAGATCCAAGTGCTGCAGTTTTGTACATTTCCGAAGATTGCTCACTTTAGCAAATTGGTTACGACTCAGATCTGAGTGCATCCGATGATCACGAACCGGCTAGAGCCATTCGTGCTGATAACGTGTTGTAATCTTGTTGTTATATCTACATACATCACATATCATAAGTAAGAATCGAACATGAAATGTAAATGTAAATAGACAAGAGAAGAGATAGAGAGAAAGTGATCATCTTATTTTATTCATCTTCATTTCTCCACATACATTTTGTCTTCCATGAATTACATTATATAGATGTGGAAGGGAATACTAAAAGTCACAAGTAGGTGAAGAGACTTCTTCTAGTAATGTCCACATTCATTGTATTTATATTTACAACACTTTTCAATTTCACGATTAAAAAAAATCAATCAGATCTGGAATTCCAAAATATGAATTTGAATCCGGTAATACTCTCGGGTTCGAACAAATCTATAACGAACCAGTGGCTCTTCTCGCAGCCTCCGACCCAAACCCGACCCGTTTCCCTCTGTCATTTTCATCGCGGTTGCCTCTCCAAACCAAAATCCAGCGTCAATTCAGCACGGAACACAATCAAATTAATCCTCTTTGTATTCTCCGTCCCTCGACGGATCACTCGAGGCTTCGCTCTCTCTATTTCTTCTCTGTCTCCCCTCCAAAATCTCAAACCCTAGATTTTAGCAATGGCGTCCTCGATCTCCCTCTCCTCTCTCTCCCTCTCGCTCTCGTCTCCCTCAACCTCCAGATCTGAGCCTGCTCCTCGATCCCTCCGGTTCTGCGGCCTCCGTAGAGAGGCTCTAGGGTTTCACCCGCTGAAGAGCTCTTCTTCAGCACTCGGAGTTCGATCTCGTGTGCGGCTGGTTAAGACGACTCTTTCGGCGTTGAGTTCTGAGAATGGAGCACCTGCATCGAAGGGGAACTTTGATTACGATCTTGTCATCATTGGAGCTGGTGTTGGTGGACACGGTGCTGCTCTTCACGCAGTGGAGAAGGTAACTAGACCCATATTTGATTGGGTTCGGCGTGGTTGGAGCTAATTTTGAATTCTGAGACGCAAAAGTCTGTTTCTTTTTTTAGATTCCTATGAATTTAGAA
>NC_033794.1:31432661-31497877 GCF_001876935.1 Asparagus officinalis
TTGAGTTCTTTTTGGTTGCTTTTCTTGGGCTTTAGAGTAATTAAGGCGGGGATCACAGTGATAATTTGTTTTTAATTGGAGTTTGAAATATTTATATATTAACTATTGAACCTTCTTTGTGCAGGAGTTTGGTTTAATTAAGAACATGCACAATTCTATTTGCTCGATTTCTCTGTAATTACGGTGGGAATGCTTGATGTTTATATGTTTATGTTGGTAAAAGACCCAGCATGATAGTTGCTAGGCTTAGTATTCACCTTTAGATAGACACTAAATTATTGTAAGTTGCACAAACACCAATCTATGTTATATTGTTTTGGGACAATCAGCAAGCTTTCCTCATGGATGCTTTTCTGAAGCTTAGGAGTAAGTTAATTATCATGGTCTATTATATTTCTTTGATATTTCTGTTGAATTTTTCTTGCCTCATTATGTGGGGATTCTGTTTTGTATAAATTGCGCTTTATAGAGGCATTGGGTAGATCTTTTTTTGTCATTTATTTCTGCATTCGTGCATTGTTTTGAGAAAGCCAACCATCTTCTCAGTTATTTGGAGTTGAGACTGCTTTATGTTAGCATAGCTTATAAACCAACATTAACTATTGTTGCATCTGGAGCTTAAATTTTTGGGTATGATCATAGCTAAAGATCCTAGTTGCTGCCTCATTTTCTGTTGCACTTTTGAGATGGTGTTTCAGCACTCTGAGATTGTTCACATATACTTGGGTCTCCTTTGTTTATGCTTCGCCACTGTCTTGACTGTCTTTCTAAATGGCATTTGGATTTCCATTATGTTCTCTCATGACCCCTTGGAATGGTCTCTGATGATCATTTTTCCTACAATCAACCAGGATGGATTTACTTGTTACTTAACGGAAAAAATCACCAAATCTGGTCATGTAGCTTTTCTATTGTAAATGCACCTTTCTGTAGATTGATGAGGAATTGATTTCATTATGCATATAAATAATCACAATTCCTGCATTTCACAGGGCTTGAAAACTGCCATCATTGAAGGGGATGTTATTGGAGGAACCTGTGTAAATAGAGGTTGTGTTCCATCTAAAGCTCTTCTTGCTGTGAGTGGCCGGATGCGGGAGCTTCAGAGTGAGCATCACATGAAAGCACTGGGTTTACAGGCACTGAAACCTTGATTTTCTCTATGCTTAGTTTTTTTATTAAGAATGTATATAGACAACATTATATTTATGTTGAAGATTTACATAAGATTGTGAGTTTATAGGTAACGGTACATGTTTTAACTTGGATGAAAACTTTCATTTCTCTTACTTTTTCTGATAAATTGTTCTTCTCTTTCTCATTTGTCTATACGTGATGTACAAAACTCGTATGTGGTTTCTGTGTTGTTGTCTTGCCTTTCCTTCCTTTTAATAGTGTGGTATAATTGTATAAAGGAGAATTTTTATGGAAGGTGGCTTTTGCTGCTTTTCAGATTTCCATAGGCATTGAAAATTGTTTTACTTACTGAATTTTTTTAAATGAAAAACATCTTTTAGTCAGTTTTCTTTTTCAGAAGTTTCTTTTTCATCATTTTTAGAACATTTGTTAACATGCAAATTTTTTAATTTTTTATTTTATTTTGTTTATTATATTATTATTATTTTTTAAATTTTTTTGAGGAAAGAGGATGGGCTTCAAATCAAACCACCCAGCCCGGACTGTATTAATATTAACATGCATTTAATTTGTTTTATTATCTGCAAAATCACTTTGAAGATCTGCTTCTTTGAACTTTTACTCATACTATAATAACATTAGAAATACTTTCCCACTGTGATGCTTGTTGGTTTGGTCTGATTTATATTCTTGCTCTAATTGCTTGCTCTGAATGACAGGTCTCGGCTGCTGGTTATGACAGACAAGGTGTGGCTGATCATGCAAATAATCTGGCTTCAAAAATTCGTAGCAACTTAACCAATTCACTGAAAGCTGTAGGTGTTGACATACTGACTGGTGCTGGGTCGGTTGTTGTAAGTCAACTATAGCAATACTCATGTTTATTCCACATTTGAAATTTGTGTTCTACATGTTGCTTTCTCATCCTAATTCTTTTCCTTCTGGTGATTATGTAATTTTTCACACAGAGTAAATGACCTGGATATTAGCTTCTAGGATCATGTAAATTGGCAGCAACAAGGAAACTGCCGTGCTTATTATAGAACCATCTGACTTGTTTTGCCTATTTGAATATTATTCCTCTTGATTCTGTAGGGAATAAAAATCTGCTCTGACTACTATTTTGGCTCATCTGATACTATTTGAATCCTGTAGATTAGCTTCTAGGCGCAAAATCAAACCAGATAGAATAAAAGGATATCCAGATTCAAATTTGGTTCATTTGACACTATTTGGATCCATATTCTAATTCAATTTGAATAATAATTGAAATTGGACTTGGATTCGTTTACTTAATTTGATAGTCGGTAGTTATTCGCATATATCACTTAAAAAGTTTTCATATTTTTGTAGGGAGGCAAGAACCATATTGATTTGTGGTGAGATGTCTATAAAAATTTGAGGGGCATACAAGTTAATTTTATAAGCACTAAAACGCAAAATAGTCTTTGAATCCCGAAGAACTTCTGAAACATCTTACTGTATTAGCTCTCTGAATGCATTAAATTATGATTTCCTGCTTTATAACATATAATCTTAGGTACCTGCTTATTTACATACAGAAATAATCATAGACTTCTCTTATTCTGCATGTATAACCTTCTGGTTATCCTTCTTCTATCTTTTTGGGTGTCTGTTCTTTCTGTCTATCTCCTTATCCTTTTTTGTGTTTATAATCATAACAGTCTGTTGAATTAATTTTGACTTGATGCTTGCACTAGAAATTTCCTGAACTTAATGCTTATGGAAATTGATGTTGCCTTGTTTTTCAGAGTACACACAAGGTAAAGTTTGGAGATACAGAAGTTACAGCTAGGGACGTAATAATTGCAACTGGATCGGTTCCTTTTGTTCCAAATGGCATTGAAGTTGATGGTAATATCTAACAGATCCATTTTTGTCAGAAATTCTACCATAAGCGTGCATAATCTTCAAATTAGTTTGGCATTACTGAATTCAAGATTAAAAGCTGTGAACTGAGAGTATTCCATGAAAAGCTATTTAATAATCTATTTCAGTACTAAGCTACCATGTGGCTAAATTGAAGACTAGTTCAAACCATGCAGTTTGAGTGGCTTGTTAAACTGGAGAGAGTATTAAATCAAGATGCTACATATAAATTGGATGCGGACATGATAGCGAACCATTTTGTGTCAAAGTGATTTTGTAGGACCTCTCTTCCTTTTCAAATTGGGAGAGTTGATTCTTATTACCCTTTCTGCTTTGCTTCTTTCTGTTCACTTATTGCTGATGTCACATGTTCACCAAAATGACCACAGAGAAAAGGATCTGCTGAGAGGGAATCTATTATAAGAAGAGAATATCTAAGACAATATATTTTTAAGAAATGGCTGAAAGTCTTCTTGCAGTAAGAAGCTTAATGCAGAAATCCACATTTCTGTTAGGCATCTTGTGTAGATATCTACATATGTAGATATATGATAGTTTAGATGAAAGCTCTCCCCCCTTTAAGAATTTGAGTCTAATGACTGCATTGAATCCAATAAGATACATTGCTTTATCATCATGTATGTGGCTGTATGCGGACTGAGCTCCAAAACCAGGAGGCAGACAGCATTTTGTGTTCATGTCCCTATTTACTTACACCTTTCTCTCCCTCTCTCTCTCTCTTACATACATAATAAGGCTGTGAACAGAAAAAGAAGAATCAGTACTCAGTGGTTATAAAGAAACAAAACATTCCTTATTCTGCAATCACAGCTACATGTTGGAAAATGAATGAGACACAAGTTGATGAAGTTTTCTAGGGGATGAAGCATATAAATTAGGATTCAAACTGTTTTTCATACCGAAGCATGATAAATATATGGAGACAAAATTTTAGTTGATCTGGAAACTTATCAACTAGTTCTGAACAGCTTTTCATTAAGAACCGTGGATCTTTTAGTTAATTTAAAATTATTTTAACTTTTGATTCCTATTACTGTTGTTCTTTACTCATTTTCTAAATATCCCTTCTCCAGCTACTCCTAGTGTTACATTAATAATCTGTCTTTAGATGATTGTTTTGAGTTATTATGATCATGAAGCCTTTCACTATTTTTTCGTGAGTACATTGAATCTTAAACACACTTACGTTGTTAATATTTATTCTGCTGACTGCATGTCTGTTTATTTTTTGTGTCAGATTTAAGTTTTAACATTCTCTTTTTCATTGCAGGGAAGACTGTAATTACTAGTGATCAAGCACTCAAGCTCGAGTGGGTTCCCGAGTGGATTGCCATTGTAGGAAGTGGTTATATTGGGCTTGAATTTAGTGATGTATACACTGCTCTTGGAAGCGAGGTACTGTATTGGTTTTAGGATCTGCTTCCTTTCTGAAATATCCAGCATTTCAACTTATCTTCCTTTTGGGATATCTTTGCTTACAACTATAAGACATTGTAGCATATGAGATATACTGTAGTATACAGAATTTGTAGATGTTGTCTCATTCCATATGTTCTTCTATCAGTAGAAGTTATCTGCTTTAACATGCATTTCTTTTAATTACTACGTTTTCTACTCTCCCTACCTCTAATGAAAATTGTAATTATTTGGCAGGTCACCTTTGTTGAAGCTCTGGATCAACTTATGCCTGGTTTTGATCCTGAAATAGGAAAATTGGCTCAGAGAATTCTAATCAATCCTAGGAAAATTGATTACCATACTGGTGTTTTTGCAAAAAAGGTTTCCCAGCTTTTTCACCGCCCTTATATTCCTCACAATTCTTGGTTTGCTCTTACATTTTCTTGTGGCCAATAATGATAAATCAATGCAATTACTTTTTCCCTTCTGTTTATAGATTACACCCGCAAAGGATGGAAAACCTGTTCAAATCGAGCTTATTGATGCAAAAACGAAGGAATTGAAAGATACTTTAGAGGTGACTTTTTTTCTTGAAGCACTTATTTTAGCGTAAGTCATACTTTATGACAAATTTGTCAACTGCTTATGTCATGTGTTAGAATCAGGCATTAAACTGCAAATATAAGTTTAAGAGTTTAACAAGTCTGGCATGAAGAATCCTATAGTGATTTTTTTAATGACCTCTCATGACCATATACTATAATTATATATCCTGAAAACAAAGGTTACAGGGTTCAATTTTTTTAGGCAATGCGAGGTATTTATCTGCTCTGGATAGGCAGACGGCAACAAGAAAACTACAATTACTGTCACTATATTTTTTACGGCATGTCCTTATTTTGGCTTAGGACCCTAATCTATCACCAACAAGGTTCCAGTTCCAATGGAGTGCACTTCCATCCGTACTTTCCTAGGCATGTCATAGCTGTTTTGGAACTAGCTATGTGTAAATGCATATATAATTTTTCTTTATTTTTTTTCAGGTGGATGCAGCTCTTATTGCCACTGGTAGGGCTCCATTCACAAAGGGTCTTGGCTTAGAGAATGTGCGTAGTTTCTACTTGGTTGCTAAACATAGATCTAGATAAAACTGTTCCTCTTTGTGCTACAACTAAATGGTAGCTGACCTCTTGCCCTTTATAACCGCAGATAAATGTTGTCACACAACGTGGTTTTGTTCCAGTTAACGAGCTCATGCAAGTTATGGATGCTAATGGAAATGTGGTTAGTGATGAGTTTCAATATGAAACTTGATGTTTTCATGTGCCTGCAGTGTTAAACATTTAATACTATCATGTTTGCAGGTTCCTCATTTGTACTGCATTGGGGATGCCAATGGGAAAATGATGCTTGCTCATGCTGCTAGTGCCCAAGGAATCTCGGGTACTAAAATACTCAAGCTTTTGATTCTTTAAGAAGCAAATTTAAACTCCTATTGTGGCTGCCCTCATATGTAGAACATTTAATCATTTGATTTCTGTTCTGCTGCTTAGTGGTTGAGAATATATGTGGAAGGAATAATGTGCTAAACCATTTGAGCATCCCAGCTGCTTGTTTCACTCACCCTGAGATCAGTATGGTTGGCCTTACTGAGGTAAGGGATTCTCTTATCATAAAGTGAAAACTACACACTTTTGATATCATGTAGCATGGGTTTAGTAATACTAGGATGTGCACTCGTGGAAGCAACCCATAAGTGATTCTCTTACTTTGTTGATAGTTTCAGATTGTTGTAGTTTATGATGCTCCAAATATCCTCCATTGTGAACCATTAGGCATCATGAGTATTGTCACAGAAACAAACTAGCTCTGCTACTGGGACACTTCATAGTATGTAAATATGACAGTAATGAGATATGCCTACAACAAATTAGCTGAATTGAAGACTATTTAGATATCTCAATCTATGAAAAAAATTAAATGTATGATGGTACTTGAATTCTGTAGTATTTACTTGCTGATAATGCTTTTGGGTCAACATGATTGTTTTAGTTGTACTAATTGGAACTTGTCTGCAGCCTCAAGCAAGGGAGAAAGCAGAGAAAGAGGGATTTGAGATAAGTATTGCCAAAACAAGTTTCAAGGCCAATACAAAAGCTCTAGCAGAAAATGAAGGGGAGGGCTTAGCTAAGGTGATCTTTCAATGCCTACTTGTCAACTTCATCTTTGCAAAAACAGTATCGTTTGCATTTCTGGGAGCATGAAGGTTGGAAACTTGCATTTTAAAAAAATTTACATGAAAGTATTCTGCTTTATTGGACATCTTGTTCTTCTCACTATATTCATGAATGGTCCTCACTGCAACAACCTTCATGCATCTTCAATGTGTTGGTTTGCGGTCATTGATGATCCTTTGTTACTATGATATTTAATCCTTTATACGTTGGATTGGCTGTCATATTGCGCTTGGTAAGTTCGTATTTGGTACCAGTTAGATGCATAACCTAGAGCTACCTTTAATCTTTTTTCTATTAATTTTTACATAAACTTAAAGGCAAATTTGTGATGGGATCAATAGTTCGAAAACTCACCCTTTATTGTTCTATTTTGTATTCTTAAATTAGTGTTTTGGTTCAATGTTAGCAGAGGCCAAGAACTATATGCATTCGATAATGAATCACCTCCATGTCTGAAGTAGATAGCAAATTATGTTGGGATATGGCTGGCATCTTATTTTCAACCTGCACTTATAGGCTTAGGAGTGTGTGTTAATTGTTCCTCCATGGTCTATGCATGACTTGGGATCTAGATTCGTATAACTGATCAGGAGCCTTTATTTTTCTTGATTTATGCTTGACATGGAATCTGTATTCATATAATTCGTCACATAATAGCCATACTTATTGTGATCAGTGAGCTACTACTAGTCAGTTGAAATCTGTTCAGTCTCATTGATTCTCAGTAATATTGTTCTGTGATAGATCTTTGTTTACAATGCTTCAAATTCATGGTGGGGATATTTCTGCATTTCCTGTTATCCTTTAACTTAAGTAACTACTTAACATAAATATAAATATTTCATGCAGTTGATATACAGGCCTGATTCTGGGGAAATTCTTGGAGTACACATTCTTGGCCTGCATGCTGCAGATCTCATCCATGAGGCATCAAATGCAATAGCCTTGGGAACTCGCATTCAGGTGATTTTGAAGATGCTGCATACTTGTGGTCAAATAAACAATACTCCTAAAAGCAAAGGCATTACAATAAGCAATGTTCAAAAACATCGTTTTATTATGTGTGCGGTCTGGGATCCCTTAACGATTAGTCAGATTATGATTATGTGCCAATTAATCGGATTATGCGAATTAAAATATATATATATATATATATATATATATATATATATATAATTTTCATATGCTAAAATATATGAAATTCATAAAAAATAGAAAATATACTTAGAAGCTTTGACTAATCTGTTTGTCGGAGAGCTTCGAGGGGAACATCAGAGAGCTTGAAGGTGATCGTCGGAGAGCAAGTAAGGAGAGCGTTGAAGGTCGTACAATCTTCTCATGAGCAAAGTTTTAAATATCAGAAATAAAAAATACATCGGATGACCGGAATTCATATTGGATTGCAGTTATCGGGGATATATCAGGGATAAGTAGAAAAAAATCAGATGATGAGCCTATATAATATAATGTCCTAAAATGTAATCTAAGCACACTTAATGAGAGTAAACATACCAAAATGCCTTCGAGAGAGGACCCGAGATTATCGAGCGATTGAATTTTGGGAGAGTGAAGGAGTCGAAGGGAAATTATGGCTGGTTGCTCTAAATGCAATGGGAAACAGTGAGTGAGATCGGTGATTTTGATTTTATTTAGTGGGTATCGAGTTTGGAGCTAAAAAATAAGGATTTTGGGATCCAAAATCCAACCATTAGTTGGGATGTTTTTCACAAAATCGATCGATTTGGACCCGATAAAAATCGGCCGATTAATTGGATTTTCACTGATATATTGGAGGAAATCGGTGAAAAACAATAATCTATTTCATTTTCCATAAATCGTATCGGCAGCGGTCAAACCCTATATATCGTTGATATATGGATAAAATTGGCAGATTTTAAAACATTGCTCGTAGTTTTCGCGAATGGTGTGAGGTCAAGCAAGGGTCAATGAAGGTTGGAGATATTTGTCACAGCCCCTGGGTTCGAACAAGAGAGAACAAAGAGAGTAACAAAACTTTGGGAAAACTTTAGCATTAATTTTTTTTAACTTTAGTAGTTAGGTCGGATGTGTGGTATATGGGTTTAACCCAGAAAAGATTTTAAAAGAAAAGCGCCAACATAAAAATATTTTTTGCGGGTGCTTACTGAAAGTGCGCTTGATTATGTGGATATTCATTGAAAATGCGCCTGATTATGCCGATGATAGCATAAGGGAGCGTTTTCCCCTAATCGCAGTGGTTCCAACCCGCTTACACATAAGTGACTGCTTAAGCGGACGTTTAATCCGCACTTTAGAACATTAACAATAAACATACTGGATATGGCGTCTTACTAAATTCTAGATATGGCGTCTTATTAAATTCTATTGTTGTATAATGTTGTTTATTGCCTGTATGATGCTTAGACAACAGAAAATTAGCCTATTTTCTAGTCCTGTTATGGGACAGCATAAGGCTCACACCTTTGAAATAAGGTTCCCTTCACGAGGCAAAATAGGTGAATGTGAAAGTTTAGAAGTGCATACAACCATAAGTCCCCATAACCATTGAAGAAACAAAACAATATGAATGAATATGAAAGGTTTGAAGTGTATATAAACACGAATCACTTGTACTAATTATTTTCCCCTATATTTGTGTGGGGTTATAAAAGTATAATGTTACTGCTGTTATCCATTCATGAGTTATAGATGATTTTGGATTTTTCTTAGCATGTTCAGAATCATTAAGCAAGTCTCAAAACAGACTATATATTGCTCCTTGGAAGCAAGGATGATTAGCGACAATTTTTATGTCTTTTCATCAAATTGTTCTTATGGGCTCAGTGGCAATGCACTCCCTTCCTAAAGTTTCATGGGCATTGTACCAGGGACCAGTTCTATGCAGTTCTCTAAAAGGAGATAATAATACCGATATATATAAAGTCACTAATATCTAGGGGGAGCAGATTTGAATTATAATTGGAAAAAGTATAGCTTATGGATATACCAAACTGCCTTCAGCTTAAGGATGAAGGTGGTTTGATGCCTGATGTCTCTTGGTAGGAGGCAACACTCTCAGGGTGAGGGAGACATCATCGGAACCTTTTCAAGATTGGTTGGAGATTTTTTTGTGAACTTCCAGTATTTGTTGTGTTGCGGTTGGAGTATTTCATAATTTCAATCTAAGAGTAATAATTTGATGCCAGTAGGGCTTTGAATTTTATTACTCTTCACTTTTCCTCTACCCATCCAAAACTTCAGAACCATCCATACCTTATCACGCCCTATCACCCCTTAGAGCTCCATGCACTGTATTTTCTTGCCTCTCCTCCATTGTGTTTCGAGCTTGACAGTTCCAATCCCTGGCAGCTCTTAGTTCCCTCCTCTTAGGTCTGTATGTCTAAAGTTTAGACAACTTTTTTTCACTGTTATTTATTCTTAGATTGGGGTTGACATATTTTATAGTAGACTAATTGTATCATAGAGTTGCAGAATTACCTGATGGCTGATAGCTGATATTCTTGTATAGTGGAGTAATTGAGTGATAGGGTTGTACATTTTCTTTTAAGCCATAAGGTGCTATTTGGTAAGGGGTTAAGACAGAAGGATTGACTAGAAGGATTAAATTAGTTAATCCATCATGAAGGGTTAAATTAATTAAATTCTGTTTAGATTAGATGTTAAGATGAATGTTAACTTTTTTGTGTTAGGGAATTAAAGAACGGTCAATGAGCTCAATTTGTTATTTTTTTAAAAATGTAAGTTGCAAACTAATCAAAAGTAGAAAAAAGTGTTTAATGTTTGTTCAAAAAATATGTTCCCACTTCCTCTACAAAATGCGAGTATATGACAGAAGTGCATATTCATAGTTTCCAAAAGAAAAGGTTTGAAAGAACTTTCATTACAGTGTAAACTTGTAATGCAAATTCTACAAAGATGGCTGTATTCATCCCAAGTGGAAATGTAATACAAGATGAGCAAGTTCAAATTAATAAGAATCAGAACATAAAGAATAGCCAGGTGATGGGGTTGGGGTGAGGGCTCCGATCCAAAAGTAGATGTCTCCCGAATGTGTTGCCTTGGGCGCCAACCCGAATCCGATGGAAAATACGAGATTCTCGATATTGTGAATTTTGATGGGTGCTCGAATCTGAACGTGATCTGAAAGGGGGGAGATGGGAGACGGTAGATTTTTCAGTCATTGATAACTTTCCAGAGCCATATTGTACGACTTTGGCGGTGAGGGATCATAACTCATTAAGGGACGATCATAGGAGAGTCGGCGATAGCGATACTCAAGCGAGGTCGTCGTTGGGGTACGCAATCGGATTCGAAGGATTACATCTCTTATTTATCAATGTCTATCACTCATATAGAGGATTACATCTCTTATTTATAGGAAAAGAAAACAACTAAATACTTAAGAAAGTAAATAAAAATCCTAATTAAATTAAAACATAACAAAACTAAAAGATGCAATCAAATAAAATCCTATAACTAAGGGTGTGTTTGGTAACACAATGCGATTTTTTTAGTGTTTTTTAGAAAAACACCATGTCAAGGTGTTTCTTTTTCAAAAGTGTTTTGAAAACACCATTGTTAGTTACTATTTATATAGTTGGTGGTGGCGGTGCGGCGTGTCGACCGCGGGCCGGCTCGACGGTGGCAGGTCTCATACAGTGGTGCGGGTGGTGGGGCGCGAGGAGGGCGGCGGCGCGCCGGGCAATGGCAGTGATAGCGATGGCCGGTCGCAGGCGCGCGAGCTTGCTGCGGGTCGGCGTCCGGCTAACGGGCGACGACGACGACCGGTGGGCGGTCGCGGGCGACAGCTGGCTGACGGGCGACGGGCGGTTGGGCTCGGTCGCGGCCGACGCCCGGGCGGCGGCAGCCGGCGGTGGCCGGGCGGCGGGGGCCGGTGGCCGGGTGGCGCCGAGCAAGCGGGCGGCGGGCCAGCGAGGGGCTGCGCGCGGCGGACGAGAGCGGCGACAGGGGCGGGCTGGCGGCGCGGCGGCGGTCGGCGGCGCAGGAGGCGGGCAGGCGGCGACGGCAGGCGCAACGTGAGCCGGCGACGGGCAGGCCGGTGCGGGCGGCGACCACCCACGACGACGACGTGGTGGCCGCGTGGCAGCGCACGCGGGCGGCGACGGCGGGCCGGCGCGGGCGGGTGGCGGCCACCCACTGGCGGCAGCGTGGTGGCGGCGACCACGCAGCGGCGGCGCGGTGGCCGCGCCCACCCGCCGGCGGCGGCGTGGTCGGTGGGGCGGCCGGGCAGGCGGCGGGCGTCCCGGTGCGTGGCGCTCGGCGGCGGCGGGCAAGCGAGCGGCGGCGGCTTAGATGAAAAAACCGAATCTCAGAACACCTTTTTGGTGTTTTGAGAAAAGTGTTTATTTTTTGGATTTTGTAAATGATCAAGTCAAAAAAACGTCCCGGTTGCCAAACACGTTTCATTGTTAAAAAAAAAAAAAAACAGAAACGGCAAAAACGCCATGGTATCTAAACGCTCCCTTAAATAGAACGAGATTCAAAATCAAATCCTAACTAACAAGAAGATTACATAGAATAATATAAATTCCTATCAGAAAATAAAAGATTCTAGTAAATCCTAATCGCATTACATGAAGGGTCCACGATTGTCCTGCATTAAATCTCCTATTGTTTAAGAAAACTCGACCTTAAGTTTTATAATGAGAGAGTGTAATGTTTGACTTGATTAGTGAGAAGAATTCTATTGTAGATTGGAAGATCTTCAAGATGAGCTGTAAAACCCGATATTAAGTTGGTGGTGGAGGGTCTGGAATAATGAACTCAATAACCAGATTATCTTGAAATTTGCACCGCATATCGAACTTAAGTTTGGATCCTAGGCTTGACTTGAGCTCTAGGTTTGATTCAAGCTCGAGTATTAGATTGACGTGCTGCCTTGTTTTTTGTTCTAACTCTTGTTTAAGCTTGGGTTGTGGATCTATCTTTTGATTTGTTTCTTGCGGTTGTAGTTCAGGCTCGCACTTTGTATTGATCTTTTGATCTACATCTGATTCTGGCTCACACTTAGACTTAGGCTTTGGTTCTTGACTAAAAAGTCTAAAACTTTGATATTGCTTTGCTTTCTCGTCTGACTCAAGTTGAGGCTTCAGATCTAGATTGAAATTAAATTTTGATTGAAGATTCACATTTGGCCGGGGTTGAGGTATTTGTGTTGGTTTTGCTTCAGAATTTAAAGAGAAATAATATCTTCTAGATGGTGGATTAGAGTACCTCCTCTACAAAAGAGCTTTCATAGTTGTCCACGAACGGATATTTGAATGATAATAGTTTCTATACCACTAATATTTTGTCTCTCTTTAGCCTACACTCAGCATATAAATACATTTCCAGTTTTGTCAAATCATAGATAGAAAATATCTTCTATAGTGAAAATTCGGACGTCAAATTCATAAGGTTCATCATATCCATCAAATCCATAAAAGGAGGCTAGTATACCAAATCTAAGTGGATTAAAATTATACCTTTGTGAAGGAGATAGTGGTATTTTACCCTTGATAACTGTGGATCCTTCGGCTCTGATACCAAATTATTGGGGTTAGGTGGGGGGCTCTGATTCAAAAGTAGATGGCTCGCGAATGTGTTGTCTTCGGTGCCAACCTGGATCCGATGGGAAATCATGAGATTCTCGATACTGTGAATTTTTGTGGGTGCCTGAATCTGAACGTGATCTGGAAGGGCGAGACGGTAGATTTTTTAGTCGTCGATAATTTTCGAGAGCCGTGTTGTAAGATCTTGGCTGCGAGGGATCATAACTCATTAAGGGGTGATTGGAGAAGAGACAACGATGACGATACTCAAGCAGGGGTCGTTGTTGGGGTACGCAATTGAATTCAAAGGATTGTGGCATCATCAGAGGTGAATGGCGTCGGATCTCGAGGTTGCGGTAGGCACTGTTCATAAATGAATAGTAACTTTTTTTTGACTTGTGGTTGAGATCGAATGATTAGGATTGAAAGTGGAGAAATAGCTAGGCCTCACACCTAGGGGTTTCACACCCAAGGGCTTCACACCCCAATAAAAGGTAAATCACGTGCCAAAGAACACTTCACATACTTAAAGAGAATTCTCAAACTCAATTTTTTTATTTATCAATGTCTATCTCTCATAGAGGATTACATCTCTTATTTATAGGAAAAGAAAGCAACTAAATGCTTAAGGAAGTAAATAAAAATCCTAATCAAATCAAAACCTAACAAAACTAAAAAATGCAATCAAATAAAATCCTAGCTAAAATAGAAAGAGATTTCAAAATCAAATCTAAAGAAATTCTAACTAAAAAGAAGATTACATAGAATAATATAAAATCCTACCAAAAAAGAAAAAATTCTAGTAAATCCTAATCGCATTAACATGAAGGGTCCACGATTGTCCTGCATCACCAGGTGACCCCAACTAGGTGAAAATTGAATTATTTATATGAAAATAGTCACCAATTGGCAATTGCCAGCTCATACAATTTACAGATTAAAATATCAAAATGCTAAAATATTAGTTTACGTGCTGCTTGCTTGACCATGTTGAATTGAAATATTAAATCATTAAAATAGGTGATTAACTCAGTGAGTACCAAAATATAAATAAAATGTTAAATGAATATATTAAAATATTATATAATATGTAGCCACTGAGGATTCTTTATTAAAAATGTCACTGTGGCTATACTAAAAATATTATATAACAATGGCCATGGTGAACTATATATCAAATTATTGAACGAGCAGGTTCTATTTTGATGACTATCCAAAGTGTACAGTCGGTTACCATATCGAATGTTCAAGGTAGTTATTAATTTGCGCTGTTTGTCGTGTAAATTCAAGGTAGTTATTAATTTGCGCTATTTGTCGTGTAAATTCAAGGTAGTTATTAATTTGCGCTATTTGTCCTTTCACACGACGGGGTTAAAGCTTAAGCCGTCTATACAGGCGGAATTGTTAACCCGTCACTTGGATGGGTTAAACTTGTGTTAATCCTCACGTGCTGGTTAACAAGTCTCTCAAGTGTAAATAGGTGTTTGGCAGGTTAGTGAAGGGTTAAGCCCCTTTAATCCCTCCGTTAACCCCTTGCAAAATGCAGCCTAAATGAAACTGAATTCTGAACCGATGACAAATTTTTTTGAATCTCTATGGTGACAATAAAGTGTTAATGTTCCTGAAGTCTTTGCTCCTGTGTATTACATTGTTAAAATGAACGAAATGAACAAACTTATAATACTAGTAAATGTGTAAATTTGCTGATGGAATCAATATGTGGTGGGGCTGATGCTCAAGATACTTGTACTAGAACTCAGCCAGTCCTTCGATACACAGAACGTGATTATTTTGTCCTTTTTTTCCATTTTGATTAATTATCATTTCTGGTATTGTTTGCAGATTTTTTTGTATTCAAGGATTTATTTATTTTTTCTTCTCCTCAGAAACATTTAAAAGAATCTCTAATGTTTGGTCCAAATTCTTTCCGTTTCACAGGACATAAAATTTGCTGTTCATGCGCATCCAACCTTATCTGAAGTCCTTGATGAGCTCTTCAAATCCGCCAAGGTATTTCACTAAGTTCTCTGAATATATTGTAGTTATCATCAACCATATGCATATTTTACTGTTTAGGTCGTGGGGTGAAATTAGAACACCCTCAATTATGATGTTACCCTTAAATTTTTAGTTGTGTTATTGAGCATTGTTTACAATGCGATCATGCTTACTTAAAAGAAGAACGAGCAACACCTCAATTATGATGATACCCACAAATTTGTTATTGTCATTTAACATGGTTTGCAATGCAATCATGCTTATTAAAAAAAAAAAAGAATTCACCGTAACCATGAAGATTGATATAGCTATAAGAGATGAAAAATCTTGCATAATGTTACACAGATAACACAAATCTGAGCATTAGCTTTTTTTGGTAGCTCATTTAGCAAAATAAGATGTCAATCTCCACTTTCTATTATGATGTTTAAGTATATTTTTGTTACAGTGAGCAAGATCTCGTTCTTGTTTTCACAGGTTAATGCTGGTGTATCTAATTCTGTACCGGTTGCAGCGTAAGCATTGTGACAAACAGCGTAAGCATTGTGATAAACGGCTTAATTATCTGGAGGAAGCATTCTTACATATTGTTGGCCACATCAAGAGCATCTTATTTTCTTCAAAGTAAAGAGATCCTGAACATCATCCACCAGTTACGACTTCTAGTAAGAAAGGTCAATTTTTCAAAATTATTAGGAGCTGTTTATTAAAGTTTTGATTCTTTAATATAATGGTAGTGATCGTTATTATTGTAAACAAAACAGCTGGTGCTTTTTTCCTTTCTATAGTCTGATGGATTGCATTTGTTTTGAGAAGAGCTGTGTTGAGTTTGATTCATGTTGATTTGTTGAAATTGTTCCTCGAGGCCTTTCATCCACTAGTACTTTTCGTGTATTTTGACGAAACACAAGGAGAGAAGGAATCTATAAAAAAAACTAAAATGCTAAAAACAGTGCCTGCAATAATGAACTCTCTTTGTATCATATGAACTATGTATCTCTTTTTCAATATTATCTAGTTTTCTCATATCCTTTTTGTACCCGCATGTGTATTCACTTATATTCATATGCATATTCATATCCGTATTTGATTTTAGCGAATATGGATATGAATTTTTCTTACATATGCATATATGTATCCATATCCGTGATTGGTAAGCAAATACATATACGGTAAGTATCATACATCCGAGCAATATTCGGATTGTATGCACCCCTGATTCTGAACCGCAAGCCAATGAATGGTGCAAAGCTCTACCATGTTTGTAGTTGCACGGTGTAGATTTTCTGCTTGCAGGACAATATTCATAAGGATCTTTTATCAATTACTAGTATGGTGCACATGCGTTGCATGTGTATATGTTCTCATATTTAATATATTTACTAACGCAAGTGTATATGTTTTCATATTTAATATATTTACTCGGACTATGTAAAAGTTCAGTCTTGGAAGTAAATTTTATTAAAAATTAGTTTTGCTTAAGTATAATTTTAGTGCAAGTAATTAATATAACCTTCATTGTAGTAATTAAATCATATATAATAAGATAAAAAATTATAATATAACTTTATATATTTAGTAATTATCATATAGTAAATTATAAAAATTATGTATCGAATTCACATATCCACTAATTAGTTTTCTGTAACTAGCGCCTTTAATTTATTGAATATGAATATATTTTAGAAATTGTAAGATAGAGCAGAACAATTTTTTAACATATTATGCTGAATTAATATTTACCAACCATTTCAATATAATAAGTAAGAAATTAAATATATATTAGCAATAATATTGCATAAAGTTGTTATTGGGTGGATATTCCTTGTTAACATAATATATTATTGAGAAATAATATGATTTCATACAGGTTTTTGTCACTAAGTAAATTTGATGTGTATACATTTGATAAATAGGAATTGTACTGTATATATATGACGATCTCTTGGAGAAACACAATAGAATTTAAGAAAGTGCAAGGTTTATTGAATGAAATTCTATGTTCTTTTGACTTTTTCATACATTTTCTTCAAACTTAAATATGGATTTTGTCTTGTCAATGGCTCTTGACTTCATATGCTAATAATCCAATAGTTATTTCTTATTTCATCATGTGAAAAAAAAAATATTGCTAGTGAAGTTGACGCTCGAGTTTTTTTGGTGCTATAATTAAAATTTGTGTTGGATTTTTTTTATCCTTTCTTGTATGTTGCAACTCCACAATAAGACCACAATTTTAAATTGCAAACTTAAAGTAGGAACAATGGAGAGAAGCAAATAGATGTATGTTCAGACTTCATAACCACCTTTTTTTTATCGGGTTCTGAATTTAGTTATTCATTGGTTTTTTTTTTTTTTTTTACTTTTTTTTGGCAAAGCTGTGCAATGAGTTCTTTCATGAGTTGAATATGCAAATAATGTAAAAATAAATAGAGCTTTTCTTCATAAACTTAAACGTTTTTGCTAAAATTGAAGAACTTTTTCCACAATTCAATCAAATATATGAAATATAGATTTGCATGACAAATGTTGGTAATCGATATTTAAAATGACTTATCGAAAAAAAAAAAAGACAGAGATCAATCAATATTCCAAATGAAGACAAAGATTAATCTACATTTCTAGCGTCCAAGCGCTGGCAGCTCTGCTTGAGCTCATTGTAGTGGGATTTATAAGGTGCCGAGACCCACGTGTGGCGATGCTTAGATGAAGATGGTTGAGATTTATAAGGGAATGACGAAAGGGATGTTACATTTTAGGAAAGAGAAAGGGTGTGTTGATTAAGGCTAAACAGGTTTAGTGGGTGCGTGGTTTAGGGATAACGGTAATTGCGACTTAGGCTCTGTTTGGCAAAACTAGCTGAAAGCTACGAGATTATAGCTGAAAGCTATTAAGCTAACTGAAATCTGTGAAATTATAGCTGAAAGCTGATAGCTGTGTAACTAGCTGATTGACTAAAACTGTTTGGCAAAAGTAGCTGTACAACTAGCTTAAATTTGTTAAATGACTAAAAAAAACATACAATATCATTGATATAAAATTAGAATTATTAGGGGCAAAAACGGAAGAAGAAAAATTGGTCTTTTGCAAGTAGCTTTTGGAAAGCTATCTCAAGTAGCGTTTGTCTTTGGGAAGGAGCTGCCAATTTTCTTCTTCCGTTTTTGCCCCTAATAATTCTAATTTTATATCAATAATATTGCATGTCTTTTTTATTCATTTAACAAATTTAAACTAGTTGTACAGCTACTTTTGCCAAACAGCTCTAGTCAATCAGCTAGCTACACAGCTAACAGCTTTCAGCTACAATTTCACAGCTTTCAGCTAGCTTTACAGCTTTCAGCTATAATCTCGTAGCTTTCAGCTAGTTTTGCCAAACAGAGCCATAATCTCCAAAATAATCTCCTCCTATTTTTGATCACAAAACAGCTCTACTAGCTTATTGACCAAGTTAATAAGACACAATCTCTTAGATAAGACACAATCTCTTGTTGTCAAACAGTGCCTTCATCTTCAGATGGAACTTATGGTGTGATAAAGCTAAGTGATATATAATATAATTTTGATAACTAAGTACATCTAAGGCACTGTTTGAGCACTGTTTGGCAACAAAAAAAGTGTCTTATCTAAGAGCTTGTGTCTTATTGACTTGGTCAATAAGCAAGTAGAGCTGTTTGGTGACAAAAAATAGGAAGAGATTATTTTGGAGATTGTGTCTTTTGCAAGTAGCTTTTGGAAAGCTATCTCAAGTAGCGTTTGTCTTTGGGAAGAAACTGTCAATTTTTTTTCTTCCATTTTTGCCCCTAATAATTAGGCCAAATGAAAGCTACTACCCCACCCAAAAATACCCTAGCTCTTTTTTATTTCACGCGTGAAACCCCTTCTGCAATCAGATGCTTGCATAATCCATCTTATTCAAAGAATCTATATTCCATAATTGTCTACAATATTAGATGTCGTATTTACTGTTTTCTTCCAATTGACCTCTCAATGTTTGTGTATTTTTCATAATGTTTTCCCTTATTATGTGATGAAGGTTATTGTTTTTATCACGTGCATTGCACGTGCAATCCAACTAGTAAATAAATAAATAAATGAGTGTTGAGTAATTCTAATTTTATATCAATAATATTGCATGTCTTTTTTAGTCATTTACAAATTTAAGCTAGTTGTACAGCTACTTTTACCAAACAGCTCTACTTCAATCAGCTAGTTACACAACTATCAGCTTTCAGCTATAATTTCACAGCTTTCAGCTAGTTTCACAGCTTTCAGCTATAATCTCGTAGCTTTCAGTTAGTTTTGCCAAACAGAGCCTAAGTCAATAATAATAATAATAAAGTGAAAGTGCCTCAAAAAGCGAATAATAGGATTAATCTTTGAAAATAATGTATAATTATTACATATTAATATCTAAAGTTTAGTATAAAATAGATATATCTAATGATGGTAATTAACAGTTACGATACAGTTTAAAATTATATCTAACTGTAGTAAATATTAGTTATGTATAGTCAAAAAAATGTCATATGTAAGTAATTAATTAATTATTTAAAATTGAGGATTATGAGAAGAATTTTAAAGGGTAGAGTAAATGTATGCATTTATGTATGTTTGATTTGAAAGATGTTAAGAGGTATGATTTATGTATGCATGTATGTGTTTTATGTGTGGATGAATGAGTGTTAAAAGGTATTTTAAGAAGAAATATTTTAACATGACAACACACTTTTATATAATAATAATAATAAATAGTATAAGATTATGGGCTAATCAAATCTTATTCACTCTTGGAGAAAGTATCACACACAAGTTATCTATTTAAGTGACTTTGGTCCAAACTAGTGACCATGCACCAAAATATGATTATCAACAACTGTAGAATCTTTTCACCATCTAAGACTACTCATAAATTACTTTTTCTAGATAGGTTTAAACTAGGGGTGGTAATCTAGACCCAAACCCAATAATCTATCCATACCTCAATCTGATCCACACCCACGCATCCTAAATGGGTGTGTATTGCTTCCATACATCCTAAATTGTTCATAACCAAACCCGTCCATAACCAACCCAATCTGATCCACACCCACGCGTTCTCCGTTCTCCTTTCTCCCCTCTTTCTCAAACGCTCGAGCCCTAGTTCCTCTCTCTCCTCTCAAGCGCTCGATTTCACCTCTCCCCATCGAGCTTCCTCATCTCTCTTCGATCGAGTCATAGTTCCTCTTGATCAACAGGAGAATCGAATCTTCAACTTGTGGAGGCAATGATTAGGGTTTGAGTCTTGTTTGAGCGTCTCTCCTGTTCAAATTTAGGCCTTTGATCGAGCTATTACAACATTCAGGTCTTCAATCGAACTAATCACTGGATTTTGGGGTACATTCTTAGTAGGGTTTCTTGATCTTTCTTTCTTTCAATTTTGGGGTTTTTTAATCCTATCTCCTTTCAGTTTTGGGATTTTCTTGAGTCTTTTATTCTTATGGGCGTTAATGTTATAAATTGAGGAGCTTTGTAGTATGTCTTGAGATCATATTGGATTGATAAATTTTGTTGAAATTTTGGTTTAATTTGAAAAGTTTGAATTTTTCTGTACAGCTATAACATCATAGTATGTGAGGTGCATGCATCTAGAGTAACTAATCCCTATATTATTGTTTATTTACATTTTATTACAATTTCATTAGTGTCTTTTTCCCTCTACGCAGCCTAGCTATCCGAGGTAGCAGCAGTGGATGAATTTATGCTAGCAATATGTGCAAAGCCAGGGCTGTCCATCCGGGCCGGGCCGGCCCGGCCCGGCCCGGAAAACCGGGCCCGGGCCGGGCAAAACCCAAGCCCGGACCCGGGCCCGACCGGGCCGGACACCGGGCCGGCCCGGATTTTTTTGTTTTTTTATTTTTTTATTTTTTTAAAAATTTTAAAAAACAATAAAACATAAAAATTATATTTATATAATAGTATATATATATTTATACTCTTATATAAATATAATTATATTATATGTACATATAAGTTTATGTTTATATAATTATATATATGTATAGATATATAAATATATATTTATACTCTTATATGTATTTATACTATTATATAAATATACTTATATATGTACATATAAGTTTATGTTTATATATGTGTATATATAAGTATACTTATATACTAAGAGAGAGAGAATATAAATATATATATAAGAGAGAGTATACACTGTACACATATATAAGAGAGAGCATACTTATACATATATATAATTATATAAGAGATATAAACATATATAAGAGAGAATATACTTATATTTATATATACTTATATACTAAGTAGCCCAAAGTATTCATGTCATTCAATATATGTATATGTATATATATACACACACACACTGACACACATATACATATATTATACATAAACAAATTGTAAATACTTATAGTAATTACATAAACAAATTGTATTATACATAAAAACACACACACATATAAACTTATATATACACACATATATTATACATATATAAGAGAGAGTATACTTATATATACTTATACATATATTATACATATATAAGAGAGAGTATACTTATACATTATACTTATATATATATATATATTCAGGTCACTATCAACATGATCGGCCGAGGGAAAGCCTTGCCTACTGATTCCGATGAGTCACAAGAGAGTCATCACTCGACTGTCAGAGAAATTTGTGACCAGTTCGAAGGAGTATATCAGAATACTCGGACTCGAACAGGAGCTATTCGCCCGGTTGACTATCAAAAGTTAGCCAAAGGCATTACAACAAGTGAGGAGCATTCGGCAATAGCCGAATCTCAATCTTCAAGCTCTGTTGGAGCACGCGAGGTCTCCGCTTACATGTCAGGGAATCACGAAGACATCGCCAAAAGAGTGGACGAACATCATGTCATGCTCCAGGCGCAACAGGAGACACTTCTCCAATTGAAGGATATGTTGGCTCAGCTTCTTGCTGAAAAAGGCCACAAACCTGAGTCTTCCCGGAGAACAACTTCAAAGGGAAAACAAAAACTGCATGAATATTCAGACCGTGAGACTCACAACCTGGGATCCTCTTCCGAGGGTGAGAGGGAGATCGAGAAAGAACTGCACCCTCAATCTACTAAGGTGGATGAGCTGGAGGCTCGCCTTAACGCAATCGCCAACCGAAGCGAGCTCCGGGAAGAGGGAGTTGTGCGGCCTTACCCTGCTGAGTGGGATACAGCTCCCTACCCACCGAAGTTTAAGGCCCCTACCTTACAACCGTTCGATGGTACAGGATCGCCAAATCAGCACATTTACTACTTCAAGTCCCAAACTGGGGATGTAGTAGCAAACGACGCCATCCTGACCAGGCTGTTCATCGGTACCCTTAAGGGTGTCGCCTTCGAATGGTTCATGAAATTGCCTGCCGGATCTATTCAGAAATGGGTAGACCTGGAAAGGCTATTCTTGGCCAGATTCTTTGAGGACGACACGGAGGTCTCGGTCCCAACTCTTCTTGCCACTAAGCAAAGGAAAGGAGAGTCCATCAAAACCTATGTGGAGAGATTCCGCAGCATGGCATTGCGATGCCCCTCAGGTATGACCCAATCAACTCTGGTTGAAACTTGCAGGCACAACCTGCAGACCCAGCTCCTTGCTCAAATGGGGGTGGCAGAATGTCGCTCCTGGAGACAACTAGTCTCACAAGGAGAACAAGCTGAAGAAATAGTGGCACGGGTCAAAGCCGAAGAAATGCCACAACCCAAGCCGCAGCAGCAAAATCAGCAACGCAACCAGAACAACGCCCAACGGTCTAAGGGGAAGGAGACCTTGGCGGCCGACTACACGCGAGTTCCACCGCCGAACAAGCAGGGCAAAGCGCCAGAAGACCGTATCCACTAATATGATAGCGGTCCAATTCGGTGACTTCCCCCCGGTGGTAACTGCGAACGGCGTCGTCCCCATTCGCAAGGGAGAAATACGTCTGAAGAATGTTGACTTGCATAGTCAGAAGGACAGGGGGTTGGTGCCCCTCACTACCCCAAAAGGGGAAATCATGTGGGTCCACCCTGATCTGCTAGGAGATCAACAATGGACGAACACCCCGTCTAAAAAGAAGGGAGGCAAGGCTAAGTCTTCCAACATGATAACGGCGGACGGCGTCGTCCCCATTCGCAAGGGAGAAATACGTCTGAAGAATGCTGACTTGCATAGTCAGAAGGACAGGGGGTTGGTGCCCCTCACTACCCCAAAAGGGGAAATCATGTAGGTCCACCCTGATCTGCTAGGAGATCAACAATGGACGAACACCCCGTCTAAAAAGAAGGGAGGTAAGGCTAAGTCTTCCAACATGATTAGCCCCTCCATTACTGAAGATGATGACCACCTCAAGCCTCTTACTGATTCAGAAGAGGAGAGGATTGTTCTAGCGGCATACCCAGAAGGCAATCCTGGCACTCGGTCAGGAAAAGCTTACCTGAGAGATTATGGCCAGAACACTCCAGAGGTCGAGGAACAGCCCCAAGACGCTGGGGGTTCTGTTCCGAAAAAGCCAGTGGACAAAGGAAAACAGAAGGAGCTCCGATTCCACAGAAATCTCCACCAGGAAACTGGAGAGTCGAGCGCTCGTGGTGCAATTTGATACCACTAAGAACCGCTTTTTAGCTGCTGATGATGAGTTTGTGATCAAATACTGGGATATGGATAATGTCAACCTCTTGACAACGGTTGATGCTGATGGTGGTCTACCTGTATGTTTTATTATGAGTCCCCATATGGCTATAATTAAAAATTCACTCAAATATGCGTGCACATACACACTATGATGAAAGTATAGCTCATACATAATTATCTCATAGGCGTCTTTAATACCTGTAATTATTAGGCAAGTCCGCATATACGCTTCAACAAGGAGGGAACGCTGTTGGCCGTTTCTGCACATGAAAACGGAATTAAAATTTTGGCAAATGCTGATGGATTGCGTCTGTTGCGTACATTTGAAAATCGTCCTTTTGATAATTCTAGAACTGTTGCAGACAATGCCACAAAGGTAACCACCCGTGATTACTAGAAGCATTTGGCCTATGATTTCAGATTAGGAGATAACTCTGCTTCATGACTTGGACGTTCTACTGCTTATGCAGAATGTAGTACCTCTTTCTGCTGGTGCTGCTGCAACGAGTTCTGGATTAATGGATAGAGCTTCTCCAGCGGCAGCAATGACTGGGATGGTTGGTGACATTTTCATTCAAATATTTCTTCTCTAATGATTTCTTTTCAACAAATAATCAATGATGCAGCATGAGTCACTTTTTTCTCCTTACTCATTTGAACCATTTTCATCCAAATATATATTTCCTTATGGCGCTTAAAGATTTATGTTCAACCTGACATTAATGTTGACAGAATGGAGATGCTAGAAGCTTAATGGATGTAAAACCAAGAATACCTGATGACTTGACAGACAAATCAAGGATTTGGAAGCTTACTGAAATTAATGAACCCACACAATGTCGATCTTTATGGCTTATGGATAACATGAGAGCGAGCAAGGTAACACCTTTTTGTTAGTTCTATTATATTGCCTTTTTTTGTTGCTATATCACTCCGAGAGTCTCTCTTTGTATTCTGATATAGGATATTTGGACTCCACGAATGGAAGTTTACTGATTTCTCAAGCAGTGTGTAGCTTGGGATACATCACACATGCAATCCTTTGTGTCTTGCGTTGTGCATGTCAGAAATTACATGTCTGCTTTTATATCCCAAGTAGAGTGTGGCTGGGGAAACATCATTCATGCAATCCGTGTGTTATGAGTCATGCATGCTAGAAATTTAACATGCCTGCTTTTATGTCACATATCTCCACAATTGCAAGCCTAATTCATATGTTCTTTAACCTTTTACATAAATTTCCCTTAACTCATCTTTTGCCATTGAGATTTCATCTGCAAAAGCAGAGAACTTTTATTATAATTTTTTGTTGACATTAGTAATAAATTTTTGTTGACATTAGTTGAAGATTCTTATTAGATTGAGTTTCTGTTATTACAGATATCGAGGTTGATTTATACAAATTCGGGTGTTTCAATCCTAGCGTTAGCATCCAATGCTATTCATCTTCTTTGGAAGTGGCCTCGAAGTAACAATGGGAAGGTATAAAAAAATGTCTATTCCAGCATTCAAGGACATAGAGCCTTGCATATGTGTTTTCTCACATACTACACTTTGTAGGCAACTGCAAGCATTGACCCACAATTATGGCAACCACCAAGTGGCATATTGATGACCAATGATAGAGCCAACACCAATCCTGAGGAAGCAGTTTCTTGCTTTGCTCTGTCAAAGAATGATTCTTATGTCATGTCAGCATCAGGGGGCAAAATTTCTCTATTCAATATGATGACCTTTAAGGTAATCTTTTAACTCAGTAACACAAAGTGTTCTTATTTTCTATGTTAACAAATTTGGCTTGCGTTTATTGCAGACAATGACAACTTTCATGGCTCCGCCACCTGCAGCGACATTTCTTGCATTCCATCCTCAAGACAACAACATTATTGCTATAGGGATGGACGACTCTACAATCCAAATCTACAATGTCCGAGTTGATGAGGTACGAAGAAAAAGAAACAATATTGTTTGCTTTATTGAGAAGGGAAAGTTAGGTTCTAACCAATTCTTTATACAGGTCAAGAGCAAGCTTAGAGGCCATTCAAAAAGAATTACTGGTCTTGCCTTCTCAAATTCTCTAAACGTTCTGGTCTCATCTGGAGCTGATTCTCAGGTGACATTTTATCTTACATATGGCAACATATGATTGTTACAATTTTTGTTCTGCTGGAAACTGGCCCCAGCATTGGTGCTGTGTCAATACACTTAACTTGATTTCCTCGTATTGAATCTTCATGGAAGTTTTCAAGCCCACTTTCAGATTTTATCATTTCTGGTCTTTCATATGAACAACTTAAATATCATAAGGAAAATTTTGGAACCTCATGTCACTTTACTATGTTTCTTCTGCAGCTTTTTGTTTGGGGAACTGATGGATGGGAGAAACAAAAGAACAAGTTCTTGCAAATTCCATCAGGTCATAGTTCACCTACTGTTTCAGATACCCGTGTTCAGTTCCATCAGGATCAGATACACTTCCTAGCTGTACATGAGACCCAAATAGCTCTATATGAAACCAGTAACCTAGAGTGTGTTAAGCAGGTATTGTCTTTTCTGAGAACTCCAGATTTCAGTTCCTCAAATACTATATTTGCTTTATTTGTTAACTTGTGAAAATTCGGTCTATAGTGGGTTCCACGTGAAGGTTCTGCGCCAATCTCCCACGCCACATTCTCTTGTGACAGTCAGTTGATATATGCAAGTTTCTTGGATGCTAGCGTTTGCATATTTAATGCTGCGAATTTCAAGCTGAGATGTCGAATCAATCCTGCCGCCTATCTCCCTGCTAATCTCAGGTAGTTTTTGCTTCTGAAAAATACTGGCTTCTTACCTGTAGTGCACTGTAATATATGGTTATTTTATCTTTAGTCATGCTGTTAATCTTTCCCTTCATTCCTCTCTTGATATTTCTTGATGGTCCAACTTGCATGTTCTTGACTTCTATGTAACAAACTGTAGTTTGGTAATTTGGCTGTTAATTTGAAAATACTTAGCTTACTATCTCATATGTGTTGCTTGCCCATCAATTATACATTTTCTTTAAGATTCTATATCTTCTCTCTAATTATAAAGCAGTCCATTATCTTGTCTCGTCTTTCGAACAATATCATCAGCAAACTAATACATCAACTCTCCTATAAAACGCACCTAGGAGCTTACATTTATAACAAATGTAAAGGACAATGACTTAATTTCAGACCTTGATGTAAGATATGATATTCAAGAGTTGATTGGTACTCGTACTTATATTTCTCTATCATGCATCTCTCTAGTCACAACTTAAATTTCTCTATCATGCATATCTTTAGTCACATAAATAACATTATCGGGCAGACAAGTCTTTCTTCTTGAAACAACATATCATTAAGAAACTTGAAAGGGCATGAAGCACTGTTGTCCTTAGAATGATACATTTAACTACCCTATATTTCCTGCAATTTTAGAACAGTACATTTGGCTACCCTATATGACAAACTTGGGAATTAATTTGAACTGTATGGACACTACTTCCTAGTTCCTACTTTCATAATTTTAAACAACCGTATTCTTTTTAAATATGTTTTGGGATTTTCTTCTATATAATTCTTAAAGACACGAAGCAAAATGCTTAGTATATGCTATGCCTACGGACTGTATCATGATCTCTTCTAACTTCCTATCTATGGTTCTTATGTGATTCTAGCTCAAGCGTCTATCCAACTGTAATTGCTGCACATCCATCAGAACCCAACCAACTTGCCCTGGGACTTACAGATGGCAATGTTCATGTATTGGAACCGTTAGAATCCGAAGGTAGATGGGGAGCTGCTCCACCCGCTGAAAATGGATCTGCAAGCAGCATGTCCCCAGTGCCTCCGGCTGGATCATCAAGTTCAGATCAACCTCAGAGGTGATAGAAATTTCAAAGTTCCCCAACCATAACATAACTAAGGTAAAAGCGTCATATCAGTACAATAAGCATCCGTATTATATTATGGGTTAGTTGCATACACACCCCCTATAGTATGAACGTACAGCCACTAATATTCCCTAAACAATCTTATTATAACTTGAAATTCCAGAGCTCTGGACGCTGTTGTTCCCCAACTTAGGTTGATATGTCATACGAGAATCACGTGATTACGAATCACCTTTTGTTCTTTCTTTAGCCGGAAAAATGACCAAAGAAAAAAAGATAAAAAGGGAAAAGAAAAGAAAACCGGACCCGGGTTTTGCCCGGGTTTCCGGGCCCGGGCACGACACCGGGCCGGGCCCGGGCTCCGGGCTTTTTGGACACCCCTATGCAAAGGGTCATTTGGTAGACTTCCAGCTGTTAGCTTAATATCTACATATATTTGCAATGTGAGAACATAAATATATGGTTGTAGGCCTTAATTATCTGTTTGTTTGGGTTAGACTTTCCTTCTGTTAATATGGTATCAAACGAAGTTATAGAACTTAGCTTGTAATTATGCTCGTCTAAGCTTAATATCTACATATATTTGCAATGTGAGAACATAAATATATGGTTGTAGGCCTTAATTATCTGTTTGTTTGGGTTAGACTTTCCTTCTGTTAATATGGTATCAAACGAAGTTATAGAACTTAGCTTGTAATTATGCTCGTCTAGTTTCAAGTAACTGTACGAATAAACAAACCTTTGTTGTGGGTATATTATGGAGCCGGTTCCCTGATATTTGAATTTTAATCTGAAAATGTTCTCAGTTTGTTGGGTAGTGTTCTTTTTCTTATTGTAGTTATTTGTTATATACGAAGCTATTTTATTAACTTTTGACATTTGATTTGATATTAAAAAGTTATTTTTCTTGTTTCAGTTACTATATCTTTGAATGAATTTACTGCATGCGACGATGGTAGTGAAGCTGATAATAAAACTATATCTAAACGCAAAAGAAGAGTAAAATCAAAAGTTTGGGAGTATTTTACTGAGTTGCCTGTTGATAGTGATGGGAAAGCTAAAGTTCAGTGCAAGAAATGTGACCAAGTTTATGTTAGGGTCGTGGTACCACAAATATGTTGAGGCATATTCATTCTTGCCCAAAACGGGATATAGATGAGGCTGATTCATCGTGGAAAACTATGCCATTAGATCAAGATAACTACAGAGATATGTTGGCTAGGGTCATTGCATTGCATGGTTATTCATTCTGTTTTGTGGAACATCGAGGGATACGCGAATTACATACATTTTTAAATCCTGAAGTCAAGCATATCTCGAGGAACACCACTAAAGCTTATTTGCTTAAGTTGTACAAGAAAGAAAAAACATTCTTAAACAAACTTTGAAACTAGTTCCTACCAGAATCAGTCTAACTACAGATTTGTGGACCTCTTCAACATCAGATTACTACATGTCTCTTACTGCACATTACATTGATGAGCAATGGATCTTGCAAAACAAAATATTAGTTTTGTCTCATGTTTCACCCCATATAGTGGGGCAATTTTAGTAGAGAAGCTATTTTATTTACTGAAGGAGTGGGGCATAGAAAAAAGAATTTTCACTGTTACATTGGATAATGCATCATATAATGATGCTTTTATAAAAATTTTGAAAGACCATCCTGCTTTAAAGGAACATTTTGTCTCCAATGGTGAATTTTTGCATGTAGGATGTTATGCTCACATTTTAAATCTTGTTGTACAAGATGGTTTAAAAATAATTGATAAATCTTTATCTAAGTTTATAGAATGCATTAAATATGTGAAGAGTCCCCCTGGAAGGAAGAAAAAAAATTTGTAGAGTGTATCGAACAAACTTGTTAAGAAAATTCAGCAAGATGTGTCCAATAGGTGGAATTCAACCTTTTTAATGTTGGAGAGTGTTTTACCTTTTCGTCGGGCATTTGAGCAATTGAAGGTAATCTATTCAAATTTTATATTTTGTCCATCAACTGAAGAATGGGTAAATGCTGAAAAAATAACAAAGTTCTTGAAACCTTTTTATGAAGTGCGCACTCTTTTTTTTGGAAGTAAATACCCAACTTCTAACTTGTATTTTGGTAGAGTTTGGAAGATATAAAAATGCATAAAGGAGGAGATGACAAGTGAAGATGAAGACATAAAAACCATGGCAAGTGATATGGAGAAAAAGTTTAATAAATATTGGAAGTGTTATAGTAAGATTTTGTCCTTCGCATGAATCCTAGACCCCCGTTATAAGGTGAAGTATGTGGAGTTTTGTTTTCAAAAAATGGGTCTTGGTTCTACTCATGTGGTGACTATCTTGGATAAGCTAAAGCTTCTTTACAAAGAATATGAGAGAGCATCAAATGATATATGCATGACCAATAATTGTTCGGAAGAGGCCTTTGGAGATGTTCGTGATGATGAGATGCTTGAGTTTGAACAGTTTGAGAGCCAACTAGTTTCAGTCAGTAGGACCAAGTCTGAATTAGAAGAGTATTTAGATGAAAAGATGCTTTCTTGGAAGAAAAATGAGAATCTAAATGTTCTTGAATATTGGAAAGTAGAATCTGAGAAGTGTCCTCAATTATCCATGATGGCTCGTGATATACTCAATATCCATGTTACTTCAGTAGCATCTGAATCTGCTTTCAGCATAGCTGGTCATGTGCTTGATAAGTATCGCAATCGTCTTCTTCCGAAAAATGCCGAAGCTCAAATATGCCTTGGTTCTTGGTTAGATAGGGTTCCTTGTAAGTTGCTTACTTTTTCTTGTTACCTTCTATAAATTTACAGTGTACATGTGTTATATTAGACTAACATAGTTGTATCCTATGATCTAAATGCAGCTTTGGTAGATATTGAAGAAGGACATTTGTTGGTGCATGATTTTAGTGATATTCAAAATTTTGAATCTGAAGGTGAAATCTAGATGTGTATTTTCTTTGAGGTATTTTCTCTCTTCCTTTTCTCTCTTGATGACATTGATGGAAAATGAACCAAAAAGGTACTAAAAGATCAAATAAAGGAGAGGGATCAATTTTTTTTTAACCGTGTAGTTTGATTTTGGCAGATAGGACCCTTGGGTAAAATCTTTTATGGCACATTTTATGCTGGGCCAAATTTTGGTGAATATTAACAGATGGTGAAATTAGTGAGTATATGAGTTAAAAAGTCAAAATAATTTCATTCCAGGGTCTATCTGCCAAGAATCAAACTGCAGGATTAAATAGTTCTAGAGGGCGACAGTGCAAGGGGTTTGTGTACGTTGTAAAGATCATCGTTTTGTAATCTTTGTTTTAGCTCTTTGATATGTGAGAGTCGTCAGATTGTAACTCTCGCTGTTGATTGTGAAGACTATTGATTAGTGTTAGCCCTTTTGTTTTGATGATGTTTTACAACCACCATTATCGGTACTGATGGCTTATTGAGTGCAAATGTAGTAAATTCATTTATCAAGCTTGTTAGTGCCATGTATGGAGGATAAATGGAATATATGCTACAACGATGATATCCAAAGGAGGAGGATGCATAATGATGAAGCAATGTTAATTCAAGAACAACAAATCCATAAAGAAGCTTCATCAAACTTAAAGCTATCAAGACTCAAGAACTGTATTCTATGTGAGGATATTAGCTAGTTTTTATTTTCTCTCTAGTGCTAGAATGTAGGCAAAGAGTTATTGTTTTTACTTGAAGCTATTGGGAATCACACACACGTTTTCATACTTATGTTTTTAAGCGTTTTTCACAAAATACTATTTATCATAAGTATGAGGACCTATCTATAAAGTTCTTTTTCCAAACAGTTTATTTTTATTATTAAAAACATTCTACAAAGTTTCATAATTTTCAGAGGTCATATAAATATTTTCTAAATATTTTTGAGTCAAAAACTGTTCTGGAGCATATCAGAATGCGGTCGACCGCACCGGTCGACCGCACTTAATGTCATTCGTCACTGGGCTCCAGAGAGGTCGTCGGTCGACCGGTGCGGTCGATCGAAATCTCAATTTTTATATCGGTCGACTGCGCCGGTCGACCGATGATGGCTCTGTTTGTTTTCTAAGTTTTCACTGCTGCTCGCGGTCGACCGAATTTTCGGTCGGTCGACCGAATTAATTTTTCGGTCGACCGAACGTTATTTCGGACGACCGAATTTCTCTTCGGTTAGCCGCGACTTTTTTAAACGGTCATTTGCCTAGAACACTGTGCTTTCACTTAATCGTGTTTGGCACAGTCTGAGCTAAGGGTCTGAAAAGGAGATTATTTTCCTATTTGAGAAGATTGGTCTTCTCCCTTAGCCCTAACGTTTGCAAAAAACCAGAGAGACGCTGTTTTCCTGAGAAAAATTTTCAAAGTCTGGTTTCTGTGTTTTCTCTCTGTTTTTGTGTGTGATTCACTTCCCAGCTTCAGTACTCTTTCTCTTTGCCATAGGGTCTTGTAAAGAGAGAATCTTGCATCATTTTTATTGCTGTGTGAGGGTGATCTTGTGTAGATCAACTGTGAGGGTTGGGATCTGTTGAGATCAACTGTGTAGTGAGAGATTGAGAGGCAATCGCTGTGTAGAAGAAGTTCCGGCTTCCAAACCGGGTGTGTAGTGGATTTCTCCTCGAGAGTGGGGAGCAGGGACGTAGGTCAGCGGGCCGAACCTCGTTAACACATCGCGCGTCAAGGATAACGATTCCTAACCCTATCTCACTTACCTGTTTTGTGGTTTGCTTGTGTTTAATTTTTATTGCATATTAGAGCCGCTTGACCCTAATCACCCCCCTCTAGGGTCCAACAATTGGTATCAGAGCTTGGTCTCTATATTAATTTTTGGTTTAACCGCCTTAGAGAAAAGATCTAATGGGGGCCTCTTTGAATATGCATATGTTAGAAGGACAGTCCACCACTAGACCACCACTCTTCACCGGGACCAATTTTGCTTATTGGAAGGCTAGGATGAGAATTTACCTTCGTTGCATTGATCTTGACATCCTAGAGCTCATAGAAAAGAAATATGTAGAGAAGTCCAAAGTCGGGAACATGACCGATGATGAAAGGCACCTAGCCAATCTCAATGCTAAGGCCATGAACGCCTTAATTTGTGGTCTTTCCCCCAATGAATACAATAGAGTTTCCACGTGTGCAACCACATACGAAATTTGGGTAAAGTTATGTATCACACATGAAGGAACCCCCCAAGTTAAGGAATCTAAGATTAGTGGGCTTATGCATGATTATGAGCTATTTAAAATGCTTCCTAATGAATCCATTGATGCTATGTTTTCCCGTTTTACTAATATCATCAATGAATTACATGGTCTAGATAAGCAATTATCCATTCAAGAGATGAACTACAAGATACTTCGCTCCTTGACTCCGGCATGGGAGCCCAAAGCTACGGCCATTGAGGAAGCTCATGACCTCACTACCTTAGCTCTTGATAGCCTCATCGGAAAGCTCAAAGTGCATGAGAAGAAGCTCAAGGGGAAGGAGAAGGAGGAAGTGCCATCACGTGAAGTTGAGGAGCCGTCACCAAAGTTGAAGACCATAGCTCTCAAAGGAGCTAGTGACAACTCATCTTCGTCATCGGATAGTGAAGTCGATTTTTCTAGAGAAGTGGCTCATCTCTCTCTCAAACCCTGTATCGTAGATCACATGATGGAATTTTGCTTCGATGTCTCTCCCGGAAGGAGGCAAAAGAAGCTCTTAAGGAAGCTCATGACGGAATGTGCGGAGCTCATCAGCCTGGAGCTAAGTTAGGCGATCGTCTTCGACGAATTGGTTATTATTGGCCGAAGATGTTCGCAGACGCGGTGGACTACGCCAGACATTGCCACGAATGTCAAATTCATGGCGATTTTATCCACCAAGCGCCGGGTAATCTACATCCTACATCTGCAACTTGGCCATTTGAAATGTGGGGCATGGATATTGTGGGACCAATCTCTCCTCCAACTTCTAAAGGACACCGGTTCATTTTGGCCGTAACCGATTATTTCTCTAAGTGGGCAGAGGCAATCCCGCTAAAAGAAGTCAAGACAAAGAACGTGATCAAGTTCATTAAACATCATGTCGTATATCGCTTTGGAGTCCCGAGACGAATAGTTCACGACAACGGAACACAATTCGTCAGCTTTGGGTTTCAGAGATTCTGTGATAAACTTCGCATCCAAAGTGTCGCATCCACGGCATACTATCCGCCGGCGAATGGGCTTGCAGAGGCTTTTAACAAAACTATCGTGAAGCTCCTCAAAAAGTTCGTGTCCAAGAGCCGACGCGATTGGGACGAAAGACTCGGTGAATGTTTGTGGGCCTACCGTACAACAGTAAGGACCCCTACAAGAGCTACGCCGTTTTCTTTGGTATACGGCTGTGAGGCCGTACTGCCATTAGAAATCCAAATTCCTTCATTAAGAGTCGCTATCGCAACCGGATTGACAGATGAAGAGAAACACGAGCGACGTCTGCAAGAGCTTGAAGCCTTAGACGACAAACGACTTCAGGCTCAACAACAGATCGAACTATATCAAGCCCGTATTTCTAAAGCCTACAACAAAAAGGTTAAGGAACGGATTTTCAAGAAAGGCGATTTAGTTCTGGCTAATCGACGACCCATGGTAATGACCCACAAAACCAAGGGGAAGTTCAATCCCAAATGGGAAGGACCCTTTGTTGTTGAGACAGTCTATTCCAACGGAGCTTATCGTCTCATCAACAAGAAAGGCGACAGACTTATGATGCCGATTAATGGAAAATTTCTCAAGCAATATTACCCGTAAGCTACAAGTTTCTTGAGCTTAGCTGGGGATTGCTCATCAAATGTTTGTCTGAACAAATAAGTTCTTCTACTTTATATGTCGTCAAGTTAACATTACACCTCTGACGATTTAAGTTATTGAGAATCATTATAATAAAGGAATTTTCTAAAGTCTTTCAGATAGCTATCAGCATAATCTGTTTGGTGAAAAAGTCCCAATTCTGACTGCGTTCAGTCCTCTTGAACGCAAGACCTATGGCTGCGTTCAGTCTCCTTGAACACGAGACCTATGGCTGCGTTCAAAACAAGTCCACAGCGGCGTTTCGAGTCCCACGACTGCAAGACCTGTCTGCGTTCAGCCCTCCTGAACGTAAGTCCTACGGCTGCGTTCAAAGCAGCTGCGTTTCAAGTTCTACAGCGACAGAACCTGACACTGCGTTCGCATCAACGAACGCACAACATGATCATTTCAACTTCCAGAAGATGTCCTAAATGGGCCTGCGTTCAAACCATTTAGGCACAAGGGAATAACTTTTCAGAAGTTCTGCAATGTGACATAGCTATGGCTTTAGAAGAGTTGAACTTTGAATTTAAAAGAATGTCTAAAGAATACTCTTCTTTTAAAAAATTGCATGCCTCTTGTGATATTAAGCTAGAACAACTAACAACCTCTCTTGCTCTAAAAGATGAATTGCTAGGAGATCTCGATTTCGAGAACAAGCAATTAAGATCAAAGATTGAAAGATTAGAAATTGAGGGTTGTAGGACTAGACCCACTTATGCTTATGCTAACTACAATCACCATGATAGAAATTGGTTTCATGGTTCTAACATTCGTACATACAAAATAAATTTTGTATGCACTTATTGTATGAGACATGGGCACATTTCTACTCATTGTAGAATTAAAGACAACCAAGATTTTTATGGATTGATATGGGTACCCAAAGGGATTACTAACCACCAAGGACCCAAGACATGGGTACCTAAAGCTACTACACCTTCATCTTCTTCTTTTGTAGGGAACGTCACGGCAACGACGTAAGGAGATGTGGTACCTTGATAGTGGTTGCTCACATCATATGACGGGCAACAAAGAGTTATTTGCAACCCTATCAAGGATTGAAGGAGGCAATGTCTCCTTCGGTGGTGGTGAGAAAGGTAAAATCATTGGTATCGGTTCTATTGGTAAGAAACCCTCACCCATTATTAAAGATGTTTATTTAGTAAATGGCTTGAATCATAATCTTCTTAGCATTAGCCAATTAAGTGATAAAGGTTTTGATATTTCTTTTAAACCGGATAAATGCATCATTAGTATGGATGGAAAAATTGTTTTTATTGCAAATCGCAAGTCTAATGTTTACATTTTTGAGATGAATGAGTTAGTGAATCAAGACGTGAAGTGCCTTGCGGCTATTGATGAAAATCCTTGGATTTGGCATAAGAGACTTGGACATGCAAATATGGAGTTAATATCAAAATTGTCTAAGAAGAATCTTGTGAAAGGGCTACCTAGCTTGCACTTCATAAAAGATACAATTTGTGAGGATTGTGCCAAAGGTAAACAAACAAAATCTTCTTTCAAATCCATCCATGAGGTATCAACTTCTAAACCTTTGCAACTATTACATCTTGATTTATTTGGTCCTATGCGTGTTACCTCTCTTGGAGGCAAACACTATGTTTTTGTGATTATTGATGATTTTTCTCGTTTTACATGGACAATATTTCTTGCTAAGAAAAATGATTGTTTTGAAGAATTTGCAAATCATGTTAAAAGAATTGAAAATGAAAAAGATTTGAAAGTTGTTAAAATAAGAAGTGATCATGGTGGTGAATTTCAAAATGAATTTTTCTATGATTTTTGTGCTCATCATGGTATAACTCATATGTTTTCCGCTCCTAGAACACCACAACAAAATGGTGTTGTTGAACGGAAAAATCGCACCATACGAGCGATAAGTCCTCAAAGTTGCTCCAAACGCAACACTTCTACCTTATCGACTCTCGTCAATAGAGCGATAAGTCCTCAAAGTTGCTCAGATCGCAACACTCCTAACTTATCGACTCTCGTCAACAGAGCGATAGGTCCCCAAAGTTGCTCCAAACGCAACACTTCTACCTTATCGACTCTCGTCAATGGAGCGATAAATCCTCAAAGTTGCTCCAAACGCAACATTTCTACCTTATCGACTCTCGTCAATAGAGCGATAAGTCCTCAAAGTTGCTCCAATCGCAACACTTCTAACTTATCGACTCTCGTCAATAGAGCGATAGTTCCTCAAAGTTGCTCAGATCGCAACATTTCTACCTTATCGACTCTCGTCAATAGAGCGATAGGTCCCCAAAGTTGCTCCAATCGCAACACTTCTAACTTATCGACTCTCGTCAATAGAGCGATAAGTCCTCAAAGTTGCTCCAAACGCAACACTTCTAACTTATCGACTCTCGTCAATAGAGCGATAGGTCCCCAAAGTTGCTCCAATCGCAACACTTCTAACTTATCGACTCTCGTCAATAGAGCGATAAGTCCTCAAAGTTGCTCCAAACGCAACACTTCTAACTTATCGACTCTCGTCAATAGAGCGATAGGTCCCCAAAGTTGCTCCAATCGCAACACTTCTAACTTATCGACTCTCGTCAATAGAGCGATAAGTCCTCAAAGTTGCTCCAAACGCAACACTTCTAACTTATCGACTCTCGTCAATAGAGCGATAAGTCCTCAAAGTTGCTCCAAACGCAACACTTCTAACTTATCGACTCTCGTCAATAGAGCGATAAGTCCTCAAAGTTGCTCCAAACGCAACACTTCTAACTTATCGACTCTCGTCAATAGAGCGATAAGTCCTCAAAGTTGCTCCAAACGCAACACTTCTAACTTATCGACTCTCGTCAATAGAGCGATAAGTCCTCAAAGTTGCTCCAAACGCAACACTTCTAACTTATCGACTCTCGTCAATAGAGCGATAAGTCCTCAAAGTTGCTCCAAACGCAACACTTCTAACTTATCGACTCTCGTCAATAGAGCGATAAGTCCTCAAAGTTGCTCCAAACGCAACACTTCTAACTTATCGACTCTCGTCAATAGAGCGATAAGTCCTCAAAGTTGCTCCAATCGCAACACTTCTAACTTATCGACTCTCGTCAATAGAGCGATAAGTCCTCAAAGTTGCTCCAAACGCAACACTTCTAACTTATCGACTCTCGTCAATAGAGCGATAAGTCCTCAAAGTTGCTCCAAACGCAACACTTCTAACTTATCGACTCTCGTCAATAGAGCGATAAGTCCTCAAAGTTGCTCCAAACGCAACACTTCTAACTTATCGACTCTCGTCAATAGAGCGATAAGTCCTCAAAGTTGCTCCAAACGCAACACTTCTAACTTATCGACTCTCGTCAATAGAGCGATAAGTCCTCAAAGTTGCTCCAAACGCAACACTTCTAACTTATCTTATGTTGTGCTTAAGTTTTATGGATGAAACAAAGCTTAGTTGACTATGATTTGAACTTTCAAAATATTAAAATATTTTGTGATAACACAAGTGCTATAAATATTTCCAAAAATTCAGTTTTGCATTCTAGAACTAAGCATATTGATGTGCGCCATCATTTCTTACGCGATCATGTAGAGAGACAAGATGTATCCCTAGTATTTGTTGACACAAAATCTCAACTAGCGGATATATTTACTAAGCCTCTTGGAGAGGATGATTTTTGTCGCATAAGAAATGGTTTGGGCTTATGCACTATGTAAAAGTTCTACATTGTGTGCTTGTTTACTTGTATTTTATTTTCTCTTTACCCCATTTTTGATGGTGACAAAGGGGGAGAGAAATCTCCTCATTTGTTGCATATACTTAGGGGGAGCTTATAGATAGGGGGAGCACTTATCTATAAGCTATTTTTATTTTTATTGCTCTTATATAATGGTTGGTTGTCATCATCAAAAAGAGGGAGATTGTTAGCCCTTTTGTTTTGATGATGTTTTACAACCACCATTATCGGTACTAATGGTTTATTGAGTGCAAATGTAGTAAATTCATTTATCAAGCTTGTTAGTGCCATGTATGGAGGATGGATGGAATATATGCTACAACGATGATATCCAAAGGAGGAGGAGGCATAATGATGAAGCAATGTTAATTCAAGAACAACAAATCCATAAAGAAGCTTCATCAAACTTAAAGCTGGAGGATATTAGCTAGTTTTTATTTTCTTTCTAGTGCTAGAATGTAGGCAAAGAGTTACTGTTTTTACTTGAAGCTATTGGGAATCACACACACGTTTTCATACTTATGTTTTTAAGCGTTTTTCACAAAATACTATTTATCACAAGTATGAGGACCTATCTGCAAATTTTTTTTTCCAAACAGTTTGTTTTTATTATTAAAAACATTCTACAAAGTTTCATAATTTTCAGAGGTCATATAAATATTTTCTAAATATTTTTGAGTCAAAAACTGTTCTGGAGCATATCAGAATGCGATCGACTGCACCGGTCGACCGCACTTAATGTCATTCGTCACTGGGCTCCAGAGAGGTCGTCGGTCGACCGGTGCGGTCGACCGAAATCTCGATTTTTATATCGGTCGACCGCGCCGGTCAACCGATGATGGCTCTGTTTGTTTTCTAAGTTTTCACTGCTGCTCGCGGTCGACCGTATCAATTTTTCGGTCGACCGAACGTTATTTCGGATGACTGAATTTCTCTTCGGTTAGCCTCGACTTTTTTAAACGGTCATTTGCCTAGAACACTGTGCTTTCACTTAATCGTGTTTGGCACAGTCTGAGCTAAGGGTCTGAAAAGGAGATTATTTTCCTATTTGAGAAGATTGGTTTTTGTTTTTAAATTAATTACTTTCTTCTATTTAAACTCTAGACTTCTTCTTCTTCAGCTGCCCTAACTTTTGCAAAAACCTGAGAGACGCTGTTTTCCTGAGAAAAATTTTCAAAGTCTGGTTTCTGTGTTTTCTTTCTGTTTTTGTGTGTGATTCACTTCCCAGCTTCAGTACTCTTTCTCTTTGCCATAGGGTCTCGTAAAGAGAGAGTCTTGCATCATTTCTACTGCTGTGTGAGTGTGATCTTGTGTAGATCAACTGTGAGGGTGTGTGATCTGTTGAGATCAACTGTGTAGTGAGAGATTGAGAGGCAATTGCTGTGTAGAAGAAGTTCCGGCTTCCAAACCGGGTGTGTAGTGGATTTCTCCTCGAGAGTGGGGAGCGGGGACGTAGGTCAGTGGGCCGAACCTCGTTAACACATCGCGCGTCAAGGATAACGATTCCTAACCCTATCTCTCTTACTTTGATTGCATTTCTGTTTTGTGGTTTGCTTGTGTTTAATTTTTATTGCATATTAGAGCATGTTGACCCTAATCACCCCCCCTCTAGGGTCCAACAATTAGAACTTTCATCGATTATTGTGAAGGTCATCAGATTATAACCTTCATCGATCTACGTGAAAGTCTTCAAATTATAGTCTTCTAGAAGCCGTCAAATTATAACTTTTATCATTGGTGTTTGATGGGGATCAGCTATCTGCAGTGATTTTTAGACAGCCTACAAACATATTTATTTTTATATGTATAAACGTTTTCTCACGTTTTACTATTTTTGGAATTGTTTTGCTATTTTAAATCGAATTTATAAAATCATCTTTTTAGTAAAGTTCAAGTATCTGCTGTATCAGTTTTTCAATCAACCGAATGCTTGGATCGGTCGACCGAACAGTCTTTTCAGTCAATCGATGAAACTTTTTAGTCGACTTGCTAGAAGTAGTTTTTACAGCATTAGTTTTGCCAGTCGATCAGTCGACCGATACATTGACTAGTCAACTGAAACATGTTTCCGTTACTGTAATGACTAGTTGATCAGTCGACTAAAAAAATCAATCAGTCAACTGATCTGCTCTTTTTCTGGTAACGACTAGTTTTTGGCTGATTTGTTTTGTTTTGGTTGAGATGCTATAAATAGCTCTCAAGACTTATTTCTAAGATATAAAATAACAAGAGAGTTTTACCACTTTGTTTTTCAGTTTTAAGAAAGTTTAAGTGTGTTTGTTTATGTAAAAAGAGTTTCACAAAGAGAATGATCTAAATTTCGTTTTTGAGGCGTTCATCCTTAAATTTCTAATTCTCTTTATTTTGGAGAAGTTTTTCTAAACTCATCATCTAGTTGATTAATATTTTAATTCTCATATATTTAGACTAGATTGATTTGAGTTTGATTTTGTTTTACTCATTATTTACACACACAACCACTTAAGCTTAAGTATTTCATATTTAGTATAATCGGATTGTGAGAGTGTTTTCATTGAGGGAGCTTTACATTTCATTCTCATTTGTCTTGGAGGACAAATCCTTTATTCAAACTTATTGTTAAACATGTTGTAATACACAAGGACACTTAGAGGAGTGGTTGGGAAAGATCGGGGTCAATTCCAAGAGGAGTGGATTGGTTGTAAATCCTAGGGAGAGGTTGTAATTCCAAACATTTGAGGATGGCAACACGGTAGTCCAACACTTAGAGAAGTATAGCTTGTGTGATTGACATCGTGTGAGTTAAAAAAGTTATCAGTGAACTTGGAAACCATTATTGTGTAGTATTTGAGATTTAGTGGAGATCTCCTCGAGGTGAGGAGCGGAGACGTTGGTCAAGGGTTGACCGAACTCCGTGATCATATCTTGTGTTTGCGATTATTTTTATGCATTATTATTCTTTACATTTTGTGCTTGTGTTTGTATCGCCTATTGTATCGTTGTTTATCCTTGCTTATCTCCTTGTATATCATATTGCTAGGATATCGCTTTATAAGTTTTAATTTAGCATCAAAATCGGATTAGATTAGCAATTACCCTATTAATCCCCCTCTAGGGTACTTTGAACATCAACATCAAGTCATCGTCATTATCAATTGAAAAACTAAATTTCTTTTCCCTTTCGGATATAAATTTCAGTTAAAGAGATTGCAAAGGTAGTTTAAGCCTTTGAGACACTTGATATTTCAAGCTAATGATTTCTGTAGACTCGTTAATAACTACTAAGACACCCTCACCCTCTTTGTTGCTTTTTATGTTTATAACCATACAAAGAAGGGAACCATCCGTCATTTTAAAGAAAAGTAGATGAAGAATCAAAGAGGATTTATTGAGGAGAATTAAGTGGCCGGGAGAGAGTAGTTGGGGTAAGCAAAGAGGGAGGAGACGAATTTACTGCGGGGGAACAAAGGAAATGGTTAGAATTTGGTGGAAAATGGGGGTTTTCCCCCCTCCAAATTCACTTTCTAATCAACATTTAATGCATACAGTACAACTATTCACTCTCCGATAACCGGCTTGATAGAATGACCGATTGCTTGAGGGCATTTTGGGGAAAGTTTTTTATTTTTAAACATTAGGTCACGTGGGGAAGGGTTTTGAGGTGTGACGCCCCTAATTTCACACAATGTTACAGTCCAAGGTGAACCCAAGGATGTCAAACCTTGTCATGCACACTCACTGTACAACAACACGTTTCACCATCACACTAATATATCTCTAGTGGAATCAAATACGAGAAGCATAGGTACAGAGCAGATAGAATAAGATAATAATGCAATGAACGTGATAAAGAAAATGAGAGATTCAAATAATCATAATCATGTTGTAGGCTGTCTAAAAATCACAACGGATAGCTAATTCTCCATCGAACACTGATGATGGAAGTTACAATCTGACGACTTCCAGAAGGCTACAATTCGAAGATTTTCACATGTCAAAGAGTTAAAGCAAAGATTACAAAACGACAGTCTTTAGCAATACTCTGACAGAAAGGATTACAAATCGACGATCTCTTCAAACCAAGACGTGGACTCTGAACGCAACTTAAATCAGCTCTGAACGCAACTTAAATCAGCTCTGAACGCAACTTAAATCAGCTCTGAACGCAACTTAAATCAGCTCTGAACGCAACTTAAATCAGCTCTGAACGCAACTTAAATCAGCTCTGAACGCAACTTAAATCAGCTCTGAACGCAACTTAAATCAGCTCTGAACGCAACTTAAATCAGCTCTGAACGCAACTTAAATCAGCTCTGAACGCAACTTAAATCAGCTCTGAACGCAACTTAAATCAGCTCTGAACGCAACTTAAATCAGCTCTGAACGCAACTTAAATCAGCTCTGAACGCAACTTAAATCAGCTCCAATCGCTGCCAAATACACCTCTGAACGCAACTTAAATCAGCTCTGAACGCAACTTAAATCAGCTCTGAACGCAACTTAAATCAGCTCTGAACGCAACTTAAATCAGCTCTGAACGCAGCTCAGATCAGCAGCTGAACGCAGCTTCAACCGCTGCCAGACGCAACCCCAGCTGACTTCGAGCGCAGCTCTATACTGCTGCCAAACGCACCTTCAAACATCGAAGAACGCAGCTCACACCCCTAATCCCCCTATAAATAGCAACAAACTCAACAGAGTAAGGGATCTCTTTTTTGAGAGGGGAGATCGGATTTTTGATAATCAGATCAAGAGAGATTTCTTTTCATTAATCGGAGGGGGATCTTTCGATCAAATCTTCCAGAATCAGAAAAAGGAGGATTGACTCCTTACACAGTCTGGGAAATCAACAAACGGAGGATCTCTAAACCATCGATATTTGGCTTATTAACCGAATTATTTTCGGTTCCAACAACTCTATCATTAGAGTTTGTTACTTGTTCTGAATCACAAAACTCGACAAGAGTTATCAACCGGCCAAGACAGTTGTTCCAGTGAAGTATAGATATTCGGATCGTCAACGAGAAGCAAACTCGACGCAAGCATTCGAGGGAGGCATCTCATCGCTACCGTGAAGAACCCAGAATTAAACAAAGGGGAGAATCCAGATCATTCTCTTCTCTTTTGTAACTAGGAATCCAAATTGTAATCGAGAGTTGAGAGAGTTGTAATCATTCTTTTTCTAAGCAGTTAGAGAGAATAAAATCAAACGCAATTCTTTCCTTATATTCTTTTTATTACAAAATTTCCCACAAACACATGTTCCAACTGAATGAAAGAAAATACAATTAATAAACTAAAATAAATGTGAAATATCTCAATACATAGAGTCAAACAAAACAGTTCTAAGGCAGTCAGCCTTTACAAAATGAAATACAACTCTAAATGTCTGAAATGAACAATATCTAATGTGGAGCACTAATATACTATTAATAAAATATGACGGTGAGCTAATCTACATCCCCATCAACCTGCGACTCTTCGGATGCTTGGCTTGTTGCCTGAAAAAGATAGAATCAACGAGCGTCAAAGCGCTAGCGATATCATCTCCACCGCCCCTAGGGGAAGGGGGGTAGGAGTATAAAAATACAAACCCTCATGTATATACTCATGTATCTCAAATTGTGAATCGCTAAACCCTAATTCCAAGATCCTATTAATGAAACGATAAAAAAAGAAATACAACTCCAAACCTCAACCAATACAAGTCATGTCAAATTCCTCACCCTACCTTCGGGTAAGTGACACAGTCACAAGAATAACATCCCGATCAAGGAGAACTCACATAGAATATGCCGTGTATGACAATCTCAGTCCTATATCCTACTCTCGGGGTAAATATCATGGGAGCATGAATGCAGTTTGTGTAGTCTTCTATTAGAAACAACGATGCTTTTGCAAGGTGCTCACAATATCATGTGGCGTCGCCACCTTACTCAATCGCCCTGTGAAATGTAGGCATATCACCCCAATCCGGAATGATGCATCATAGAGTATAGTCTGTCATGGTCTCATTATGGCATACCAACTAACCCACTCTGAGTGTATACTCACGGTGGTCTCATTGCGGGATACCAACTAACCCACTCAAGCATCCACAATATGATGAAATGCAAAATGCGTCATTCTCTAACATGACAAATCAAAATATAGAATTACGTACCTCCAAACGCTCGTGCATGCTCAAACTCCAATACGCGTACTCTCGTATATGCCGCACGTACATCCATGTACGACTCGTGCTTCGTGTGTGTGAACAAAACATGTGAAATAAAACTAGATGCACCAAACAGCCCAGACCAGTCGACCAATCATATGCCATCAGTCGACTGATGGCTTGCACGAAATGTGCACAAAAGCTCTTATCGGTTGACCGATGACCTATGTCTGGTCGACCGATCAGAGGATAAAGACCTTCTTGTTGAACAACCCTTGGTCGAATGATCGTGCTTGATCAGTCGACCGATTAGAGCAAAATTTCTAGATTTTTGTAGACGATTACATAATCTCATACATTCATCATAAAATAGAATTTCTCAGTAAATCTCATATATAAAAATTATTTAAGGTATATTAGGGTTTATTCTATTACATTAAATCATAAAATACGAATTTGGGGATAAAGCTAAAGCCCTAACATGTTTATATACGTAAGATCATCATGAAAACAACTAACTTTAATAAAAAATCATGTTAAAACCACGTTCAAAACTTAAACCGACATCTGGAAATTCGTTATATCTCTTTTTAAATAAAAAAAGATTAGATCTTTATATCATATGGTTCAAAAAGATGTGATTTTTATACATAATTAGGTTTAAAAATCCGACAAAACCAAATTAAACCAAATGAAAACAGGGGATAGGTTTGGAGGAGATGATACTTGCCTCAAAACGTGCTGGAATCCTCAAATATGCAAGAAAACAGATTCTCCTTCGTCGAAAAGGCCACGATCTCATCCTCCTCTTGATTTTGCTTCTCAAAGCTCTCAAAATTCACCAAAATAAGCTCTCGAGGGAAGAGGGTTGCAGGGTTGCTTTTTTCACGTGAAAATATAAAGAAAAAGAGATTTTTCGGGTATGAATATATATATATATATATATATATATATATATTATATATATATATATATATTATATATATATATATATATATATATATTACATACATGCATACATACATACATCACATGAACCCGAATCAAAACAATAAGACCCGAAACCAAATCCTTCTTGAATCTGTCTTCCGTCGGTCGACTGATCCTCTTCGATCTGTCGACCGATGAGCAACTATCGGTCGACTGGTTCCTCATGCACCAGTCGACGATCAAAGGTATCTTTCAGCCTACAGGTTTTTGTGCACACTTGCATACTACACTATATATCTCATATATATACGAAATCGATCTCAAATCGATTCTTAAGCATACTCATTCATTCCAAATTTAGTGTTAATCATAGTTAACTCCCTTTGATATATATTTCAAATTTTGGAGTTTTTACATGGGGGTTAAAGGAATATAAGATTACTGTTTGTGAGGCGCTTTGGATCATTGAAAAAGTTTTGGGGGACTGGGGGAGGGGGGGGGGGGGGGGGGTTGGGGGTGGGGCGATACTTGTAAGGGAATTTGGGGCTAGAAGCAATGTTCCCTAGTTTTTTTCAGCTCAAATGCCCAATTTCTCAAACTTGGAAGAGTTATACAGGGATGACGTCGCAAATGGTTTTTTTGTTAATCTGGCATCTTTTGAGTGGGAGTATGTGAAAATACAAAATCCGCATACGGTTACGTAACATTCAAATATTAATTAACTATAATCAAAAGGTTATCTTTCATTTCTTGGAAAACAACTTAACATGCCTCTAGTAGAATTTGAAAGCTTTTATGAGGCACTCACTAATAAGAATTGTAATTACTTAGTACTTAATTATTTTAATTATTAGAGTAACCAATTGCAGCTCTTGAAATGTTATAGTTCTGTTCCTGACGAATTTAAAACTTGAACATATACTCCGGATTTTTTTAAAAATTAGGATGCAGAGACAGACACTTCCAATGTCGTGTTATTTGGTTTGGTACCCCAAATGGGTATGACATATTATATATACTTAGGACGATGCACAAAAATTCTGCAATAATTACGGAGAAGACATCGGTTTTCGTATACGAGAGCAGTATGCGAATAACGGCAACATAGATGGCAAAGTCACCTCAGCAGGATTATTTGTTTGCTCTAAATTAAGGAGGCTTCCGAAAAAAGGACAAAAGAGACGAAGAAGCTCGAAATCCTAGAGCCCATAGAAAGGTGAAATTGTAAAGGCGCGAATGGGAGTAAGACTTGACCGAAAATCTAAAAAAATCTGTGGTTGATCATGATTTTATCGAGGAGCGTAGTCATGATCTTCATCTTTCAGAAGCATGTTATATGATGCGGTAACAACGGAGGATATCGTGTGCTCAAGGACACGAAATTGATTTGGCCGATGACTCAGTTTTAAATCCCAAAGCAGCTCATGAATACATGACTAGGCAAACTGGTGGGAAAGAAAGTCTTGATTATACTCTTTTGGATTTGAAGAACTATCTTCAAAGTAAAAGAAAACAAAACTTGATAGATTGGCGAGGCAACAAGCTTAGTGAGCATTTTAAATAATATATTTTGGGCCAATTCTAAAATGCACATTGACTATTCTTATTTTGGTGATGTGATCATGTTTGATATGGCATATAGCACCAACAAAGAGTACATGCCTTTTGGTGTATTTTTGGGATTCAACCTCTACAGTGGCGCAACTATTTTTGGCGCAACAATGACGAATTTTCAAAACCAACATATTTCCACATTAAATCTTAAAAAAGACCTGTTTTGAACTTATTTTCAAAAACCGACCTGGTTTCAACCCTGGCGCTGAAACCAGGTCGGCTTTTAAAAAAAAATTCGAAACTTCACGGGAGTTCAACTCCCGTAAAGTTTAGCAACTTTACTAAACTTCACATGAGCTCAAACTCCTGTGAAGTTTCAGAAGCTTTTTCACAAAAACCGACCTGGTTTCAGCGCCAAGGCTAAAACCAGATCGGTTTTTGCAAATAAGTTCAAAACATGTCATTTTTGGAGATTAAATGTTCAAATATGGTGGTTTTGAAAATTTGTCCCAACATTGTTATATGATGAGACTGCTGAGTCTTTCAGGTGGCTTTTTGAGACATTTCTAGAGGCTCACAAGAAAAAGATGCCTTAAAACAATCTTCACTGACCAACATCATGTTGGATAGCAGTATTCCTAATCTATTTTGGTAACATGAGGTTATTAGGATTCCTAATCTATTTTGGTAACATGAGGTTATTAAGATTCCTAATTTGTTTTGTTTTTTGTTTTATGATTCCTAGTCTGTTTTGGTTTTAGTTTTTCTATATATATGGAGATTAGAATCAATCATAAAAAGAGAGGAGAGTTGTAATCAGAGATTAGAGAGACTTTTGAGCATTGTGAGAGGGAGATATTGTGAGCAAATTGAGAGGTTTGGTTGAGGGTTAGTTTGTGAGTTTTGTGAGATTGTAACCCTTTGTACTCTTCTTGATTTAGTGGAATCTCCTCATCCTGTCCCCGTGGACGTAGGCAATTTACCGAACCACGTAAAATTAGTTGTCTCGCTATTTGTGTGATTTGTAATAGCTTATTTAGATTCCCTTGACAGGTCAGTCCTAGAATTGATGAGAGGAAGAGCTGATATCCCATTTTGTTAAGATATTTTACTTAAGGTTCTTGTTTCCTTTGTAAAACATGAATTCCTATTACAACCTGACTCTCTTGTTGTGCTGTCGAAGTACTGCCAAAATTTTTGCTACGCGCAACAAGTGGTATCAGAGCCCAGATTTCAGATCTAGGGTTTTGGAATTAGGTGGAGGAAGATTCTTGTGTGAAGCTTGGTTCTTGGAGTTCTTGGCTTTGGTGGAGATAGTATTAGGAGTTGTCGTTAGAGATTTTGCTTTCCTCGTGTGGACATGAGATCTATTTAGAATCCGATCTAGGGTTTAGTTGGGTAATTCTTAATTTCTATCAAAGTTTAATTCTTTCTCTACAACTTGGAGTTAGTTTGGAATGGGAGAAGAAGGTGAAAGCAGCAAGTCGATGGCGAGTATAGTTCAAGTTGGTTTTCAAAACACCAAAATTAGTATGGTGAAGTATGACAGTAAAATCAACTTTGGTTTGTGGATGAGTGACGTACAAGATACACTCAATGCTTAGAACTTGGAGGAGACCATCATGGTCCACGAGAGACCACCAAAGTATGAAGAAGCGATATGGGAAAAGATAAATATGAACGCTTGTGGGGTGATCAGATCCTATTTGGAACAGGAGATGAAGTATGATGTGATTGGGGTAACGTCTGCGATGAAGATGTGAGAAATTCTCAACAATAAGTACCTTACGAAGAGTGTTGAGAACATGTTGCATTTGCTGCATAGGTTATTCAGATTCCAGATGTCTAGAGACACCTTGCTTGCGGCTCATGTGAACAACTATACGAAGTTATTGTCGGACTTGGCGAATATTGATGAGAAGATTTCGGATGAGTACAAGGCTATCATCTTATTAGCCTCCTTACCGGATGAGGAGTATGACACCTTTGTGCTCACTTTGTTGAATGAGAGATCTTCTATCAGCTATAGTGAAGTTACTAACGTTTTGACGAATTATGATTTGAGGAGGAAGGATAAGGAGACTTTCCGTGCTAGTACTTCAGGCGAGGCCTTGTCGACTACAGGTAGAAGCCCATATCCGAAAGATGATAATAAAGGAAGGTCAAAGTCTAGAGGTCGTCACCAGTTAGCAAAGAACCAATGTGCATTCTGCAAGGAGCAGTGACATTGGAAGAGAGACTGCCCAAAGCTTAAGGAGAAAGAGAATGACAAGAAAAAGGGCCCGAAGGCCAATGAGATGAATATTGCGAAAGGGGATAATTCCGACGATTCGAGCTTTTCTCTACTGATTACTCCAGAGGTGAATCACTTGGATGCATCAGATAGGATGCTTGATTCCGATGCTACCTATCATGTGACCCCTAAACGAGATTGGTTTATATCTTTTGATAAACTCGATGGGGGAGTTATTGTCATGGGAAATAATCAATCCTGTGGTATTTGTGGGATATGTACCGTGCGGATTCGGATGCACGATAGAGTAGTCTATGAATTGAAGTAGGTGAGATTTGTTCCTCAGCTAAAAAAGAATCTTATCTCAGTTGGAGCTTTGGAGACAAAGAGATTTAAGGTGACATTTGAAGACGCTGTAGTAAAGGTTACTAAAGGATCTTTGGTGGTGATAAAGGAAGTCCGCAGTCTAAACTTGTATTATCTGAAGGGGGGTACCGAGATTGGCCAGGTAACTTTAGCTATTTCAGAGACGGACATGAGTAGGCTTTGGTATTACAGGTTAGGACACACAGGTAAGAAGTCACTACAGGCGCTGTGTAAGCAGGGACTATTGAAAGGAGCCAAGAGTGGAAAAATAGATTTCTGTGAGCATTGTGTTCTTGGCAAGAAAACGGAGGTGAAGTTCGGGACTGCTATTCATAGGACGAGTGGCATCCTGGACTACGTGCACACAGATATTTGAGGTCCCATCAAGACTGTATCATTTGGTAGTTGACATTGGTTCGTCACGTTCGTTGATGACTATTCTAGGTGTTGTTGGGTGTACACCATGAAACATAAGAGTGAAGTCCTAGATATATTCGTGGAGTGAAAGAAGAGATTGGAACTACAGACTGGGAGAAAGATCAAGACGTTACGATCCGACAACGGTGGTTAATATACTTCAGACCCCTTTCCGCAGCTATATCGAGACGAGGGCATAGAGAGACACTTCACGGTTAGTCATACACCGCAGCAAAATGGGATGACAGAGAGGCTAAATTGGTCTTTGCTGGAGAAGGTCCGATGTTTATTATCATAGAATGGTTTGGAGAAGATATTTTGGGCTGAGACACTTACATATGCGAGCCACCTTATTAATATGATACCTTCATCTGCGATTGAGGGGAAGACCCCTATGGAGATGTGGTCGAATAGATAAATTGGAACATCGAGCTAGGAAGGCTATATTTATAGGATTCAAGCGTGGTGTCAAGGGATACAAGCTTTGGGATCCAATTGATAAGAAGATTGTGCTGAGTAGGGATGTCACATTCGATGAGGCTTTTATCTTGAAGTTTTCTAGCTCTCATCAGGTGGAGAGCGACCCGACAGAGGAGATATCGCAGGTGGTAGAGATCGATACATCTCCACAGTGTCCAGATGGTGCAGTATCCATTAGAGTACCGACTGAGGTGACGCCAGATGAGCACGAAGGTGACATGGAGGATATGAGTACTGATGTGCAGGATCAGGGACTGACGGCTTAGGTTCAGGATTCTATTACGGTTCAGAGACAGAGGAGAGACATACGGATATCAGCACGGTATGCGATACAGTTGCGTATGCACTTTCGATGGAGAGTATCGATGAGATGGTGCATACTACATTCAGAGAGGCCAAGCAGAGTTCGGAGGCTGATTCGTGGTAGGTAGCTATGCAAGAGGAGATGGAGTCTCTTCACAAGAATGATACGTGGGAGCTTGTTGAGCTTCCAAAGGAGCGGAAGGCAATTGGTTGCAAGTTGGTATACACGAAGAAGGAGGGCATTGAAGGTACTCCATTGAGGTTCAAAGCTAGGTTGGTTGCGAAGGGTTATGCAAAGGAGGAAGGAATTGATTATAATGGGATTTTCTCTCCGATGGTGAAGCACTCTTCGATTCAGATTTTGCTAGCTTTGTTGGCACATTATGGTTTGGAGTTAGATCAGTTAGATATGAAGACGATATTTCTTCATGGTGATCTTGATGAAGAAATATATATGACTCAGCCATTGGGATTCCGAACTGTAGGGAAAGAAAAATTGGTTTGCAGATTGAAAAAATCGTTATACGGTTTGAAGCAGTCTCCTCAACAGTGATGTAGGCAATTCGATGATTTTATGATTGGTCATTCGTACATTTGGAGCCAGTTTGATCATTGCGTATATTTTCGTAAGTTGAAAGGAGGTGTGTACATCTATTTGTTACTTTATGTCGATGACATGTTGATTACCTCTATTTTCAAATCTGCTATAGATGAGTTAAAGACACAGCTTTCAAAGGAGTTTAAGATGAATGATATGGGTAAGGCGAAGCGTATTTTAGGGATGGAGATCGGCAGAGACAAGAAGAAGGGCAGTATTTGTTTGACACAGGTGACTTATTTGAAGAAGGTTCTACAGCGATTTCATGTTAACATGAATACGAAACCAGTTAGTGTACCATTGGAAGCCCATTTAAAACTTTTAGCTGACCTTTCATCAAAGACAGTTGAAAATTGTCACGCCCCGCTTCCCAAAATACCTGGGAATCAGAACGTGAATAAGCCCGCGACGTATTAGATTGAGAAGAAATATACACTATCATTTTTCTTTTTTTTTCTTTTCTTCTCAATCCAATACGCTAAGCGTCTGGAAATACAAACGATACGAAGTCACAGGTCCCCGATCACAATCAGCAAGAATATAATAGACAAACTCAGAATAAAAAATATCATATCATAAATGGGATAACATCCGAGTCATAATATCCGGGTCAACATGCCCTTATACAAAACTGAACAAATGAACTGAAGAAATATGAAATACATTGATCAAGCAGGAATGGAAAGAACTACAAAAGCAACTAAGACCAACAGATAAATAAAAAAAAGACTAAGCTTCGACTTCTTCTTCTGCTCTGTCCGCTAAGCACTCCTACTGAGAATACTCGGCTCTGGCGATCTCCCAGCTGAACCTGTTCTCCCTCTAAGTCTGACGTACACTAGAGAAAATAGGTGTACGTCAGCGTGCATGACATATGGCAAGACCCCACGAAACAAATAGAACAACGAAAACCAAAACGAAAAACGATACGATAACAGAATTAACAAAAGAACGTGCATCTGGAAATCCCACAAAATCAACATGCAAATTCACTAATAAAACATGATAATCATAAGAATCCATAAATCAAACACGTAACGAGATCATGCAACTAGCGATCAGAAATCATCCAAGTAACAGGGTCATACACTAGATGAAATTAATACTTAAAAATCTACAACTCGAGACGTAATACGTCGAGCGAAATAATCCAAACAAGGAAACCCTCATGTATATATCATGTCTCGAATTGTAAATAATTAAATATTAACCCTAATCTATGTATGAAAAGAAACAAAACTAGCCTATATCTCACAAGAACTTATACTTAGCTAAGAAACGAGTCATGTAACTAGCCATCCTATCTCGACTCACTGGTCCACATCTCACATAGAGTCAACACTCATATCATCAGATAACTGACTGTTCACAAATCCTCTACGTGCACCCAATACGCCGGTACACTGGATCGGTCAGAGGGCTACACGCAATCCGTTTTTAGCCTGGTTCGAACTCAAGCAAAACCCGGGTGAATATCAAATTCACGGACCAAAGTGACTACATTGGCTTCACTTTGACCCAACAAACTAACCCCAAGCTACACTGGATCATGGGGTGAGCCTGAAAGATACATCAACAGTTATATCCGATCACATGAACATGGACTTCCCCATCCAACCTCTTCTTGTTTGTCTAAATCAACTATCATAATCTCTATTAACTCGGGTTCACCACCTAAACTCAGTCAACACACTCACACATGTCACTAAGTCTGTTCATGACGTACGAGGTCACTAAGTCATGAACTGCTAAGGGTTCTCAAACACAATAGGAACAATAAGTACAACCAATCATGCGCAACGATATCATGATATATCACATAATTAAAATGAGAATCACACATCCAAAAATAATCCTTTAAATTAATAAATTTATTTACTTCAAAGTGATTTCCTTATCCAAAATAAATCCTTTATTTATTGTTATAATTATCCAAAAAAAAATCCATTTTCCAAAATAACTCCTTTTAAATAATTCTAAAACATTCTTTAAATATTCTTTTTAATATTTCCTCTTACAAAATAATTTCTTTCTAATTATAATTAATCTAAAATGATTCATTTTTCAAAATAAATTCCTTTAATTTATTTATAATTATTCTAAAAATATTCTTTTTCCAAGATAATTCCTTTTAAATTATTATAATTATCTAAAAGGTTCCCGTTCTCATAACAATTCAAATGCGCTTTATCAAAAGGTTAAATATACTAATCTATAGTTGCTAGAAAATTACTTCATTATCTGATACCAATAAAATAAAATTCTTTCTAAGACTTTGTAAATCTAACTGTTCTCTAGAAAATGCTATTTGCCATATAATTCTCATCGAAATGACTCTATCTGCTTAATAATTTATGTTCTACCTACAATATATATATATTACACTATACCCTGAATCTATTGTAATATGTAATACGACAAAAACGCGTTCCTTATATGTATAACCACCATTAATAACATAATAAAATACAATTTCAATAATCTTATCAAAGAAACGGGTCAACGATGCAAGTGATGGATCTTACTGGCCTATCCCGTATGATGTCCGGAACTCACGGACGATCTCAGAGTTGAGTAGAGAGCACTCTGTCTATCACACATAACTAGAACCAGCTTCAGAAGTGGCCTCTATGGGATAGAGTTCGCAGCGGTCTACACTGGGATTGGTCAGAGGGCTAAGCAATCGTTTTTTAGCGTGGTTTCGATCAAGCCATACCGGGGTGATATCCAAAGGCAGCGACGAGATAGTGTCCTGGTCGTCAGAGATGGACGCACGGACAAAGTGATCCATGGCTTCCCTTTGGACTCCAACACAACTGTGTCCCAAGGCATATCCAGCTGGGTGTGTGGGGTGAAGACTAGATCCCAACCAGTTATATCCGATCACATGACAATGGCTTCCCATCTCACTTTATTCTTTGTTAAAAATTGCTCGATCCACCGATCTAATTTAAGGCGGAGAAGCTGGTAGGCGCAGACTGGGAGGGAGTGGGGAACAGAGATGGGGAGGTGGTGGTGTGGCGGTTGGTGGGAGGAGCCCGGGTGGTGGCGTGGAGGGATGTAGCAGAGAGCGAGGGTGGTGGTGTAGATCTGGGCAGAGGAGTACGGGGCGGGAACTGGGCACGTCGGTGGTGCGGCTGTGGTCAGGGTGGCGGCTTTAGAGAGCGGCGGCTGCGGGGAGTGGCTCAGGCGACGGCGAGGAAGAGGTCGCGACGGAAGATGCTGAGTGGTTCGGCGAAGGCTGCCAAGGAAACTCGGTAGCCGGCAGCGGTGAATCTTGGAGTGTCGAGCACGGATCAGGGGTTCAGGGCAGAGGGCGGCAAGCTTGGAGGCTGTGGTGTAGGGCGGCTGCTGCGAGGGGCTTAGCAACAAGAAGGAGCTCAGCTGGAGCTTGGTGGAGCGCGGCTGGGAGGAAGCGGAGGAGGAATGGTGAGGCGGTGGTGTCTGGTGGAGTACGATGACGTCGATGCTGGGCTTGGGCGGTTTGTGATGGCGGAGTGGTCGGAAGAAGAGAGAGAATGACGAGGGAGGGGTTGCGTGAGAGAGATGGGTGTGGCAGCGTTGTGAACAGGAGAAGGTATAGTACGTTATATATATATATATATAATATATTTATATATATATATAATATATATATATATATATATAGAGCACAACTTCTGTCAACTTAACGTGGACGTCCACTAAGTTCTTATCCATTGATGATTACTTGATTGAGCCTGCATTGTGGATGCATCCGTTCCGTTAAACTTGATCTACATATTCTAAAACCCCAACACACCAAATTTGGTGCTGAACTCGTTGTCGTTTGACCCTCCGTCGAGCCTATAAAAAGTCTATTCACTCGAAACCGTTAAAATGATACGAGTCGACGGGAGGGTCAAACCACAACGAGTTCACACCAAATTTGGTGTGTTGGGGTTATTAGAATATGTAATCAAGTTGAACGCGAACGGATCATCCATAATGTGCTCAATCAAGTGGATCATCACATGGATAAGAAACTTTAGTGGACGTCCACTTAAGTTGACAGAAGTTTTGCTCTATATATATATATATAATATATATATATATATATATTATATATATATATATATATATATAGGATTATGTTAGGGTTTAGGTATTTAACTAAATAATTAAAATAAATAATTATGGTTACTTAAACATTAAACTAATTACAGAATAATTATCTACGAATAAAAACGTACCAGTTATGCTAATACAACAGTTGATACGAAATAGTGAAAATATACACATCTTGTACAATTAAACAAGAATAATTAATAATAAAAATATATTTACTTACATTTAAAATAAAATAATTATGGGATAAATATCTACAAATCAAAACGTACTAGTTATGCTATTACGACAGATAATGTTCAACAATAGAATTAATACAACAATTTATACAAATAATACCTAATTAACAATACAACTTATTATACGAAATAATACGTAACAGCGATATTAATACAACGTATTATTTAAAATAATATGTAATAGCATCGATAACACAACGGATAATTTCTAGAAATTTTCACTGTACTAAATTAATTTATAAATATCAAAACCATTTAAATAAATATAAAACTTGGACTTTAAATCATAGAAAATTCTAGAAAATCGAGAAAAATATAAATACTCTTTTAAAAATCATAATTAAATATTTTAAAATACCAAAAAATTATTTTAACTAGTATCAAAATTTCACGGTACTTACAAAGATAGAGGCTGATGTCGAAGACTCCATATGCGAGCGCGATTAGGAGCTTGATGTATGCGATGGTATGTACAAGGCCGGATTTATCACAGGCAGTGAGCATGATTTTGAGATACATGCATGATCCAGAAATGAGTCATTGAGACGCCGTGAGATGGATTTTGACGCTCAATGTTGGTTTAATTTATGAGCGGGACACTACAGGTGAGCAGCTATGCATTGGTTATGTTGATTCGGATTATGCCGGGGATTTGGATAAGCGCCGGTCTACTACGGGGTATGTATTCACTTTGACCCGTGTGCCGGTATGTTGGAGATGTACCTTACAGTTTACGGTGGCTTTGTCTATGATGGGGGCAGAGTATATGGCAGTTACGGAGGCTGTGAAGGAAGCTATTTGGCTTCGAAGACTTTTTGAGGAACTTGGTATATTGCAGCGGTCCGTCACTATTCATTATGATAGCATGAGTGCTATCTATTTGGCGAAGAATCGGGTTTTTTATGCGGGGACGAAGCATATTAGCGTTCGTTATCACTTCATTCGAGATGTTCTTGAAGATGGCGATGTGGAGATTGTGAAAGTCCACACGAAGGATAATCCGATGAATATGCTCACTGGGGTGGTTCTGGGCAACAAGTTTGATCATTGTCGAAACTTGTTGCACATTCATGATTGTTGAGACCGTTGACGGCCATTTGGATGAACTACGGACGGCTTGATCTCTTAGGAGAGGGGATACGTAGGCAACCACATTGATGCAGCCGAATTTGGTGAGACGACACATTGGTGCTCATGTTGGTGTCGGCTTAGTTTTGGGAATTCTTCGTAGAGGTGGAGAATTGTTGGATAACAGTATTCCTAATCTATTTTGGTAACATGATGTTATTAGGATTCCTAATCTATTTTGGTAACATGAGGTTATTAGGATTCTTAATTTATTTTGGTAACATAAGGTTATTAGGATTCCTAATTTGTTTTGTTTTTGGTTTTAGGATTCCTACTCTGATTGAGTTTTAGTTTTTCTATATATATGGAGATTAGAATCAATCATAAAAAGAGAGGAGAGTTGTAATCAGATATTAGAGACTTTTGAGCATTGTGAGAGGGAGATATTGTGAGCAAGTTGAGAGCTTTGGTTGAGGGTTAGTTTGTGAGTTTTGTGAGAGTGTAACCCTTTGTACTCTCCTTGATTTAGTGGAATCTCCCCATCCTCTCTCCGAGGACGTAGGTAATTTGCTGAACCACGTAAAATTGGTTGTCTCGCTATTTGTGTGATTTGTAATAGCTTATTTAGATTCTCTCGATAGGTCAGTCCTAGAACTGATGAGAGGAAGAGCTGATATCCCACTTTGTTAATATATTTTGTTTAAGGTTCTTGTTTCCTTTGTGAAACAGGATTGCAACCTGACTCTCTTGTTGTGCTGCCGAAGTACTGCCGAAATTTCCGCTACGCGCAACAAATCATGCCATGTCAAAAGCATTGTCTAAGGTAATCCCAGAAACTCATCATGCTTTGTGTAGTTGGCATACAATGCAAAATACTTTGAAGCATTTGAGAAATTTAATGCAAACTGGCTCTAGCTTTCTTAAAGATTTCAGCGCATGCATGTACGAGTATGAGGAAAAAAGAGCAATTTGAAGATGCTTGGAGGACCATGCTTGACGAACGCAATGCTGGGGAGAAGTACACAACTTGGTGAAAGTTTGAACGGGGACTTAAAATATTATTTGAGAGTTTACTTTGATGCCAGTACGATTTTTCAAGCACTTTAAAAGAGTGATGGCTAACTAATAAGCTGTACAATGAGATTTAAGGCAGAGTATGAGTCAAGACCGAAGCTTCCCAAATTTAGTAACTAAAACTCCCCTATTTTAAATCAGGCATCTCGAGTCTATACTATATTCGTATTTGAAAATTTTCAAAAGGAATATGATTGATTTGTCGCTCGCAGAATTTTTGTAGTATCGCCATGAAATCGCAGGTTTATTATTCTCTAATAATATATATTTTATATTTCATGTTCCTTTGTCTATATAATTAGCCTCAAACACAAACAGATGTATGATAAACCACTTTGTACGTACTAGACTATGAGGAAAATTTATTCATGACCAAAAACATTATAATTATCTTTTAAATGTTGGGATAAGTGGGTATGCAGCCTGCTAGAAGGACTGAACATATTATAGATTACGAAAAAGCTGTTTGGCTCGCGCGCCAACGCGTGCACAGGCAGGAGGGTGGGCCCTACTGTGTCAGTGGGGCCCACCCCTGTATCTGTGCGCGTTGGCTCGCGCGTTAAAGTGCGAGCCAAATAGCGCTGCTCTATAGATTATAGGTATATGATTACCTTATCAATTAACCTCTGGCATTCAAGCAGTGATACTGACTTGAAAGCTGGCATGACGGGCAACTAGGTTTTATGAATTCAAACGTTGTTTTGCCTATTTGCAGTGAAGCACAGTGCAAAAAGAATTAACGCTTTCATTAATTGTGTTTTGCTTGATTATCTCTAGTTCTTAATTGTAACTTGAGTTGTTCTGTTGTTTCGTTAATGATGGAAAAGATCGCTTAAGATAATCTGAGAGTTTAAAGTTGTCGGCGATCGCTGTCAGCAAACGGTTGCATGTAGTTGCAGGGAGTATGAGACGTACGGAATTTCGCGTTGTCATGCATCAAAGTTTCTTGACGTGATGGATATCATGCTAATTCCTTCAAGGTATATTTCAAAAAGATGTACCATGCACAAAAGCAAGAGATGGGTTTATTACATATGCAATAGTGAACATGAAATACACAATAATGCGAAGTTGGATGTTACTGAACGTTATCGATATCTTTGGTTAGATTAGCTGCTCCAGCCACAGATGATGAAGAAGCATTTGATTTTGGTGACTAATAAGGCGACAAATAACTTGAGTGTGCAAGTAGAAGATGTTTATAATGAGAGGAGTGACGTATCTTCGATCAGAGCAAATTCAAACACAGATCAAATGCCTAAAGTGCTATCTGAAAAATGTGAAGGGGTTGAAAAAAAAAAGAACCGGAAGAAAAGGATAAAAGACTTAAAAGTTGGATATCAACCAACAAAATCTCAAAACACCTCTTGATGTATAACACAAAACACATCGAAATCATTTGAAATTTTGTTTCTAACTAGTTCGTGTGTAGTAGATCACATCTACTACAATTTGGATTTTCATTTATTGGTTAAGATTTTCAAAATTGGGTTGATAGCATCCGCATATATGATTGTTTTACTTGTTTGAAGGATTCATATATGATGTTGCATAAAAATCAAGCCGCTAGCAACGTGGTTAATTGCTCTTCTCAACAAAAAAAACTCCTCGTGCAACTCAGATAACTATACATATGAATAGTCATTATTGTCTTCAACGAACTTAGTTCTCATTAAACTAATCTTATGTTCTATGTCACTTGTACAGAATTTCGAATATCAATCTACAGATTTAATGGGCCATGATGATTTCTTTAATGCTAGAAAATCAATCTAGCTTTACTAATGGTAATTTTGAACTATAGTTTAAAGTTCACAATTTTTATAATAGAATATCGATTTGGATTAAAATTTGTATTATAGAATATCGATTTGGATTAACATTTATATTCTATTATGTTTTTGCAAGGTCGCTTTGATAATGACATATTTCATCTCTCTCAATTGTCTCCTATTAAAAAATTCCCCCAGTTGAGATCTTAATGATTATTTTTGTCACGTTTAACCTTAATTGCTACTTTGATAACTTTTTTTTTCTTTTTTTACCTTTTTTCCTTTTGGGAAACTTCTTCCAGGTGATGGGCAATGCCCAGCAGTCAAAAGATACCAATATAAGTGGTGTTGCAAGGATGACATAGGTTTAGTTTTGGTACACCTAATGGTATATGCTTAGAAGCTTTCACTGTGTACGCACACTTACAGAAGTAATTCGAATTCTTAAACAAACACAAAATATCTTGCCCTAGGCACATTTACAAAATATAGGAATTATAAATTAAAACACACTAATTATAAATCATCTATCTACCCTTTAAAAGAGGGAGTACTAGAAAAACTTTCACTACCCCAAATTGCCCTTCAACTTTTGTAAATATAACAAAGTTAATTTGGATCTAATTAATGGGCAAATTTATGAGGTGTTTTCCATTATTATTATGAATTTATAAAATGAGTTATAAAATCAAAAGCTTTCAAACCCAATAAATTCCAACTAATTGTCACAAGTTATGAGTTTTTTAATTAAGAATTAATGGAAAATTTGTTATGAAATGAAGAGGCTAAATATAGCATGGAACAGTGAGAACATTTCGGATTATAGGACTCTGAAAAGGTTTCCGAAAGTAGCCTGGCAACATGCCCGCTTGTTGTGGAAAAACTCGGTTCGTCTTCTTCTACAACGAAGGATATGTTTCATGCATTGAGATTGAACAACATTCTTAAATGTTAGATTGATGTCAAAACCATTAAGGTATCTTTATTAGCTAAGAAAAGAAATTGTTCTTCCCCCAAAAGTTTTTTGCTGATATTGAATTACCCATATATCTTCTTTTTGTTGAAGAGAATTGTGGGGAAATTGCATAGGAATGCTAGACTCAACTAATTGTGCCTCCCGTTTTGTTTGAAGAGAGCTGCTCGAGCAAGTCAATCCCCCTCCATCTCCCTCCCTCTTCCTTTTCTCTCCTCTCCCTGGGAGTGCCCATGTTGACCGATATGGATAATTTTGATGTTGGTTTTTTTTAGCGTGAAGTGAAGTGGATCATCCTTGATTGGCTAAGTTGGTTATTGCTCATGCGAGGCCTCCAAATTATTTGTTTTTCTTTGAGTTTTATGAGTGGGGGAATTTGGCAGAGAGATTGCATGTTGAGGAGTGGAGCCCTGAGATTGATGAAGAACTCGTGATTACTTATGATCTCGATATATTCTTTTGTATAATGTGTTGTATATGACTATTTACCGAAAATATCCTGTGAGATCAAATTAGACATTGCATTGTTTGTTTTGTACTAAATTGTTTGTTATTATTTCAGCTGATACACAAGTTTATTATGCTCGAGTTCTATTTCTATTTATATAGTTACATCCTTAATTGCCTTCTCTTTGATCTTCAATGTGTTCTGTTTTTATTTGAAACTTTATAAACATAAAAAACATATTTTCATTTTTCTGATGCAGAATCAAGGTTTTGATGTGTCACTGTCAGATGCCAGTAGTGTTTTTGATTCCATAAAGGTGATAAGCTTTTAACTCCTATGTATTCTTTTTCTTTTTTGCTACTTTTCCATTTAGTGAAGATGTATAACTTAAACCATTATTTCATCAGTCGCTTAGTCAAAGTGATGGAAGATGGCGATATGATTCTAGCAGTGCTAAATCCAGCACTTATGTTGCTGGTACTGAAATCTTTTACCTTTCTTGGTATCTATGTTGAAAATAACTTAACACTAGATGCTACATTTACCAGTTTATGTCTTTTGTAATTATTGCTTCACTTTAATTGGCTGGAAATCGTCTCATGTTAATGTTGTAACTGCTAAGTACAACTATTGTTGTGCCTGGTCAAACTGATCACTTTTCATGTTTGTACAGTTGCAGGGACAACACTTGAAACACTTGCAGGAGTGGTTTCCCTGGTAGATCCAGGGGTGGATCAATCAAGGGTAAGATTTACATTACCAATATTTGTTTTTTAAATTGTATGATTGTGCTATGATTAGCTTTGAGTAACTATTTGATATCAGAATGATCGTTCATAATTTTTACTCCTATTTAAAAATTAAGGAGAATATCTCTTACTTTTGCTTATAATTACACTTCGTAGATTAGATGCATTGCTATCCCACTGAACTTTATTTTGCTTAAATGTAAGACTCATTGGCTTTAGGTTAGTATGGCAATGTGATTCTATGTTAATCTTTCATGGCCATTTGAAAGTGAAAATTCTTTATTTTACTCAAGTTCTAAGGCTTCTTGCAAAGTTGCAAGCTTGCAATACATCTTGCTAATCCATAATACTCTGAAGCATTATCACTAAGAAGGCAATAATTCATCCAAGTTGTGTGAGATAGGAATGCGACATGCGATTGAGTACCAAATTGAGTGATGACTTTTTTTTCATAGGTAAAGAATATTTCACTGATTATCAGGTGTACAAGGGTACTTAGGCATTCCAAAGTATAATAAAAGTAGGCTTCCAACAGAAAGAAAAAACATCACAATGCTGCATGAGAGAACAATATACAAATATAAGTTAGTGTCATTTAAAATCACCAAGTTTGCAGGCCATCAAGCTGTGAATTTTATTGAGTAATCATGCAAGGGAATTGCTAATGCGTCTAAATTTTCTGCAGTTTCGTTCCTGCTAAATATAGTATATAGTTGCTACAAGGAGAGCTCTTCTATGCCTTGAAAGTTTTATTATGAGCCCACAAAGGTTACCGTGTGCATCATCTGTTCTCCCCCAAGCTTTAACTTTATCCTTGGTCATGAGCTTGTTGAGCATAACTAACCACAAGATTTTGTCAAATCATGCTTATGTATTAAGTTAAAAGATTTGAGACTGTTCATATCAGTGTAAGTGATAATGTGCATTTATAGTACTTGATGAAATAAAATAAATTGGGTTAGAGAGATTTGAACCTTGTGAAATTTTGCATATACCTTAAAATTCACAGATATAATGGTATATTATTATAATCATAAATACCTTGGGCTCGAATTTAAAAAAAATAATTTAACCTTTTTTACCTTCAACAAATCATCATAGGCTATATCCCTTTCGCTCATTTGTTAGAACTATAAGTAGATATAGTAGTTTAATTATTTTGTCTAGAGAGGTTTATTTTTTTTCCCTTTCCTTTTTTAGTTGTTTAATAATAATTGTAATTGACTCAATTGTTACATACTAAAGATTCTGAAATTTGGAAATTCCTATTAGAGAGTAAACTTTTACTAAATGGACATTATCAAATATCTTGCAATATCTTAATTCATGTAAGCAAATATGAGCTCAAATGCCAATTGAAATTACTATGAGGAAAGTACTAATTTCATGATACATATAAAAATTGATAATGCAATTGCTAAAGGAAATTATTAAGCTTACTAGCTACAAGTCATATGATAACTTAGAGAATGATAGTTAGCCAAAACGCATTTGCGTCTATTAGCTTAATTATTCTATTGATAGACTCTATAGCATAACAAATATTATAGATGTTAATGTAAGAAATGTTGGCAGATATTATAATGTAAGAAATATTATAGATGTAATGGGTATTTGTTTAAAAAGAATGTTCTTTATAGGAGAGATTTATTTCTATATTGCTTTGTTCATTATCAATGATTCAATCAGTACTTAGGTGATCTGCTCTAATTCCCTACGCATCCCTGTTTCATGTTCCTTTAACTTTGTGTTCAGAAGGTTATATGTCTTGATATGTCCTTCTTATTGTTTTAGCCTTTCCTATGACCATAAAACATGGCGAAATAGTAAGAGACATGGGGAGCTGCTAGGAGATCAACAATTTGATGCTATTTAGTTGAGGTAAGGTCTTTGGTGAATGGAGATGTTTTTAAGCTCTATATTTTGTTGCTAAATGTTGCTACTGTTCCAATTTTTTGGTGTGAGTATGTTAGGAGTTGTTTTGATAGGTTTTTGATGTATACAGCTAGGGAATTTTATGTTTTTTTTGGTGTGATGTAATGAGAGATACTCTTCATTTTATTCTTTGGTTGGGGATTTTGATGATTATCTGTAAGTAGATTGTAATCACCCATTTTTTCAAAAATGTATTGCTCGGTTGGGGTCTTCTTTCAAGACCGATGCTAGATAATTGTCTATGCTACTTGACATGTATTTTCTTGAAAACATATTGCACTTGCTGAACCAATTCTATTGTATTCTATCTTGAATGTTGGTCATATTATTTTGTTATAGGACACAAAAGATTTAATGTTCAATCCAAGTATCCCATTCATTCAATGAGATTATTAGGGTGATTCTTAGTTGTTATATCCAAATATCTAAAAGATTTCAACTTATTCGTTTTGACGTTGCATAAGGTCCAATAACTTTATTTTATATCTATATATTTGATCCATTGCTTACATTCAATAATTTAATAACAAATCTTTTTCTAAATAAATTTAAAATTTTATAATAAATGATAAAAATTTTACCACGTGCATTGCACGTGCAATCCAACTAATCATAAATAAACTAAATTTAAGAGAGTTGTTTAGTTAACATCTAATCGGTAAGTTTAATCGGAGTGTTGCTTGTAGAAATATTTAATTTTGTCAAAAATTAAATAATATATACCGAACCTTCCACGGTAGTTTTTAAAACCACTAATTTAATTAAGATTATCCAATGTGACATTATATTGTTCTTTGAATTAGAGATAAAGAGTCTGCAATTAGAGGATGGAGAGAATCTAAATCATAACAAAAGAGTTCAATAGTCGGTACATGCTACTACTAATTAAAGCAAATTACTCTTAATTAAAGTAGTAGTTTAGCTTCGACATCTCTGTGCAAATCAACGATCATGTTCAATGTGCAAATCCCAAAGGGAGCAATTAACTTTTTTTTTAAAAAGTTAGTTCAATTGAAAAAGAGGAATAACAAGCAAGAACTAGACATTCCATCTAAATCATATTTGCTAGTTTATATAGCTCCAAACTTCAAAATAACTCAAAATCCTAACAAATACAAAAATTTCAAACCGGAAAAAAATCAACAAGTAACACCTAACAAAACACAAACCAAATTGACTGGTAATTCGTAGAAGCATTCCCTAATCGAAAAGGCTGAATCCCATATCGTCATCGCTCTCTTCCTTTGGCTCCTCCTGCAATCCCAATACAATTAATTAACCCATTAGTCATATATCAGCAAATCATTTTGTGAAGGGGTTTTTATATATGGTCCTTTAAAACTTTCATATTTTTAAATTAATCTATCGAATCCCTTAAAACTGTTATTTAATCCCCTAATTCGTACAAGTTTCTCCCAGTTAATCCTCATGCTAATCCGTCGTACATATTAGACGGAATATCCCATTGAACTCATCTTTTCGAATTGAGATTCCAATTACACCCTTTCTTTTAGGGCTTATTTGGATTGGCAGTGAGG
>NC_033794.1:31497896-31517505 GCF_001876935.1 Asparagus officinalis
ACTCTTTATCCTTGATTGGGAATATTATCTTATGCTAGGTAATGGGGGAGAAGGTAAGTTAAAAGGAGGAGGACATATTCAAGTTTTTGTTCCCCTCCAATTAGAGCATCTCCAAAAGCTTCACCATAATTTCTCTAAAATGTGGAAGCAAAATGCCAAATTCTCTAAAAAAAAATTGCTCCAAATCCAACAACTTCTTAGTTTTAGGGATTTAGGCATTTATTACAACTATAAAACATCCTACATTCTCAATAATAATTAAGAAAATGTTTGATATTTTATTATAACAATATAAAACTCAATAAATATTAGATATATATTTTTTCTTCTTTGGAGAATGTGAGATATTTATGATAATGTTACTTTCAAGAATTTGGGGAAGGAAGAATTTTTGCAGAATGCTGCAGATTTGGGGAAAGACCCTTTTTTTTCTTCTCCATCCCCATTTTAGGGAATGAGATGGAGAAAACGTTGGATCTAAAAATAGCTCTATATTCCCCAAAATTGAGTATTTTAAGAAGATGGTGCAGAATGCTGCAGATTTGGGGAAATACCATCTTTTTTCTTCTCCATCCCCATTTTAGGGAATGAGATGGAGAAACCGTTGGACCTAAAAATAACTCTATATTCTCCAAAATTGAGTATTTTAAGAAGATGGGGAAGCTGTTGGAGGGGTGTAAACTAGGGTAAAAAGAGAAGTTAAGAGGACTTCTAACAAAAAACAATTATGGAGAAATCATTTTAACCTCTATCTACCTTCAAACAATAATAAAAGACTTAATAACATATAATGTTATTTATGTAAATTTACATCTATTCTCTATCCTTTCCTTCACTTTATTAAAGTTCACAAAACTTCCCAACCGGGTGAAATAATTCTCTTAATTCCCCTTACTAATTTCCCAAATAAGTTCACCTTAACTTTGCTTCGCATAATTAGTGCAAATCCAAACAAACCCTTAGCTAAGCTTAAATCCAAACTCAAAAAGATATTTTTTTTTCAAACCCAATCCCTCGTTTTTCCTCCAGAGTTCATCTTCTTCCAAATATAAAATGGCAATCATTAACTCTGCCAGAGCTAAGAAATTGAATGTTAAAGAATAGTAATAAGTATGAACTGAGGGAGCAAATGTATGTGAAAGACTAAGAAATTGAATGTCAAAAACGAGTAATGAGTATGAGCTGAGGGAGTAAATGGATGCGAAAGATTTAAGGGACAACTACATAATACTTTCAAATTGATTTTTTTAAAAAAAAACTAACCTTCTTCTCCTCAACGGCAGGGCGGGCGGCCGGAGCAGCGGCGGCGGCCGGGGGCGGGGCGGCGGCGGCACCACCTCCACCTAAACCCAAAGGAAAAAGAATCAAACTTAAAAACTTCCAATCGAAAAAAACTATAAACGAACTACGCATAATTAGGAGAATTAAGAATGAAACCGGTCCAATGCCGCGCGATGAGATCATCAACGCTCCTGTTCTGGAACAGCGCTGGCGAAAGAGCGGGGCCCAGTAGGACTCGATCTGGATGTTGGCGCCCTTCACCAGGGTCGAGATCTTATCCGCCTGCAATTGCATCAGTAACAGATCAGAACCCTAGACCTTAAACTATTGTTAAAGAAAAAAAAAAAACCCTAACCCTAACTCTTAACGCACCGTGATGGGGATTCCTTCATCGTGGAGGATGAGAGCAGCGTAGCTGCAGGCGACGTCTCCCATCGACATGATTTGAACGCTGATGAGAATGGAGAAGCTTGAAAGTGAGATTCGAGCTTAAGCAAAACCCTAGGGTTGTGGCGGCGATGAGAGAGGATGTTATATAGTGGGTGGGTTGGAGACGGAGTGATGTAAGCCCTAGGGCTTTCTTTCGCTGTTAGCGTGGGTTGGGTTGGTCTGCAAACCTAAGGCCCAAGCTTATTAGAAGTATACAACTTCGGTGATTTCATAAATTTTAAAAAAAACTCAATCAGGCTTGGGCTCGATATTTTGGGCCTGTTTTAAACTAGTTTCACAAGAAAATAAAAATATGGTATAACAAGGATAAACAATGAAAATTAAAAATTTGCTTGTGTGTCTGTTGATCATGAAAAAGGCGTACCATAAAAAGTATGCTTTTACTGTGTTGTCGTAACATGCAAAAAAAAAAAAAAAAATCTTTAAACCCTTGAAATATCACCGCCCCATTATCACCCCCGATCTCTCCTCCATATTAACTTTCTCATTATGCTTCTACTAGGATTTTATTTTATTAAAAAATGATCTAAATCATGCGTCAAGCTTAGGAGTTTTTAAAGGACTCCAAATTTAAAAAAAAAATGAAATTATTACTTTTTATTAAAAATTAGAAAACATCCTTCGACTTGGATACTGAATTCTCCATTTATATTTTGAGCCAAAAATATAATGTCATTTATCACTCAAAATCTATAGAGAAAAAAGGTGAAAAAACTTTGACTCAAGTTTTGAATCCCAAGATTGATAGCATTTTGTGGATTCGATAGGCGCCAATGTCATGCTTTTCAATAAACCCACTAACTCTGACGATTTTACAAGATTGGTTACTTGCACAATTCAAACAAGTTTGAAGTTTTGGATTTTAACTCTTCCATAAGTGATCAAACTGGTCCCTATAGATGAGGGCTACCTTTATAATTGCACATTATAAAAAAGATCAGGTAGATAGAAATAAGGATGAGCTTCGATTTTATTAAATTTGCTACCATGCGCCATCTTCAGATCTAAGCTATTCTTGTGCTTCTTCTTAGTTCTTTTTTTTTCTCTCCAATTTGCTCTCCTTTTTTCCTTCTAATCTCTTCTCGTAGCTTGAACTGGATGATTAGTGCTAGAAATGGCGAGATCTAAGGAATTGAAGCAAGATTTGTATGCTTCAGTTGCTTCTCGGAACCGATAGCATGAGCTACGTTTAGATCTTAAGTTCATCCCTCAACAAACTCTAATTGGCATCTGAAGTTCAATTTGACGATGATGAGTGGTCCGAAGGCTTGGATTCTTGGAGTATTTTGTTTGTTGGCTATGCTTTGGGCTTTAAGCTTCCATTTCCAGTCATAAAGAGATTTGTTAGAGCCTTGATGGAGCAAATTTGATTCAATTACGCCTCGTTTGGTACGCGGGAATGGACAAACTTGGGAATGGAATGGAAGAATGAATGGAATGGATTGCATATGAGAATGAAATGGTCATTCTCATTCTCTTGTTTGGGTGCGTTCGTAGAATGAAGCTAGAATGGAAATCTCATTCTCATTCTCATGTTTGGTATCACTAGTACACAAGTGAGAATGAAATCTCATTTTCTAATAATGCCCTTATAACAACATAGATTTTTAATAAGATAAAAAATAAACATTAATGATAATAACTAAATAATTTATATACGCATATGTTATATTAATCTAGGTATGTGTTATACTAATGCTCGTGTTATCCATCAGGTGTATGTTTCGTTTATATTTTTTAAACAATACTCGCTATTTCTTAGTCTTAAAAATTAAAGAAAAATAAAAAAAAGATTATCGTATCTTTCATAGGTCCAAAAAAAAAAGAATGATATCCACAATCCACAGTTCTAGGTATATAAATTAACTTATTTGATAAAGTATCAAAATCACTCAATTCATAATAGCAAAAATCCATAAAACAATACCAACTAAAATAATAAGTTTCGAAATAGCAAAATGATATACTAGCCTAAATTGTCAATCTAAAATTGCCCACTTGCATAGCGCCTCATCCAAACATTCTTTATTATTAATATGGATATAATTGAAAAATACCTAACTAGTTTTTGATTCTCACTTGAATGGGAATGACCATTCCTTATCTTCTCACTTGGAATGCTCATTCCCACAAATAGTGGGAATGATCATTCCTAGGGAATGGTCATTCCAACATCTAAAATATAGGTGTGTTTGGTATGAGGGAATGGGAAGTGGGAATTGCATTCCATTCCTCCACATTCCCGCGTACCAAACGAGGCGTTAGAGTTTCCACGCTTCAAGCTAGGTATGTTCATGTTCAAATTTGAGTCTGCTCCTATGATGAAGAAAAATTTAGAATGGATCCTTAGTATTACTTATAACAAATTTCTTACATTGAGGCAACGGTCCGAGGATCTGGATCTTAGTTAGTAGTATTGATATCAAGAAAGCACTAAATTGGGTATAGTTTTCTCATTTGAATCTTAATCTATGGAATGGGATTCAAAATTATCTAATTCTATCACAATTTATAGTCGAGCAGGAAAGGAATTCACACAACAAGTGGTGTATGAATGGGTACCTAAGAGGCGCAAGGAATGCGTTGTGTTTGGCCATAATGATGATAAATGTGGAAAAGAATTGAAAACTAAGCAATTTTGGGTTCTTAAATTAGTTCATGTGAAAGATAATATTATGCAGGTGAAGTCAGGTGACAATTGTAAATAGTTAGGGGGGGGGAGGGGGGGGCGGTAAGCCTCTCTACAGCCCCCTGCTAAGAATTGTAGCGATATATGCTAAAGCCTAGCACTAGTAAGAAGATGGACATTGTCCTACAGTTCTCTCTGAAGCATTAATATTTTGTCTAGTAATTCTTTTGGTGCCCTTCATAGCTTAAAATGGGCTGATCATGACGCCAATCAACTATGCGCAAATTACAGGAGATGTTCTCCTGGCTAAAGCCTAATTAATAGGTCCCTGAACTTTATCTCAGCACAAGTGGTCTAAGAATAATGAAGGGGGGGGGGGGGGGGGGGAGTAAACACCTCTTACTTTTCCTAATCCAGGATGATTAGATTGGGTGTTGGAGCATCAGGGTGTGACGATCCCTATTTTCACACATGGCTGCAGTCTAAGGTGAATCCAGAGATGTCAAACCTGCCATGCACACATACTGTGCAATAACACGTTTCACCAATCACAGTAATATCCTCTAGTGGAATCAAAAAGAAGGGTAGGTACAAAACAGGTAAAATAAGGTAAATAATTACAATAGACATGGTATAGAAGGATAAATCTCATAAATGAAACCATGTCTTAAATGAATAAAACTGTAAACACCTGATCTCTGAAATAATGTAAAATATCTCGACATGAATCAACTGGAAATGTAACTAAGGCTCATAGCCTTTACAAAATAAAATACAACTCAAATAACTGAATGGAAATATAAATTACTGTGGAGCCTCTACTGATAACTCATGCGACGGTGACTATGCAAGAACTCCGTCATCCTGCGGCTCTCTGAAACTTTGAGATGCTTGAAAAGAAATTTTAAAACAAAAGAATAACAATAAGATCGTCAGAGCGCTACAGCAAGATCACCTCCATCCGCCCTAGGGGAATGACTGCTAGATAAAGTGGAGGCTCTACCTATTAAGCATAGTCTACCTAAATTATTTTTCTCATATCTAATGGAGTTAATATTTAGACACCTATAAGACGAGACGTAATACATCGAGAAAAATAATCCAAACAAGGAGACCCTCATGTATATACCATATGTCTCAAATTGTAGGCCCCTAAATATTAACACCGAACTAGAGATAAACAATATAAATAAAATCAATAATTAGAAACCTACAACACGAGACTGGTACATCGAGCGAAATAATCCAAATAAGGAAACCATCATGTATATATCATATGTCTCAAATTGTGAATCGCTAATCATTGATCCCAACCTAAGAACAAAATAAAGCAATATAGAAAGTAAAGACATTCATAATATCGTATTTATAATATCTTTCACTATCATTGGGAAGATAAGATAAATATTAGCATATACCCCCGCGTACTTTCAAGGGAAAAGTACCTCGGTCATATATCTCAGCAATGAGTCATATACATAACTGGCATCCGTGAAAGACTCAGGCTATCAACAATCGTCTCAATTCAAATCCTTGCAAGATTCTGATTCATCGCATCATCATGCGGGATAGATTACCTGGTCGGTATCCTAACAGTGCACACGACTCATTAGTCTCATCACATCTCTGTACATAACACGAGTGCGGGATTGACTACCAAGTAGGCATCCTAGAAATACGGCTCACAAGCCTCATCGTACCCTAGTACAAGACGGACTGCTAGATAAAGTATCCTAAACCTGACTCAATGCCCTGTACTAATGGTATATCGACGTACTACTCCATGTAGTACTGAGCGGTGCTCATCAACGATATCCAACATATATATAAATGTGTAATCAACTTTTATCTCAAGTGTAATCAAAACAAAATTCGTCATAATCCCTGTTTGTTGGAAATTTGATGTAAAAAGACAATGAAAGAAAAATTTGACTTGTATTTCTCTCAAAATCAATTACAATTTGGATTCCGATTACAAAAGAGAGGAGAATAAATTTGATTCTCCCCTTTGTTTAAAACTGGGTTCTTCTTGGTAGCGGTGGAGTGCCTCCTTCGATTGATCGCGTTGAACTTGCTCTCCGTTGACGATCCAACCGTCCTTCTTCACTGGAACAATTGAAGTTCTTGATGACTTCGGTTTAGAACTCTTAACGAGTGTAAAGAACTCTGAACGAGTTAAGAACTCTGATAAGAGTTGTTGAAAACCGAATGTCTGGCTCGATGTGATTAACTTGTGTTGCAAGTTAATTAAGAACTCTTGACGAGTTTAAGAACTCAGAATGAGTTGAAACTCTGTAACAGAGTTGTTGGAACCGAAGATTCGGTTAATTGCCAAGTGTATTATGACGTTGATGAAGGGATCCTCCGAGATTTGATTAACTGATCGTTGATCAGTTCTTTGATCTTCAAAAGATCTCCTTCTTCGTGCTGTTGAACTGCTGAGATTTGTTGACCTTGGGCCGGTTTGATGCCAGCTCCTCTTTAACCTTATGTGGTTTTACTGTTAAAAGCCGATCAACCAACCAACCGATCAACCCCTTACTCGGTTGAGTAAGTCGGTTATTTATAGGGGGTTAGTGATGTAACCAACCCCTAAATCCGCTCCCAAGTGGGCGAAGATCCCTCAGAACGTGGGATAACGGTTTTGAGGCCGTTCGACTTGCGTTTGAACAAGTCAAAACGCCTCAGTTGGCGTTATGGGCTTTAACTCTGCGTCCAAGGCTTGAGACGCAGAGTTAAATCTCTGTTAGAGATTTGAGACGCACAGGCCGTGTGCGTTGAAGCTCAACTCTGCGTCCAGAGTTTGGGACACGTAGTTGAACCTATTGAAGAACGCACGTTATGTGTGCGTTTGGTGCTTGAACTCTGCGTTGCAGAGTTAGACATTCGCTGGAGAACGCACAAGTTGTGTGCGTTTCGAATTTGAGAAACGCAGAATTAAACTTCTACGTTTGATAGAGGTTGTTGACTTGTAACATCGTCTGCCATGACATTGCAAAGGCCATTGTTTATTGGTCTTTGCCTGTTATAAGATATGAGAGTCGTCAGATTGTAACTCTCACCAACGATCGTGAAGGCCACTGAATAGGGTTTTCATCAGCTGTCGGAAGCGTCGTCAAATTGTAACTCTTCTCGATCTGTGTGAAAAGTCTCCTATTTGCCCTTTCCGACTGTCGACCCGAAAGCTATTTGATTGTAGCTTTCGTTGTGAGAGCTTGACGGGAATCAACATCCATAGTGTTTTGAAGATGGATATTTGCCCACAGCTCTCTACCAAGCGACTCACCAACTAAGTCCAACCTTTTATTTCTGAAATCATTACACTGCTCATCAGCATCTCTAATAGTTGCTAATATAATATTAGTCATGCTGTTGTCGCAGCCATCAAGATCAATCATCTGTTTCTTCTTGGCTTTAGTCGCCTTGATGGCTGACATTAGCCTTCCTCTATTTATTTGGAGCCATGTCTTGGCTAAAAACATAGAGGAATTCGTCTGATTGAATTAGAACGCACAGCTAGATTTCTTGCGTTATTGAACCGAAACGCAGGGTTAAATTCCGCGTTTAAGAATTCCATTAATGCAGACGCACAGGCAGATTATAACGCAGAGCTGAACTCTGCGTTCAGAAGCTCAAGCATCACAGGCGCACAGGCCACATTTGGCGGGCATTTGGGCCTATGATCCCGACCCGATTTGACAGCTCATAGCTGTCTATAAATAGACCGCTAAGGGTCAAATCAAAAGTCACCCGACTTTTTGCCTCCTCTCTTTCGGAAGATTTTTAACGAAGCCTCTTCGTTTTCGACTCCGGTGACCCTGCTCGTCTTCTCCGATCCCCTTCCATGGGTTCCAAGAAAAAGGCCGCTCCTCGCCCAAGGTCTCCTGCTGCAGCAGCGCCGTCCTTTTACGGTTCCACCCGTCGGTGGTAAGTGCCGCCCTTCTTGGCCGTCAAACTTGCTTCGGCAAGTTCTTTAAAACCTTGGATGTATTGCCGTCAAATTCGCTTCGGCGAGTTCTCTGAAAAACCCTAGATGGGTTCTTGCAAACGAGAAAGATGACTCGTTTTGTTATTGTAACGCAGAGTTAAGATTCTGCGTTTTGAATTCGAAACGTCAGGGGCCCGACCCTTACGTTTATGAAATTTTAACGCCAGATTTGAACTGTGCGTTTGACAACTTAACGCAGAGTTTGACCTCTGCGTTGATGAAAATTAACGCCAGGTCTGAACTGTGCGTTCGAAAACTTAACGCAGAGTTTGACCTCTGCGTTGATGAAAATTAACGACAGGTCTGAACTGTGCATTCGAAAACTTAACGCAGAGTTTGACCTCTGCGTTGATGAAAATTAACGCCAGGTTTGAACTGTGCGTTTGAAAGTTTAACGCAGAGTTTGATCTCTGCGTTGATGAAAATTAAACGCCAGATCTGAACTGTGCGTTTGATAATTCTCTTTCTTATGGGCTCCAATAAAATTCCCTTCATTTGACTTATTGAATATTTCTTTCTTTTGCAGTGCCTTACGCCCGCGAACCTATCAATCTTCGTCACCACTTTGGGCATGGGGGAGGTGCGGACTTCAATATGCAATTCAATCTGCGTCAAGAACTCCTAATATTCCAAGACACCGACAAAGATCGTGTCACCCTGATCTCAGATCCAAATACAGATATACTCAGGGTTTTAGTTACGGACGCTAAGTTTGAGACGGGGTCTCGCAAGAAACTCACCAAGCCAGCTTTCTTATTTGGGGATCGCGTCACTATCTCAAAGGAGATCGTACACGGCGGTCACTACAAGTGGCTTAGGCAAATCGGAGATCGTCGCTTCTTCCTCCCTGACATGCACAGGATGTTTCCCATCTCCTACTACCAATGTGCTTCTGTTCCCCGTCACATGAATTGGGACTTGGTGAGGGAGCAAGATGGGGTAGCTGTTGGGGTTCTGACTCACAAGGGCGTGAATACCACTGGTTATAATCGACAAGTATCAGCCTTGGAACCTTCCTTATTCTCACGGGGATATCCTTTGGGAGAAACAGCTAGCCCGGCTAACACTTTCATGCGACGATTTCTGGCCGCCAAAGGAGAATTCCCGACTGCAGTATTCCGAGCTCCTGGATGGGTACATTCCTCCAAGGCAGGATGGTGGGCACGAATGATAGAATTCGTGTTGGCAGAATTAAAGGAACCATTAGCTCAATCTGGGCTTGCTTGCCCTATTATGGCTACTAAATATGGAATCGCTCTTAGTCCATATAACTTCTTCGCCATTCTGGAGCGGTACAATCCAGAGACTTGTACGTTTTTCACACCATTGATGTCTCAGTTTTTCTTTTGGGAGCCCTGCCATATGAAGAGTATATTCCCGGATCAACTGAGCTGAAGATCTTGAAGGAGACGATCCCCGAGGTATATGACCCTCTATGGGAGGTGATGTGTCATTTCCAAATCTGCGGCCAATTGACAGGGGCACGAGGACGTGGTATCAAACAGCTATCCTGGGCCGAGTATCTTTTCCAAAATTTGTCTGACAAGAATGCCGCTGTGTCTCGTCGGGAGGCGAGCACCCCTGAGACCATCCAGGCTCTGATCAATGACGCCACCGTTCACTATGTCAGCGAGGGAATAGAAGATGACTTCCCAGCACAGACTGAATTCGAGAGCTTCCATCACCAGGCAGCCACTCCCATCTCTGATATGGCATTATTAGCGGGTTTTCTCATGCTGTGGCTGAAGCGGTGTGTGGTTCCTACCAGACCAATAGATGCTGTGATGATTGAAGTAGCTTATCCGGCTGTCCTCTTAGCTCACGGGAGACCTATAAATCTACTTTCAGCCATGACGTGTTGTTTGCAGCATGGCTTGAGGGAATTGTGTCTCGAGTTTATTCAAGTGAAGGAGATAGACTCTGAAGGAACGAAAAGCTTAGTGACTCCCAATCCTCGAGTACCCTTGCCGTATACATATCTAATGGCTTGGTACGCCTCACATTGTGTACATTTGATGAGTGCCCCCTCTGCTACGGATGGAGGTTTCATCCCTTTCGTGCAGAGATTAGAAAAAGCTACTTGGATAGGCACTTACGTAGTGAGGGTTCGTCAGATTCTGTCGAGAGACCTCAGCTACGACATCTTCCGCTGCTTCCCGGATTTTGAGGGTGGAGGATATGGACAGGTCTTTCAAGATACCGCTGGTCCTAATGGTTTTACCCGTTTGGACGGGGGAGTTTTCCACTGGCTGGTAAATATTAGACCTGGTTATCTTCTCTTCAGGCAAAATGACAAATGTATAATTGAGCCCTATCAACCGTATCGCTTTGCTCGCCAATTCGGATACGACCAACTATACGTTGGAAATCCGAGGAGCCAGCTTTCAGTTATGGGCAACATATACGAAGGAGCTCGAGCCTGGTATTATTCCACCGCAGGTTGCACTGGGGCTACCTTCAGATTACCCCACAAAACCCCTAATTCTCTTCTCTCCGTGGCTTTCTGTAACTGGTATCATACAGCTTCCATGATGCCAGATTACAAACTGTACTCTTCGGGCCTCCGTGCGATTAGGAAGATGTATTCTTCTCGGAAAGGAGGTGGTCGTGCATCTCGTCTGAAGGGGATTGATGAGTTTTTACATTTTGAAGATGAAGAAGAAGAAGGAGAAGAGAAGAAGAACTGGGACTAGAGAGTGCCCCGGTAGCGAGCCCTAAGGCTGTTGAAACTTCGAGAGCCAAAGCAACTGGAAAGAGGGCTCTCTCTGAAGCAGAAGAAGCCCAATACGAGAAACGTACTCGTAGGAAGCTGCTAGTAGATCCTCCTGCTCAGAAGTTCATGGCGGGTGCTTTCAAATCTGCCAGTGGAAGGGAAGAGCAAGAATCAGCTATTGCAAGTCGCCCTGATCATGTTGATCCTGTCCCTGTGGGATCCACTTTTTCTGATAGAATTTTCTCCTCACTATCCCTTGGATCAGGCAGAGGGTGGAGATGAATTCCCAAGTGGGGATATGGGGGTTTATTCTGCAACGGATCCCGATATCTCACCATTTCCAGATCAGGCTCCTGGTGCTGCTGCTTCACCTGCAAGGGGACCGCCTGCAACGTCTCCATCTGAAGGGGATAAACTGCCTACAGATGAACTGGCGACAGATGAACCTGCGAATCTTAACGATAGTCAGTCTCCCGCTTCCTCTGTGCTATTACCACCTTTGGGGACTATTATTCCTAGTCCCACGACTGGCCGACTGCACGCGAGCTCTCCTGAACTTTCAGCTGCTGACGATGACGAACCGTTAGACTATGGGAGCTCGTCTCACCATGAAGATGCTGATGAGGATGAAAGCGATGATGACGATTTTTATGCTTGGGTGGATCAACCACCACCACCTTCTGATAAGGCGTCTGGTTATCTTCCTTTTTACCCTACTGGTAGAAATTACACCCTTTGATTTTTCTGGTGTTTCTTTCTTTTACATTAACTGTTCTTTTGTGTAGGTTCTCCAACTACTGAAGCTGCTGGGACGTCATCGTCTCTCCCTTCGCAAGCAACAGACGCTCCTCCCTCTGAATCAGTGCCGGTGACAACGAGCTCTTTACCAGAAGCACCTCTTTTGCTGACGATTCCTCTTAAACCTGTGGGGACAGAAATTATGCTAAGTTCAACCCAAACAGGGGCACTTATGGCTCTACCTTCCAGTCCCTCACAATTGGATATCACCATAGCTTCTCCCACTTCTTCACGATCATCACCGATTGCTTCTGCATCAGGGTCTATGCTTTTAGGCTCCCCACCGTCATCTCCGGTGAAGACGCTAAGTCCAATGGCCCTTCCCTCCATCCTAAAGGTTCTTATAAGACCATTGGAAGATATGATGAAGATAGCGATTGAGGAAATCAGTGCTGGACGAGCTACGTTTGATTCTTTCAAACCACTACTCACGCACTCCCTGAATGGCATTCGATATTTGGATGACGCTCGATTGTTCCAACATTGCTCTGAAGGCGTCTCTCGGTTGGAAAAAGATCTGAGGGCTTTAGAAGAATTGCATCACGCTGATCTTGCTACCCAGACTGCTTCAGTCTTTGATAATCTTAAAGCTGAAGCGGCTCGTGCAGAAATTGATCGTCTCAAGGTGGAGTTGGCTCGACATGAAGCTGAACTTGCGCGGGAGGAAGAGATATTGAAAAAGCTCACACTAGAAAGTGTGAAGACTTATGCCACCTACCGTTCAGCGGTACAGGATCTTGAACTTATCCAGAAGCAGGCTAATGCGATTGTGCAGGATGAAAGCATTCTTAGGAAGAAAGCCGAAGTGATGGTACAGGCCGCTCACGCAGAAAAACTATCTGCTATTAAATCCCGGCTCGTGTATTTCACTTTTACTGAGACTTAACTATGTTGTGTTCTTTGTATCACTCTTCAATATTTTTGATGATAATATAAAAGAGTGATTCTGGTTTATCTCTTCTCATTGCATGTGTCGTGTTCTGATTTGCAACAATGCAACTATCTGGAAAACGCCCAATTCCTTAAAATTTCCCTTACAATCATCTAAGATAATTCTGGAAAAATTTTAACTTGTTTGGGGGGGAAATGAACACTAGTTATTCCTTTGTATAAGAATTAACTGGTTCAAACAGGTTTGAACTGTTAGAGGTAGTCTGTTAACATAACAGAGATTTGGGAATCTATCGATCTATTGGGAATAGTCAATAGATTAATTTTTGTAAATGGTATGATTTTACTCTGACATGCGAGCAATCGCAATCAGGGTAATTTGAAGGTTTATCACTCTATTAGGGAGAGTTGATAAGTGGATTTTTGTCAGAGGTGTAGTGTTAACGTGACAAGAAAAATATTGCTATGGAAGCAATTTTGAGGACTTATCGCTCTATTGAAGAAAGTCGATAAGTGCATTTTTGTCAGAGGTGTAGTGTTAAAGTGACAAGAAGAATATTGCTATAAGAGCAATTTTGAGGACTTATCGCTCTATTGAAGAGAGTCGATAAATGGATTTTTTGTCAGAGGTGTAGTGTTAACGTGACAAGAAGAATATTGCTATGGAAGTAATTTTGAGGACTTATCGCTCTATTGAAGAGAGTCGATAAGTGGATTTTTGTCAGAGGTGTAGTGTTAACATGACAAGAAGAATATTGTTATGGAAGCAATTTTGAGGACTTATCGCTAGGGGTGTTATCGGAGCGGATACGGTTCGGATATGACGTTTACCATATCCATATCCGCTTTTTATAAACGGATACGGATACGGATACGGATCACCCTCGGTAAGAAAAAACCTTAACCATATCCGCATTTATCGGAAACGGATACGGTTCGGATATTTAAGAATCGGATCGGATATGATCACGGATATAAACGGATATTCGACATAAATCTATTAGACATATAATCTTCATACAAAACCATCAATTGAAAACTAAAATTGAGCACAAATTTATTAGACATATAATCTTCATCCAAAATCTTCAGTAGCACAACCCAACTAAAAATCCAATTTAACTAAGTTAATTTCTGGCAGCTAAAAATAGTTAATTGCAATGGATCCTTGCAAAAGTCTAAAAGCACTGATAGCCCAAAACAAACTTGTGTAACATCAGAGGAATCATTGTTACAACTATGTAAACAAGACTCAGGCTCTGTAGGATATGACATCCGTCTGAGGTGTAGTATTAACCTGACGATGATTTAAATCCAATGTGGTCCTTTCGCTTGGGATAATTGTACTGCAAACAAGGTGACCTTGCGTTGAAGGTTCGAAACGCAGAATTAAGAACCATTGCAACGCAGGTCTAGGCCTGGCGTTTGGAAAATTTGAACGCAGAGGTAATTCTGCGTTAAAGTCTTACTCGACTTTATCCATTAACGTGTAATGATCACGTTTTAGAGTCCCAATCTGATTTAACAGCCCGACGGCTGTTATAAATAGCCCCGTAGGGTCACATCAAGAGTTATTCAACTCTTTTTGCCTTGCTTAGTTCCAAGAACGAGAATTCTCGTTTCTGTTGATTTTCTGCCAATTCTCTCCGACGAACTCCGTCTTCTCCGATTGAGATCACCCGCATGGCGCCCAGAAGGATGAGTTCGGGTTCCAAGAAGGTCGTCAAGGCGACTTCGGAGGCGCCGTCGGCCGATACCACCGGCGATGTCGCTGCTTTGACAAGAGCTCCGACATTGCCGTCGCTGTCGCATGAACTTTGTTGCCGTGGTAAGGGGCGGCTATGGCAACTTGTTTCGACAAGTTCTCTGAAAACCCTAGATGGGTTCTCCTCAACGAGGAAGATGACTCGTTCTCCATCAGAAACGCAGAGTTATGGCTCTGTGTTACAAATTGGAAACGCAGACTTAAGACTGCGTTTAAAGAACATAGAGTTAATTCTCTATGTCAAAACTTGGGAACGCAGAGTTTAGGGCTCTGTGTTAAAATTGGAAACGCAGGCTTAAGACCGCGTTTAGGAAACATAGAGTTAATACTCTTTGTTGAAATTGGGAACACAGAGTTTAGAGCTCTGTGTTAAAAATTGGAAACGCAGGCTTAAAGTTCTGCATTCAAGAAACATAGAGTTAACTCTCTTTGTTAAAATTGGGAACACAGAGTTTGGAGCTCTGTGTTAAAAATTGGAAACGCAGGCTTAGAATTCTGCGTTCAAGTGTTGTAACGCAGGATTTAATTTCTGCGTTCAGGTGTTATAACGCAGGATTTTATCTCTGCGTTCAAATGTTGTAACGCAGGATTTAATCTCCGCGTTCAGGTGTTATAACGCAGGATTTTATCTCTGCGTTCAAATGTTGTAACGCAGGATTTTATCTCTGCGTTCAAATGTTGTAACGCAGGATTTTATCTCTGCGTTCAAATGTTGTAACGCAGGATTTTATCTCTGCGTTCAAATGTTGTAACGCAGGATTTTATCTCTGCGTTCAAATGTTGTAACGCAGGATTTTATCTCTGCGTTCAAATGTTGTAACGCAGGATTTTATCTCTGCGTTCAAATGTTGTAACGCAGGATTTTATCTTTGCGTTGTTCATTTCATGTTAGCAATCTCTTTATACTGCTAACTGTTGCTTTTGATTTTTACAGTGCTTTTTTCCAATGTGCCACTTCTGCCGGAGCAGCACTTCAACTACACTGATGATCCCGAAGTGGGGAGAGCTTTTGGTCTTCATAGAGAAATTCCTCTGTGCACTTTCCCGAGTTTGGAGCGGGAACATTTAATCAGGTTTGCCGAGTGTTCCACCCTTAGGGCTTTGATCACCGATCTGGATCTGGAAACTCCTGCGGGTCTGGATCAATTTGTCAAACCCTCATTCTTATTTGGTGATCATATATCTGCTGATGGGCAAGTCGGGTATGTAGAAGACTCCCGGATGCTGCGAAGAGTCGATGATCGTTTACTCTTCCTTCCCAGCATGAAGAGAATGTACCCGCTTTCCTACTTCCTGAGTGTTGGTGGTCGTAGGGGCTTGGCCTTCGATCTCGTCAAGGAGAAAGAGAACGTTTCGTTTGGCTCTGGTCAATCATCTCGTGTTCAGATTGACGGACAACTCAAAGGTCTGCGACCTGGTAGATTTGAGATAAAGGATCCCACTCAGGAGACACCTCTTCCAGCGAACATTTTCATACGCCGGCTTATTGCCGCTCAAGGCGAATTTTCTACACAAGCCTTCCGTTCTCCTGGCTGGTTGTTTTCTGGAGAAGATGGTTGGTGGACTCGGATGGTAGATTTTATCCTTGAGGAACTCAAAGAGCCTCTTACTCAGTCTGGCCTTATGATACCAGTACAGGCCACGAGACGTGGGATTACTCAGAGCTATCCCTGCTTCTTCGCTATGCTGGAGCGATACAACCCGGATAGCTGCACCTTTTTTACACCTGTTGGGGAGTTAGGATTTGCTCTCCACGAGATGTATGCTGTATCAGGACTATCCTTTGGGCAAGTGCCCTATGAAGAATTTGTTCCAACAACTGAAGAGCTATCCATCTTGAGGGCTGCTCATCCAGAGATATACAGCACTTTTTGGGAGTTGCTATGTCATTTCCACATTTGCGCTCAGGTCGCTGGGATGCGTGGGGGTGGTCTTATGCATACCGCCTGGGCAGATTATTTGTTTCAGAACCTGGGTCAGAAAGATTTGAAAGTGACCCGTCTTGGCGTAAGCTCTGCTAAGAGTATCAAAGCTCGCATCAAAACTCCTAACGCCATTTATAGGAATACGCGCTTAGAAGATGGATTCGAAGCCGACAGTGAATTTGAAAGTTTCCATTATCAGGCTGCAATTCCTATTTCTGACACGGCCCTTCTCGCTGGTTTCTTGATGCTATGGTTGAAGCGGTGTGTTGTGCCGACGAAGCCAGCTGAATCGATCTTGGTTGAGGTCGTTTATCCAGCCGTTCTCCTGGCTCATGGAAGACCACTAAGCCTTCTCTCGGCAATGACAGGTTGTCTGCAGAGGGGCTTACGGGATTTGGTTTCTGAACTCCTCGACGTCCAGGAGATGATTGTTGCTGGGAGGAAAGTTTGGAAGACTTCTCAACCCCGCACACCAATGCCCTACACTTATTTAGTGGCTTGGTTTGTGCTGCACTGTCCCTCTTTGATGCGGGGGATTATACATACTGACGAGACCTCTACTCCTTTCGTGCAAAGGCTCGAGCCAGCCACGTGGACGACTGCGTACATAGTCCGGGCTAGGCAACTTTTGTCTTCGGAAGCCAGTTATGATCTCTTTTGCTGTCGCCCTTGCTTTGATGGGGCTGAAGAAGAAGGCCCGAAGTTTGGCGACGTAGTCTTCGAAGGGTCCTCGCTTTTAAATACAGGGACCTTCCAATGGCTTCTCACTATCAGGGTGGGTTATCTGGTTTTCAGAATAGGTGAAAGATGCATAATTGAGCCTTACGTTCCTTCACGTTTTGCCCGACAGTTCGGGTACGACCAGCTTTACGTTGGTAACCCTAATCCACAATTAGCTCACATCGGGAATCTGTATGAAGGAGCTCGTGCTTGGCGTTTCTTTATTGCCCGAGGAACTCATGCGCAGTTTACTCTGCCTAATCTGCCACCTAATTGTTCCACTGTAGCAGATTTCCGCAATTGGTTTGATAAAGCTTCTCTGATCCCAGAATATGACATTTATACTTCATGTATAAACGAAATCCGAGAGCTTTATAAATCAAGAAGTGGTTCCGGCAGGACTCGACTCCCAGGGATAGAGGATTATCTGTCCTGCGAACGAGAGGCGTCCGGAATCGAAGAAATCTCAGAGGAATTACCCGCTGCTAAGCCTTCTGAAGAAGAGAACACTAGAGAGGTTCTCAAAGGAGCATTCTCTCCCGAGCCTCGTTCCTTGAGATCATCAGGGAAGCGGGCTCTTACTGCTGAGGAGGTAGGCGAATACGATAGAAGAATTCGTAAACGAAAACCTGTCGCAGCTAAGAACTCTAAGAGAGCTAAGCTGATGGGGGACGCCATGAAGTCTGCACTTGCTTCGTCTCCCGAAAACAGCGGGGATACTATACCTCCAGCTGCTCCTCCTAGTCCTGAAATCCTGACAGGTGGGCAGGGATTGATTGTCCCAGATTCAGTGCCAGATGTGCCCGAAAAGATATCATCTAAAGCTGTAAACGCTCCCATTCGCACTGATTATGAGAATTGCTTCACTTATCCGCCGACTGCTCCACCCCCAAGCTCGGAGACTTTGAGGAAACTCATCGAGCAATTAGAGTACTGGATGCAGATGACTATTGATGTCGTTAGTCTCGGGGACGTGAGTTTCAAAGTCTTCGAACCCCATCTGCTGAAGTGTCTTGCCAAGATTAGGGACCAGGGGGATACATCGTGGACTGAACATTGTCGCGAGAGCATTATTGTTCTGGAATACGAATTGGAATTCCTTTCAATGCTACAACGCGATGCCATCGAACCAGAAGTGGATCGGGCTCTTTCTCATGCCAGAGCTTTGAAGGTACATCAGCAAGAGGCTCTTCAGAAGAGTCTAAACGAAGCAGATTCTCGTATTACTCGCCTGCGCGGGGAACATCTTCAAGTGCAAGTGGACTTGGGCACTTTTGCTGCAGGTATTCGGGATACTGCGATTGAGCTTACCCGTGCTGGTATCGAGCAAGCTCAGATAACTGCTCGATTAGCGGGCGACATGGAAGTCATAAAAGGGTTAATTGCTTATTGTGACGGTCTCTTCAAGGGCTTTTGCGACGAGCTTGTTGATTAGGCGAGAGATTGGAGAAGCAGCACCAAATGAAGAGGAGCTCAAGAGCAAGATAACAGAGGAAGTCAAAAAGGCTCGTGAGGAGAAAATATTGGCGCTGAAATCTAAGCTCAAGTCTTTTAGACTGATGAGCCCCGATGTTTAGGACTTGGATTGCTTTTTAGCTAGGGAATAATTTTGTATCATTTTCGTTTTGATTCATTTTGTATTCAAATCAAAAATATTGAATGAAAATGATATCATTTTGGCTTTCATCATCTCTTTTGTTAAAATATGATTCAGGACAATGAAAAGCAAAGCAAATGCCATACGTATAGTGTTAACCTAGCATAAAATCGAAATTCTCTTTATTAGAATAATTCTAGAAAATTTTAATCGTCAGAGGTTTAATGTTAACATGACGAAATACAAGACAGAAGTACACTATAAATAGGCAACCCCCAGCCTGATTTAGCTGGGGTTTAGGGGGCTACATGATTTATGGGAAATATCTTTTAAGGAACTTCCCATTGATTGGCATCATGAGCCTATCTCCTTTTTGATTGATGAGACGATAAGCTCCATTAGAATAGACTGATTCTATTACGAAGAGCCCCTCCCATTTGGGATTGAACTTCCCCTTGGTTTTGTGAGTCATTACCATGGGTCGTCTGTTGGCCAAAACTAGATCGCCTTTCTTGAAAATCCGTTCCTTAACCTTTTTCTTGTAGGCTTTGGAAATACGGGCTTGATATAGCTCGATCTGTTGCTGAGCTTGAAGTCGTTTGTCGTCTAAGGCTTCAAGTTCTTACAGACGTCGTTGATGTTTCTCTTCTTCTGTTAGTCCCGTTGTAATAGCGACTCTCAGAGAAGGGATCTGGATTTCTAATGGCAGTACAGCCTCGCAGCCGTATACCAAAGAGAATGGTGTAGCCCTTGTAGGGGTCCTCACCGTTGTACGGTAAGCCCACAGGCATTCACCGAGTCTTTCGTCCCAATCGCGTCGGCTTTTGGAAACAAACTTTTTGAGAAGCTTCA
>NC_033794.1:31518505-31586832 GCF_001876935.1 Asparagus officinalis
ATTCTGAATGACTTTGAGTCAATTGTAATTGGCTACGAGAGTCACCATGTAACCAACGCTGTTCAGGCGAAAAATTTTATCGTGAATGAGAAATCCGACTTTGCTTATTTGTCGTCTTGTTCCACGTCCGAAGATGATGCGCCAAATGAACTACGGTCGAAACTCTACAGTGAGCCTTCCATACACTTGCCGGTATGCTCATCATACGCCGCCAAGACACAGCCGATCAGGTCATCGCAAGCTGTGTTCGTCGTACCGGCCCGAAATAATTATCGAAAAGATATTATTTTCGGTCGGATCGATCATCCCCTGCGCACGCTATGGGACGAATCTGAGGACGAAGACCCAGCGCCTCAGTTTTCGCAATACAGTCGAGTTGCGAGACGAATGATGAGCGACATGGGGTACGACCTCACCATCTTGGAGGGCCTAAATTATGGCCGAGGATGTAAGACGGTCATCAAACCCGCCTACGTTCCCAAAGGGAAGCCCTCAAATTACTTCAACAGGACTCGGAGAGGCTTAGGCTACTCCTCCTCCTCGTCGGAGTTGTGCTTTTACGTCGACGAGGATTCCGATTACGCATGTTCAGGGGATCAATCGTCAACAACCTCGGCTTGGGACTCAGACGTCAGCGTAAGGGATTTGTTCGATGTCCTTACAGTCAACATAGCCACAGTAGACCCCGCCGAAATGGCGGAGGATGAACAACTTCCACTCTATGACGAGACATGGGATCGCCATGTTAATGCCCAGTGGAATAGTCGCTTCAAACAGCGCGAACCACCAACCGAAGATGAAGTCCTTCAGGTGAACATAGGTACAGAGGCGAATCCCAAACCCATATTCATCAGCGGCAGTCTACCTCCATAGGAAAAAGAGGATCTTATAACCCTCATACGGGAATACATCGACGTCTTCGCCTGGAACTACGAGGACATGCCTGGTCTGGACCCGCGGGTCGCCACGCATCGCCTCAACATCAGTCCTGACGCCAAGCCAATCAAACAACAGCAGAGGCGGTTTCATCCCCAAATCATGGAGGCGATCGAATCTGAAGTAAAGAAGCTGATCGAATCCGGCTTCATCAGAGAGGAGCAACACCCCGACTGGGTGGCGAATATTGTTCCAGTCTTGAAGAAGAACGGTAAGATCCGCATCTGCATCGACTTTAGGAATCTCAACGCTGCGTGCCCTAAAGACGAATTTCCTCTGCCCATCACGGATGTCATCATTGACAACACGTGCGGATTCGAGAGGATGTCCTTCATGGACGGCTTCTCGGGGTACAACCAAATCAAAATGCACCCCGAGGACGAGAAGCACACTGTATTCAGAACTCCCATGGGGGTGTACTATTACACTGTCATGCCTTTCGGACTCAAGAACGCTGGCGCAACCTACCAGCGCGCCATGAGCATGATCTTTCGAGACCATCTGCGGAAGACGGTCGAGTGCTATGTAGACGACTTGGTCGTGAAGAGTCGCCGCAAGGAGGATCACCTCCAAGACTTGAAGGCGATGTTCGAACTCATGAGGACTCATCAACTCAAGATGAATCCTACTAAGTCATTCTTGGGGATGTCTAGCGGTAAATTCCTCGGTTTCGTCGTCACGACGAAAGGAATTCGGATTGATCCAGACAAGGTGCAAGCCATCCAAGAGCTCCAACCGCCCCGAAATCTTAAAGAACTGAGAGGCCTTCAAGGACGACTGGCTTATATCCGAAGATTCATCTCGAATCTCTCGGGCAAGTGCCAACCCTTCTCTAAGCTGATGAAGAAAGGTACCTCCTTCGTCTGGGATGAGCCATGCCAAAAGGCCTTTGAAGAGATCAAAGCTTATCTCTCAAATCCGCCTGTCCTTGCGGCGCCAATCTCAGGAAGGCCATTCCTCATATACATACGGGCTATGGAACATTCTCTGGGTGCCCTCTTAGCTCAGAACGATGATGCAGGCCACGAGCAGGGCATCTACTACCTGAGCAGAACCTTGCAGGGCGCCGAGCAACGGTACCCAATGGTCGAGAAGGAATGCCTAGCCTTGGTGTTCGCTATCCAAAAGATGCGGCACTACTTGGTTGGCCAAACCATCCATGTCATCTCCCGGATGAATCCCATTCGGGTCTTCATGACACAACCCGCAGCGTTAAACTGGCGCCTGGCCAGGTGGGCACTTCTGCTCTCTCAATACGACATTCATTTCATGCCGCAGAAATCGGTCAAGGGACAAGCCATCTGCGATCTCATGGCTAGTCACCCGCTGGGGGAGAAGACCGATCTATTCGAAGATCTGCCGGATGAACCTCCCGAAGCCAATATGACTTCGTCGCCGGAGGTGTGGCAGATGTTCTTCGACGGTGCGTCCCGCGCAGGCGCGAGCGGCTCTATTTCTGCAGGAGTGGGAGTGGCCCTCACCTCCCCGCATGGTCACGTGTTTCCCCGGGCCTTTTCCTTGACGGAACCATGTACCAACAACGTAGCCGAGTACAACGCGTTGCTCATAGGGCTCGAGTTGGCCAAAGAGTTAGGGATCAAGCATCTGGAGGCTTATGGCGACTCGCAACTCATTGTTAAACAAATGACTGGCGAATATGAAGTCAGGAATGAAGATCTCATCCCACTCCACAAAGCGGCCGTCAGACTGGTGGAGTTATTCGAGAGTTTCCGCATTGAGCACGTGCTCCGCTCCAGGAACACTCATGCAGATGCCCTCGCATCCTTGGCAACCAATTTGGCCCAGCCTTTGGGAACAGCCCAAAGGGTCACAGTCGCCAGCCGAAGGCTTTTTCGACTAAGAGACGTCCCGGAGGCGAACGCCACTCATCGAATGCCAGAGCAGCCTGATCAAGAAGACTGGCGTCTCCCGATCATCGACTATGTCCTATACGGCATATTACCTAAAGATGCGAAGGAACGAGAATCTATCCGACGACGTGCCTCGCGGTTCTACTACGATTCAACCACTAAAACGTTGTATCGGAGGTCATACGATGGTTTATTGCTTCGTTGTCTTTCAAAGGCGGAGGCGCAAGAGGCCATACGCAAAGCGCATGACGGCGTATGCGGAGCCCATCAGCCTGGACCCAAACTTTGGGATCGCCTGCGGAGAATAGGCTACTTTTGGCCTGGGATGGTTAACGACGCAGTCGCTTATGCAAAGCGATGTTACGAATGCCAAATCCACGCCAACTATATGCACCAGCCTCTAGAGGACCTGCATCTGACAAGGGCGTCTTGGCCCTTCGAGGCATGGGGGATGGACATAGTTGGGCCAATTTCTCCACCATCGGCGAAAGGCCATCGCTTCATCCTCGCGATCACCGATTACTTCTCTAAATGGGCCGAAGCCATCCCCTTAAGAGAAGTCAAGACTAGCGACGTGATCAAGTTCATCAAGCACCATGTCATATACCGATACGGCGTACCACGACGTATCATTCATGACAATGGCACGCAATTCGTTAGCCATGCCTTCACTAGGTTCTGCGACAAATTCCGGATACAGAACCTCTCGTCCACGGCCTACAACCCTTCAGCGAATGGTTTGGCCGAAGCTTTCAACAAAACGATCATCAAGATCTTGACCAAGCTGACTTCCACTAGCAAGCGCGACTGGAATGAAAAGCTAGGCGAGAGCCTGTGGGCATATCGTACGACGGTTCGCACACCGACCGGCACCACGCCCTACTCATTGGTATACGGCTGTGAAGGCATATTGCCATTAGAGATTCAGATTCCATCCCTCCGTGTCGCCCTAGCAACAGGGATGATGGCAGAGGAAAATCATCAACGGCGACTCGCAGAGCTCGAGGCGCTGGACGACAAACGACTAGAAGCTCAACAGCACATTGAGTTTTATCAAGCTCGAATGGCCAAGAACTTCGACAAGAAAGTCAAGCGCCGAGCCTTCAAAGAAGGAGAGCTCGTCCTATCCGTCCGTAGACCAATGATCCTCACTTCCAAGAAGAAGGGGAAATTCCAGTCCAAATGGGAAGGACCATTCTCGTCAAGCCGAATGGCGATAAGATCATGATGCCCATCAACGGCAAGTATCTGAAGAAGTACTACCCATAGTTCTCCTTCGCAAACTCCCATGAGTGCACGAGTCTAAACTGGCCCTCACACCCTCCAAATGGTACAAGAGGTAAAACTATTCCTACACTTCAATTTCTTGGGCCAGCTTACCAGTACAGGCGAGCCGCTCAAATCAGGCGAATTGCTCAAATCAGGCGAATCGCTCAGATCAAGCCTATCAGTCTAGGCGAAGTCTACTCCTTGAGCTAAGCTCCTTGTCTTGGCGAACCTCTCAAGACAGGTGAAACTAGCATCCCTGGCAGGCGACATCAAACGCCCACTTGGTCAAACCTTCAGATAGTTAGGACCAGAGCCGAAATCACTCACCAATCCTCTTCCAAAGGATGGTGGGTCCTCAAAGTCGTTCCAATCACGACATTCCCTGTCACGTTAACATTAAACCTCTGACACAATCCACTTACCAATCCTCTTCCGAAGAATGGTAGGTCCCCACAGTCGCTCCAATCGCGACAAGACCCCATCAAGTTAATGATCACCTCTGATGATTGGCGCCGTTATTCCTACGAATAGCACAGCCTAAGTAATGGCCTACCATGCGACGCGCTGTTACTACTGTCAATAGTCACACCCCTACGTCCCTAAACTATTTGACTCACTCCAGATATTCTAACATTGCTTTAGGATAACTGATGGGTAGAGTCTACCACGCGAAGGCTCCTACCACAATCAATTGTCACACCCAAATGACGACAATTATCGAAGGCGGTTCGGCAGACAATCCGTCTGTCGGTTCCCCAGGCAACAACTCGCCGAGGGGCGAGTCGAAGTTGAGTTCTTCGGTTGGCCGCAGAAGCGAATGACTGTTCTTTGCTGCAAGCCAAGTGTTACTCTCTTGATCCCATTGGAGTTACAACGCGAAAATCGGGGTTAACCCAATCCCACGCTGTGAGCAACCGAGAGCAGAACAAGAGCCTAAAACGACTAAATCCAAAGCAAGATAGTCGAGGGTTCGCCATGTTCAACTCAGATGCCAGACAACACAGACAAAGAAGAAAGGAAACTTTGCACACGAAACAAAAATTAAAGGCCATTACGGGCCAGAGTTTACAGGCATAGGTTTTCAAGTTGTGGTGCCTAAGGCACCGACTAAATTAACAAAACAAAAAAGGGCAGAAGGAACTTGAACAGCGTGAGCATTACAGGAATTTTAGTAGGCTAAAAGATCCAATCTTGGCCTTGAGCGCCGCACGCTCAGCATCACGCCGGATCCTCGCCTTCTCCTTTTGCTCCTGCTACCGCTTGGCTAGGTCCACCTCGCTGGCTTCTTCCTCTTGGCGAAGGAGTTGGAGCTCCTGGTCCACCGTCGCAGCAGCCTCGTTGAGCCTCCTCGCCTCAAGCTCATGCTCCCGCAGCTTCGCCTCGTCGCGAAGGGAGCCAGCGTCCTCAAAGAAGGCCCTGTCCAGGTAGGCGTCCATCCGGTCCAGTACCGTTTGATGTCGCTTCCGCAAACGTTTGAGCTCGACCTCCTTCGCCCGAATCCTCTTCGCCCGCTCCTGGCACTCGAGCACTTGGTACAGCGAGAGGGGCGGTGGCACGTCGGAGGGGTCGTCATAGGCCAGTTCCTCGAGGCGGTACATCCACCGCTTCACGTGCTCAAGCTCCCGCTCACATCGCCGTGTGAGCGAGGCGTCACCCGCGCGGCGGACCGCCTCTAAACCCGCTTCCACGAGAGGAAGCGCCTCGAAACATCGCCCGTCGCCCACGCTAACCGAGAGGGCGATCCCATGCACTAAGCCCACCAAGCTCTGGAGGGGCACAAATGCGGGATGAGCCACGGGGTCGGGAATGGAAGACCCCTGGGCCGAGCTCACAGCGGGAGCAGCCGGAACGCCGACGTCGACGACGGAAGAACCGACACCCTCGGAGTCGCTGTGATCGGAAACAGAGGCCATGGGGAAGAGAAGTTTTCCGCAGAGATCTTCTTCTGGCAGATTTTTTTCTTCCTCGGAAGCAGTAAAGACTCTGCTAAAGAGAGGCAAGTACTAATACATATTCGAAAAGAACTCAACGGCCGAGATTTGTTACTCCAAGTGATCAAGCGGTCCAGATGTTCTGCGACACTTCGAACTCAACGCCAATAAAGGCTATTCCTCTCGAGACTCCAAACTGACCGATCGGATTGGGCACGAGAGGCGAAGCGTTCGGTCGCTTCACCATTAATGAGCTTTAATGCGCCCGCAGAGTCTTAGCTGGCGAGCACTCTGGGCCGCAGCTGGACGCGTGGCACGAGCTTCGCCCACAGTTGGATCTCTGACGATTGGACGGACTCGCCACCAAATGAGTTTCGCCTATAGTTTGAACTCGCCATCATACGAGTTTTGCCTACAGTTCAAATTCGCCATCAATAGAGTTTGGTTTTGACACAACTCAAAGTCATACGAGTTTCGCCTGTAGCGTAAACTCGCCAACAGTTGATTTTAGCCATCTACTCGAGCTCGCCAGCAATTGAGTTTAGCTTCCAAAACAAAACTCACCGTGATCGAGTCTCGCCTGCGAACGAACTCGTTAATCAGTTGAGTTTCGCCAGCAATGTGAGCTCGACAGGAGCCAAGCTTCGCCATCTCAGCGAACTCGCCGTAGCCCTAGCTTCGCCAACGACGTAAACTCATCGGGATAGAGTTTGGCTTCAAAAGTAGACTCGTCGTCACGCAAGAGGCTTCGCCTGCAGTACGAGATTGTCGGCAACTACAGAGCAAAACACTAGAAAGCGACATATCCAAAGAATACGCACACAATGAGCGGGCACAAACCTTATTGATGCCTTAAGACAGTACATTTGAACAAAGTTATGGTTTTTGCAATTGCGAAAGTCATAATATTACGTTCAAAGAAGCAAAGCATGCACCCAGTGTTTAAGACAATACATTTGAACAAAGTTATGAATTCATAAACAAACAAGTCAGAAACAAAATGTCTTAACACAATCACAAGGCAAAAATGATTTGCTCCTCTAGCAAATGTTGTTGACCCACCCAAAAGTTGGCGACAGACTCCAAATCTGCTATCTCTTTGGAACGGGTCTCCTGCTCCAAGGCGTCCTGATGCCTAACATGAGCCAGGCAAGACTCCATGTTGGCTTCCGGACCTTGCCGTAGCAAGGCCTCTAACCCTATCATGCGTGGCTCCAAGAGACGGAGTTCACGCATGCAACAGGTAGCAAGCCGATTTTCACCCGATCGCCGTAAATCAGCCACGCGATCATAAAGGGACTGCCTGAAGCTGTCGAAGCTGCCCATGTCGAGTTCGACAAGGGAGATCACCAGACTCACGGCGCTCTCGAACTCTTCGATGCGAGCCTGCCAGGACAAGGACTCGGAGGGAACAGGCTCTTGGCCTGGAGCGAGCGCCATGATGGGCGGGATCTCGAGGCAGGGTTCAGGTCCCGGCTGGGGGGCAGAATCTGAGGCGGCGGAGTTCTCAGAACCTTCGGATTCGTCGTCCGAAATCAAGATAGGCTCGGCCGCATGTTCCTCAGCAACCGGCGCTTCCCCTCGATCTGTAAAACACGAAAATAACACAGAGAGGAGTCAAGGGAAGGATACCTGTTCAACCCACGCAAGAGCCAGGACGAAAGGATACCTTCGGTCGCAGGAGCCTCAGCAGCGCCCGAGGAAGACGGTTCTTTCCTTTTCTTGGAAGCAACCCTCTTCACCTTCGGCGCCATCAGGAGTGTGAAGAAGAGAAAATTTGGGTTTACTATGAGGGAGGACGATGAAAGTCTGTGGATCCTCTTAACAGAGAACAAGGGGATTAAGTACCCTAAGGGTCCTAGACGGTTACTCAAGACTTGATTAGACCGTTCAAGGCTAAAACAGTTGAAGGGTAAGGCTAAACAGATCGGATCTTACCTGGACGGACGAGATCTGACGGTTCGTGACCACGATATGCAACAACGGCCCGAATCGGGCGCGAGAGACGAAGAGGCCCACTACGCATTTAATGCGAAACGGCTAGCCCACGTCTCCTTAACTGGCGCACACGTGGATTGACACGTGGCCCACTGAGAGCGGAACCCAGTCAGGACCAGATTCGCCGTCAAGACATCTGCAAATCCGCCTGCAGACAAAATTCACCTGCAGATGAGATAATCTTGCAGCAGAAACTCGCTAACAAGAGTTCCTCTGCAGTAGAGGTTCTCCTACGGCCAAATTCTGACTAATGCAGGATTACAAGATGGAGCACAAACGCAAGTGACAATAGACCAAAAACAAAAGGATAATTTCATTCATAGAAAGAGATCCTAGTACAACTGGCAATCGGACAGGACGAAAAGAGGTAAAATTACAAGGCTTTCAATCGAAGTTCCGCCTCACGGATTTCTTCAGCATGGCGAAGCTCAAGCCTCCTTAGGACCTCTCGACGAAGATCTTCCTCTGTGCACGAGATCAAGTCTTGAATGGTCTCCCTGACATCCTTGAGAGCTCGATCCTTCTCCTCAACAGAGTCAGTGGTCAATCGCCGGCGAGACCTAATGCCCTCCAACTCTTTTGCCACCTGATCACGGGTATTCTCTTGAATAACCAGGGAAGTCTGTGCGTCAGCTACAACCTGTTTCAGCCTCTCTATTTCGAAGGAGAGTCGGGAGAACTGGCTATCGACTGTTTCTTCCTCGCGGGCCACTTGTGCGTCCTCGGCTTTGACCTGCTCCGACTCCGCTGACAGCTTTAACTCTAGCGTCATGTTCTCATTCAGGCAGCGATCGCGATCTGCCATAGCTACTCGAACTTCGCGGGAGGCGAGATCAACAAGAGCGGAGCTTTCCACACGAAGAGTGAGCAGCTACCGAACAGCCCCCTCGACTTCGTTCAAACGCTGAAAGTAGGGCCTCGCCGCGGTAGCGCCAAGCCTCTTACGCAAGAAGGACGCATCGTGTTCTAGAACTTCCTTAAATTCTTCGAAGGGGCAATTCTCCTCCAAGACCAGCCGGGTGCAGTGGGCCAAAGTATCTTCGAAATTGGCCAGAGCTCGCGCCACCTGCGTCTTTCGCCAGCGTTCCAAGGGAGAGAGGGCGGCCTCCTCCGCCGTGGATGAAATCACGGTCGAGGTACCTATAGCCGTAACCGTAGGGGTGGTAACGGGCACCACCGGAGCCGGTGCGACCAATGACGCCCTCGGCGCAGTGGTCACAACGTCAACAGCCGCCGCCGACGAAGAAATGGTCACCTGCAGAGAAGGAGCCTCCCGTTGAAGTGGAGACTCTCGCGCCGAGGAACGACCCCCAGCCGACGCTTCCGCAGGAGCAGGAGATCCCCCTATTTGGCCAGGCGCGTCCTCAAGAGCCAAATCCTCTTCCTCGCTGGACAATGCCTCGTGAACCGAGACATTGTCATCCTCCTCAGATTCGCCCGTCTCCCCAGGTGAGCGATTCGCCCAAGAGTGAGGATCCTCCTCACCTGCGACTCCGCGGTTAGGGTCAACTACAAATGCACAGAAAGAGGTTAACAAAGACCCCTCGAAAGGGACCCTACTAACAGTCGGGTACGGGAAGAAAAGTAATGCTAAAACACACGCTTACCCGAGCCGGCGGGCCTCTCCTCATCTATAGCCTCCCCTTCCTCGTCGGAAGGAATGGGGATCACCTCCTCAATCGCACCTGCATAGGTCCAATACCAATGTCAAAAGGTATGAGATCATCGTTGCGATCAAAGACGATATTGCAAAAGAAAAATTCCCTCCTGATGCGGACACAGAAGCCGCTTCGAGAACTCTCGGCCGCTGCCTCCCGCTGACGCTTCGAAAGAAGCGAGCTACTCTGAGACAGAAGGGGCGCCCCCATCTGTCCAATTGTCGGACTCTGGACCTGTCTTGGGCGTTCGGACTCCTGTGGTCCACCAGAGATACCCAACGAAGGACCAGGAGAAGGAACTCGAACCACGGGTGTCTCGGGCTCATCTAAACCAGCGTCAAAGCTCTCGGAATCCTCCGTTGGATCCTCTGAGAACAGCTCCCTAGCAGTTTGCTGGCCCCTTCGCCTTGAAGAGCGGAAAGACCCTCTAGCAGGACGATCGCGTTCCAGTAAACATGCGCTCTGGAACCAGAAACCAGCGGGATTAGCACTGGCGCCCCGATACCATCGGCAGTATAGGAGCGTGTGGTGTAAGTCGCGATCCTTCGCCGGTAACTCAAAACGAGCCTGGGTACCACTGGCATGGGTCCAGAACCATCCCCGAGCTCCATCCACCAGTCCTCCTTCGAAGTGTAGGCGGGGATTGGTGTTGCCCACGTACAATTGGTCGTACCCGAACTGACGGGCGAACCTGTAGGGGATATACGGCTCCAACCATTGAAAAGCGCCACGTGAGAGAGCTGTGGGGCGGTCCGCCGCCGGCACGTCCCTAAGAGACTCGCCATATCTTCCTCCGCTGAAGTAAGGGAAGAAGCGACGGAAATTGTAGTGAACAAAATGGGAAAGTGTCTTCCGCGCATCGGGAATGTCTTTACACTTCCAAGATCACCTCTCCAAACGCTCAAGGAACGGAACGAACCTGTCTCCTTGAAGGGTCGCAGGGACGCTCATCAAACACTCACAGTGGTAAACAAACCACGCCATCAAGTAGGTGTACGACAATCCCACTCTGGGATTAGGGGTCCTGACAACCCCCCTTCCCCTTCGTCAACAGTCGACACACGGCAGAACTGGGCCGTCAACGTGCGGAGTCATCGATGGATACAGGCTATCGTCGCCGATACCAAAGAATAGGACTTCCCGTGAGCTAAACAAACCGCGGGATACACCACCTCCACCGGGATCGCCTCGAAGGAATGAGTAGGGACCACACACCTCTTCAGCCACAGCATGAGGTACCCCGCGAACAGAGCCTTCCCAGAGATAGGGGACATGGCCTGATGGTGAAATGAATGGAAGATTGTTCCAGATTTGAACCCGCCCTCGTCATGATCGAGGGCTATAGTGGCTTCCTCTTCAGCCATCCTCCTCTCCACTTCGGCCTGGTCGCACCCGCCTAGAGGAATGGCAGGCTTCCCTTTGACGTTGTTCCCCGGGAACAGATAGTCAGCCCAATTCTTGTGACTGATTCCCGGAGTCCTCTTCTTCTTCCCCTTGTGATCCCTAGCCCCTAAGGTGCTGAGGCAGATGTGATAATGGCAGAGCAGCTCCCACAGAGTTTCCACTGCCAAGGGAGAACAGTCGGAAAGCTGGTCGATCTCTTCTTGGTCAGGGACGTACTCCTCGTAAGGGAAATCCCCCAGAGGCAGCCCCGACACGTCATACATCTCGTGAGGGGAAATACCAAGCTCACCGTTGGGGGTGAAGAAGGTGCCGCTTTCCACACAATACAGTTCCAGGATGCTGTGGAACTGAGAGGCATTAATCCTCAAACCATGTCGAGTGGCTTGAATGGCCACATACAACTCCGAATTCCTGAGATCAGAATTCTCAGCCAAGATGCAATCGGTGATCTTGGACCACCAAGCATCACTGCCTAGCGCAGAATATACCCACCCCGGGGCTCTGAAGTCCTTTAGGGGAAAACTCCCACCTACTCGAAAGAAGCGCGCAGAATATACCCACCCCGGGGCTCTGAAGTCCTTTAGGGGAAAACTCCCACCTACTCGAAAGAAGCGATGACGAAAGGTCTCCGCTACCGCTGTCGACTCCCCTGCAGGCGGCTCATTGGACAGTAAGCCAGGGCGCAGACCCTCCACCCCATATCCCGCCGTAGAGCCTGTAAAGACGCCATAGGTGACCCCGTCCTGAGTGGACCCCCAGCCGTAGAGCCTGTAAAGACGCCATAGGTGACCCCGTCCTGAGTGGGGGTCAAGTCCCAGTTCATCACTCGAGGGACTGCGAAAGACCGTAGCTCGACGATGGAGAACCCCCTCGGCATGACGGGAAGGTAATAGTGAGTCCCCTCCACTGTGCGCAACCACCTGCTCTCCTTGAGCAGCAACACGGAAGGATCAATGACGGAATCGCCAAACAAAAACTGAGGCTTCGGCAACTCCGCCCTGTCCTCGTCAGTCAACACCGCGTCAGTGGTCAACTCACGCAGCGTCAGGTGGTGCCCATCGGTGACTCTCCTTGTCAAGCCAACCGGCTTATCGGCAGAGAAGACAGGCACCGGACCCAGGGAAGGAAATCGGGGGGGCGCCGGATTACCTTCGCCTCCGGCGAAGCCAGTGGCCACGCCCTTTGGGAGGGCTCGGTCGGAAGAGGTCACTACAAAACAGAGTCAAGAAAAATCAGGAGGCAGATGCAGATCCGCCTGTCAAGAAGCGAAATTTGCCAGACACGACGAGACCCGATTGCATAGGCCACGTTCGCCTTTATTAGACAAAAATCGAACTCGCCTGTCAGAAGACGAGTTCACTCTTGCCTAATAGAGACCAATCTCGCCTATAAAGGCCGGAATCGCCGAACACGGATGAAGGTAAAATCCGCCTGAAAAGGGGGAGTTTTACCAAGATCACGGGGATTGCCTAACCCGCCAAGGCAAGATGAACAACACTCATCTTCCTGGCACGACAGCGGTGACCAACACGAGAACGTTAAAGCAAACTTTCTCAACTTACCCGAACGCGCCTCAGGCACGTCGGCGGTCGCACCGGCGGACAGGCGGTCGGAATAGCGTCCGGGACCCTTTCCCCTCACTTTACACCTCTTGGATTTCGGCGCCATTGAAACGAAGCGGGAATTCTTTCTCTTTTGGGAGGTTTTCACACACAGTAACTTTCAAAAAGAGGAGAGGGACGAAACCTATTTAAAGGCGAAAAGACTTGCGTGACCCCGATGGCACTTGCAAAGCAAGACGCTCGCGTTCAAGAGACGTGGCCACGATCGAAATCGACGGCCCAGATTGCCCTTCACAACTCGTACTACAGTTGCGAAAGAGCCGTTGAAAAGGGGAACGGGCCGGTCAAAGCCCGAAACCCGAATCAGAACTCACGACTTGATCTAACGGCAGGGTTTGAAAGCCACGGCCACGATGCGTCGTGGGGCGAAACGCACGAAGCTGACATCATGTTGTCAAATCATGATCACCATGACCCGACGAGACCGTGCCGCCTTAGCTGGGAAGCACGAAGCCCCATCGGCAAACACGTGGCCCATCTCCCATCTGATCTGGTTCCACCCCAAAAAAGGGGAGGTCTCGCCTGCGGATACTTGGCCCGACCCCACGAGTCACACGGAATTTGGCTCCCCAAAGACTAATTTCGTCTTGACGATCCATTCGCCCTTAAAGGTAAAATTACAAGCGAAGCCAATAGAATGATCTCGCTTAAACGGTTAAGCCCACGCCTCAGACGGCTAAGGGTTAGAGCAGAAATCTTAGCATTAAGCCTAAGAGAAACTGTTCAACAACTCATCATACTGAGGGGAATAGTATGGCTAGCCCGATTCAAACGGTGATCGGTAAAGGCACATCAAACCCGTTGATAGCTGAGGGTTTGCTAAAAATCCTAAAAGAAACCCAAAGGCACTTGCTTCGCCAAAGTTTTCTTCATTCAAAGTGTTTCAGACCCCACGCAAGCCAGTTTAGGTCTGAAAACTTTGAAGGGGGTCTTGTAGACGGTAAAAAAATACCTCTATGGGCTTATGGGGAATTCGCCTGCGAGGAGAACTCACACGCTCGTAAGCCGCATGGTCGTCAAACGTGCTCGGTTCCAGAGTCGCCTGAATAATCGACTCGCCTGCACGAGTTGAGATCAGTTGGAATAGCGGAAATTCGCCTTTCACTCGACTCGCCCGCCCGAGTCCAAAGATGAATCCGCCTGCAAACCTCAAGGGCACTAGTACAGCTGGGTATCCGCTACCCCACGCGCTGGGATGGGCCATCCCATCTCTCCCGACCCGAAGGGAGAGAGCACGGTACCCCCAGACCGTCAAGCGGCTGCTCACAGTACGAAGGCCTGGACAGGTGTCGAGTCAACCTGAGCATTCATAAATGCGACTCACCTCGGCTGTCTGAGTCAGGAGACGGATCCGCCAGCATTCGGCGAACTGTCCAAACCCACTCGAGTGCCAGGAAGAAGGGAGATAGCACAGTACCCCAGGACCGTCAAACGGCCGCTCGCAGTGCGCACAGTGCGAAGGGACTGGACAGGTGTCGAGTCAACCTGAGCATTCATAAATGCGACTCACCTCGGCTGTCTGAGTCAAGAGCTGGATCCGCCGGCACTCGGCAAGTTGGCTAGACCCACTCGAGTACTGTGCACCTACTTCGCCGCCTCTCCTGACCGGAAAGGAGAAAGCACCGTGCTCAAAGCACGCCGGGCGGTCACGCACAGTACGAGTGATCGGACAGACACCTCATCAAACTGCGAACTCATAAATGTGGTTCATTAATGCTGGTCAAGTCCACTCGGATAGCAGACGGCCGTTGCCTCATATACAAGGATGGGCCTTCCCATTTTAGGTGACAGGACATAAAGCACAATCCCTCGAATGACCATTCATGGTATCGAGGAGCAGCTAGACGTCTCTGAAGAAGATATGGTCACATCCCATAATTCAAGGATGAGTCAAGCTGTCCCTCTTCCATTTAAAAGCCCCTTCCAGCGCACTGGAGGAGAGGTCGCAAAACTTGGAGAAAAGTAATTGAGACCAAGCTGTTAGCAGATTCTTGCATTACAGCACCACTGCCTAGTTCTGAGCTCCGATCGCCGGCGAACTAAGCAGACCCGAACTCCATCGATTCGAGCTTCTACTGCGAACTGAAGCTCTCCAGCAACCTCGATCGAACGGTCCAAGGGAAGCAAACTCGACACGAGCATCGAGCGAAGCGTCCTATAGCCACCTAAAGTCCCCACACAAAACAAAGAGGGCATTCCCTCTGCTTCTGTTGTAACCATTTGATTATTAGTTTGTAATAAGCTTTCTTATTAATACAAACGAACACTCCCTGTTTTCGGGAAATCAAATTTACACCATACAAAAATCTATCATTTTTCTTTGATGAAATCAAGAATTTGTTTTTTTATTAATAATAAGATGTATTTCAATATCGGCCCCTTGCATCATTAATATTTTGAAATTGGTCCTTTAAATCATTAAAATTGCTGTTTAATAATTAATATTTTAGGACTTTATAATTCACTATTTCTTTGGAATGCAAAATGTTGAAATGAATAACCGCTTTATGCATAAAAACATCTAAATTTTTTAATATATTATGATAATCATAAACTTTTTTGCAACCATATTATAGTAACTAAATAAATCTAAAATAAACAATTAAGATATTTGCATGTGCAAAGTTCGTGCATTCCATCTAGTCTAGTAAATTAAATTGAGTTGCCAAACATGATATATGTTTCATTCCGTCCATAAGTAAAAGTAGCTAATCGAATAATACAAGAGAAATTATCTTTCACCATAGTAAATTATGGATTACTTGTTGTTCGGTCAAAACAAGTTGCACTATTTTCACAAAAATAAATAAGAATGCTAATGAATATAGATATGAATAAGTGCTTAAAAATATCAAAGGAACACAACATATCAAAGATCGCGTATAATACTCTCATGGTTGATAGCTGATAGCGTAATTGGCAAGATGACGTTTTAGGCTTGGTTCGATAGGAGGGAAGGTAGAGTAAGGAGAGAGATAAAAATTAAAAATCTTATTTAGTTGGGAGTTTCTAGAGAGTAAGGTGAAGTAGAGTAAAATAAGGTAAGGAAAGAGAATATGTAAAATGAACTACAAAGTGAAAAGAGAGAAAATCCCTCTAATTCGGAGGGACACAAGAGTGAGGTGAGAGAATTTGTAAAGTGAGCTAAAAATCTATGTACCTCCCTTTACTCCATCTCCAACCAAATAAGAACTACAAAAGATGTGTCCCTCCTTATCCCTCATTGAACATTATCCTTATTTCTTCAAAAAGTAAGCTTAATTCACAAGAGACAAGAAGACAAAAATTTCCATGGGCCAAGATTTTCTTTTGAGAAAACATCCATGGGCCGACGCTTTTTCTCGCCCGGATCCTAACAGTCATTTACTTGATTTTATCTCCCGAAAAAGAGGAAAATTCCATGGCCCTCGACTCCCGCTTCATCTCCCTCTCCTCCCTCTTCCTCTCTTCTCTCCCTTCCAAAAACCCTAATCCCAAGCTCCCCTATTTCACCCCCAACAAAACCCATGTCCCCAAACCAAGCCCCAATCTCTCTTCAGCTCCGTCGGACTCAGTTTCTCCTGTAGTCTCATCAACAACTGAGCCCATCAAGCTCACTTACCTCGAGGGCAACAGTTGGCTCTGGGATGTGAACGGGCTCAAGATTCTGGTCGACCCCATTTTAGTAGGCAATCTCGATTTTGGCATCCCCTGGCTTTATGATGCTGCCAAGAAATTTCTCAAAAATTTCAGGGTATGTGATCTTTCCCCCCATTTTTCGTGTAATTTTAAGGCTTTTTTGTCTTTCAATATTTTCTGGGTGTTTTATTGCGGGCAGCTTGAGGACTTGCCGAAGCTCGACTGCTTGGTGATAACGCAGAGCCTGGACGATCATTGCCATGTGAAGACGTTGAGGCCGCTCTCTGAGAGGGTTCCTGATTTGAGGGTGATCTCCACCCTGAATGCAGAGCCGATATTGAGCCCCCTTTTTAGAAATGTAAGCTTGAAACTCCCTGTTTTGAGCCTGTGGACTAATAAATTTGTTATTTTAATTTGTGATATTCATTTCTAGCTGTTAATTTGATTTAGTTAACACTGTCTGGATAGAAAATGTCATAATTTACCAATTGGAGTGCAGCAAATTAGTTTGCTTCCTACCTTGCTGTTTTTTGTGCGGGGGAAATATACCCATCTACAAAATTGTTATTGTCCCACCTTTTTAGAACTTCTTCCCATATCATTTTGTTGATACTTCAATTAAATAGGCGTATACCTCCCTAATGGAAAATCATTGTTATTAGAATCTTATTACTGATATCAATTAAGATACGAAGTGGAGCATCTTAATTCCTCATGTTTATAGGGTATTACTCTATCTGCAATCTCATGCTTTTGATTTTGCTAGTTGAGGGATTGGATTTTTTTTTCAAGCTCTTAACCAACAAGGTTGATAATCAGCTAAACAAAAGCATTAGGGCTTTGCGCACTAATCTTGAGAAAGCATGAGTGATGATTGACTCAATGATTGCTTACTGATAGTAATAGTGTTACAAATGATACAATTAGGTATTTTTTCCAAATATGAATTTTTTAATCTACAAGTTGATTACCATCCAAGTTACTAAAGAGTGTTGGGCTTACGAACAAACCTTCAATAAGAATCATCAAAACCAACACAAGTGTTACTAGCATTGTAAACCACCGGAAAGCTTTATATTTTGAATTTCATGTTTCATATTTCATTTAATGCTTGAATTAAACTAGTAGTATTCCCTGAATGTAAAGTAGATTAATTTTTCTGCAGGTTACATATTTGGAACCTTCACAAAGCTCTGAACTGGAAGGCGAGAATGGCTCAAAGGTCAATATCACAGCTACTGCTGGCCCAGTACTAGGGCCTCCTTGGCAACGGCCGGAAAATGGGTAAACATATAATGTTCATATGGTATCTCTAATTGGTTAATTTTTATATTTGGTATTCACTATGTGACGCCCCTGTTTTCACACTTGGATGCAGTCCAAGGTGAACCCAGAGATGTCAAACCTGTCATGCACCTCCACTGTGCATCAACATGTTTCACCAATCACAGTAATATCCTCTAGTGGAAACCAATATAAATGAAGGTACAAAACAGGCAAATAAGGGAAATAAATACTATAGACATGATACAGAAAGATATATCTCATAAATGAAATCATGTCCCAAATAAACTAAACTGGAATACAACTGATATACATCTGGAGTCTAAAATAACATGATATGTCTCAACATGAATCGATTAGAAATCGTACTAAGGCATATTGCCTTAACAATATGAGTACAAACTCAAATGACTAAATGGAAACATAAGATCACTGTGGAGTCCATACTAGTAAAAATACGCGACGGCGACTATGCAAGAACTCCGTCACCCTGCGACTCTCCGATGCTCTGAGCCGCCTGAAATGAGAAAATAAAATAAAAGAAAAAGAACAACAACAAGAGCGTCAGAGCGCTACAGCAAGTTCACCTCCATCCGCCCCCAGGGGAAGGGCTGCTAGATGATGAAGTGGAGGCTCTATCTATTAAGCATAGTCTACCTAGATCATTTTCCCTGTATCTAATGGAATTAATATTTAGAAACTTACAACTTGAGACGTAGTACGTCGAGCGAAATAATCCAAACAAGGAAACCCTCATGTATATACCGTATGTCTCAGATAGTAAATAACTAAATATTAACCCTGAACTAAGCAATCAAAATATAACTGGAAAGTAAAGCATCATAATAGACATCAGCATATGTATCTCGTGTACTCGTATAGCAAAGTATCTCAACAATGAGTAGAAACACTTTTGGCATCCGCCAAATACTCATGTAAATAGTTTATAATATTATCATTCTGAACTTCTTCCAACTCATCGCATCATCGCGCGGATCGACAAATATGTATCATCGCATCATAGTACGGATCGACAAATATGTATCATCGCATCATAGTGCGGATCGACAAATAGGTATCATCGCATCACAGTACGGATCGACAAATATGTATCATCGCATCATATAGTACGGATCGACAAATAGGTATCATCGCATCACAGTACGGATCGACAAATATGTATCATCGCAGTCTCATTTGCGGTGTACTAACCCACAAGTAAATAGATCTCAATTCATCATAATCCTCGTGGGATACTCAAATGCGTATTTCGTCATATTCATGACTGTAAGTATAACATCAAGTGGCTCAAACTCCACGATCGCGTCACAAATGGCGCAAACAAACTCCAGAAAATAAAACTGGATCAAACTGTCCAGTAAATGATCAGGGTTACCAACCCCGACTATCTGCTGTATTAACTAATTGTGAATAGTAGCAATACTTACTAATAGGAACAGTACTTTACGACTAGTATTCGTACTCATGAATAGTAACAGTACATATGAATAGTACCGTATGCATGAATAGTAACAGCATGTATAAATAGTACCCATACGTATGAATAGTGTCAGTACTTATGAATAGTGTCGTATGTATGAACAATAACAGTACGTATGAATAGTACCCCCAGTATGTATGAATAGTAATAGTACTTACGAATAGTGTCGTACATATGAACAGTACGGTATTTATGAATAGTACCATAGTATGTATGAATAGTACCCATGAATAGTGTCGTACGTATGAACAGTACGGTATTTATGAATAGTACCGTACATATGAATAGTAACAGTATTTATGAATAGTGTCGTACGTATGAATAGTATCATACGTATAAAAAATAGTACTAGTATTTCCAGCGGTAGACATGTACGTATAGTTCTAGCTAGCAATATCATGTCTTTAGAAATTTGGTCTTATATTCTATTCATCAATTTTCATCAATATCAAGTCTTTTCTTCAATCTCATGTATATTCATCAATTTTTATCAATATCATATCTTTTCATCAATAATCATGTCTTTAGGAATTTGGTCTTATATTCCATTCATCAATTTTTATCAATATCATGTCTTTTCATCAATATCATGTATATTCATCAATATCATGTATATTCATCAATATCAAAATTTACTGGGGATAGGTTTGGAAAGAGATGAACTTGCCTTTTATTGATCTCTAAAATTGGAATCCCTATCTGTTCCTCCTTTTCGAATTACCAAAACCCCCCCTTCTTCTTTCTCTTTCTTTTCTTCCTCTCTCTCTCTCTCTCTCTCTCCTTCTCTTTCTCTCTCTTCTTTCTTTCTGCTGTGTGAGAAGAGTGAAGGGGAGGGCCCCTTTTTATAGGAGAAGAGAGGAGCGGGGTAGGTGGGGGTAGGTGGAGAGAAGAAAAGAAAAGGAAAAAAAAATATTTATAATTTTATATTATTTAAAAAATTAAGTTTCAAATCTCCGTTCTCAGAAAGTAATAAAAATTTACCCACAAGAACGTCTCAACATTCTACGATCAATGGTGTAATTCTCATATTTATCTGGTCAACATAAAAATTATTAAAAATACAAATATAATGGATGTCAGTAGACGCGATACCGTCTCAAAATAGTGTTTCAGTCTCCGTCGTCAGAACTCAATGAAACTTTACCCACAACACATTCTTGACATTCTAAGATCAATGGCGTAAATCTCGTGCTCATCTGATCAATAGAAAAATTTCTAAAAATAAAATAGTATCAGTTTTAAGTAGACTCGTGATACCGAGGCTGAAACTGTGAATCGATCTCAAATCGATTCCAATCTGATCCATTCATCCTAGAATGATCACCGATCATAATAAAACTCATTTATTATCATTTATAATAATATTTTCAAAATTTTTGGGGTTTTACAACTATATTGTCAGGAAAAGGATTAAACCACTAGTTCTTTGAACCTCAACTTGAATTCTTGTGGTTTTTCTTGCATCCTGTTACTTTTGTGTATATTTTATTTATTTTTCATAAATTCTAATGTGTACCTTTCAAATCTCAGTTATTGCATAAAAATTGATTCTTTAAATATTAACTGTCTATAGGTACATAGTCACATGCAGGCAAAGTCAATTAAGTCTTTATTACGAACCACACTGTGTATACAACCAGTCCTTTCTGCAGAATTACCAGGCCGATGTAATCATTACACCAGTTATTAAACAACTGTTGCCTGGATTCACTCTGGTATCTGGACAAGAGGATGCAGTTAATCTGGCCAAGTTACTGCAAGCAAAGTATGTATCCAAAGCCCAAACTTTTAATTTTTAGAGTATTCAGGCTTCTGTTAGTGAAATAATAATCATTTTCTTCTAGGTACGTAGTTCCAATGAAAAACGGTGACCTGGATGCCAGAGGAATACTCTCAAGTATCATCAGTGCTCAAGGCTCAGTTGAATCATTTAAGGTCAGTAAGCAGTAACATCATATTTTGCCGATGTATATGAGTACGTTGTTTAAATCTAACTAAGCATCAAGGCAGTGTATGCCTGGATAAATAACCAGCACATGCACATGATACCTTTAGCTTTATGCTAGTCACTTCTTAGATGAGAAGATGCATTATGAGGCTAGTCGCTTCTTAGATGAGAAGATGCATTATGAGGCACACGTGATATGAAAAATGTATCATTTGTACTGGGTTTTACTTCTCTTTTTTAATTGATTATTACATGTTTGACCAATATTCCTTAATTTTGATTCACAAATTCCTTATAGAGGCTTAGTCACCAGTGACCCAGTCAAACCACCATTGACAGTTAGAAGAGACTCTAGCTACTTGCACTTAAGTGAGGTCTCACTTCTCTAATCCGTATGGATGATCAACATTTCATCAATGCATATTTCTCAATTGAATCTTGTGCTCATTAAAATTGTAGAAATTTGGAAGACAGTTTTGCTGGATTTAGTAAGGTCTCTAGATTAATTTTATACTCCCATCTTTGCCATTTTGACATTGATAGTGCACTGTTGTTTACTAACTATCTTTTCAACCATTTTGGTACAGGAACTCTTGCGCAAAGAGATTCCTAATGCTAATGTATTGGAGCCTAAGCCTGGCGAACCTCTTGAAATCTCCATGTCAACTATCTCATGATTTCCTGAAAAATATGTTAGATGGCATATATGCACCCTGTAAATATTAAGTTGGGGCAAAGTACAACAACATGCTACAAGTGCCACAGATTGATACATGGTCGCTGCTTCTTCCTCCTCAATTCTATCCTACTGTATTATACTCGTTCGAGCTAAGATAAATGAAATCACGATACTCGTGTTGATAAACACAAATACAGTACCGCAAGCACCTCTGGACCAGCATGGAACTGATAGTAAGGTCCCTCTAGGTACATGCACCTTAACTAGTCTGTAACTCTCAGTATTTGCTTTTCTGTTAGTTTCCTGACTAAAATTAAGGACACAAATACAATGAAATTCAGCGAGGATGCAAGGATGTGATCTTAAGCTACTGAGGTTGAAAGAAATTTGACGAGGAAAGTGAGTTTTTCTGTTTTCTAAATTTCATGGATGATTATAATGTTATTTATGAACTGTTCTACCCTGCATGGAGAATCTGTAATGACCGACAAACTTTGATATTTGTACTTACACCTAAATATCTTATATATGTAATTACATATCACACATTTTATTTACATTTTTACTGACCAGTTTATCTAACTATAATCTACTTAAGACTTGCTAAGGTTTTCATGTCTTACAGTAGAGAAAATTGTATCTATCTTTTCAGATGTATGATTACCTTACTTCCCATTGAATTATGGTTGTCATGGCCTCGGGTATATGAAGGTTTAGACCCCAGGTCAGATAATTGCTCTATAGGACGTACTAACGAGGCCCCATTTCGACCATCTAACCAGACATTCACAATTCTAATGACTAGAATCGTATATTCTTCTATGCGGGTGCATTTTGTAATGACTATGCACCCACGGTTCGAATACTGCTCGGATACGATGTTTATCATATATCCATATACGCTTACTAATCACAAATATGGATACAGATATTGATACAGATGTGTCTCTCTAAGGAAAACTTAATATCTATATCTGCTAAAATCGAAGCATCAGAGGCTCATTGCCAGAGATTACCCCCAGGTGTGATTTGAAATAAATCACATGCTGAGTGGGGGAACCCTTCCCATCGAACGGTGTGAAGTTGATTAGATTGAACTTCGCCGGATAGGGGATCGATTCCCATTCTCGTGGGTATGGACAGGGAATGCCTGTTTTCTTCGTCTCTTGAGCGGAGATCAATGTGTTGATTTTGCTCTCGAGATCTTTGATCTTCAAGTCTTCACTTGTATCTTCGTTGGCATCCTCGTTACCACCCCCTGTATTGACAGGAGGGTTATTGGCATTGTGAGCTTCATCCTATCTGCGTACTCCTTTTCCTGAATAATCTGGTTACGGCGGTTCGATTCACTTTGCTGGTTCCTGAATGCATGGATTTGCTGCTCATGCATCTCTCTCATCTGCTGCATGGCCATCTCCATCTCGAATTTGAAACTTTCTTTCTGCTTAGCCAAAGCGTCTTCAAGCATCTTGGCCATTTCTTCCGCGCTTATCATAAATGATTCGCGGGGTTGTCCTTCGCTGGACACTGTATTGTCCGATGCGACAGCAGAGCAGGAATCCGATTCTTCATCTTCCGAAGGCAATCTTGTCCGAACCCTACCATAAGTTCCTCGTGCGATGGCTCCGGACTGCAGACGGGTTACACGCCGGGACGCTTCCAGAAACGATTTGAGATCAATCTGTGTCGATGTCTCTTTGCTGGTCATATTAGCGGTGACCCTCGGGAATTCTTCATCTTCAACCACCGTTCTTCTTTGTCGGAAACGCCTATGCCTTGGTTTTGGCGTTTCGGTATTAAGCCTTTCGAACACTGAGATTCTCTCTGGGACTACCTTGATGCAGTTGCACTCAGACAGTACCGCCCGAATGAGCTTTGAACAAGGGCACTGAGCTTCTAGCCTTTGAGAACTTCTCTTTCTGGCTTTGTTCGTACCCCCAGCAAGATAGTACAGCTCGTTCGTTTGAAAGTCAGAGCAACCTATCATGTGTTGGCATGATTTCTCAGGTATAACGTAATCATCATCAGATGATAACATTTCCATCTGAGGGAGAATTGCCTTCCTTGGACTTTCAAGAGTCACGCGCCTTGAGACATGCCTTTTTGGGCGTGAATTCTCAGCGGGCTCCTGAACTTCAATGCGCAAAGTAGTGCGCTTGGGGCGACCCCCAGCATGTTGCGTTGTTTGGGGCTTTCGTAGTGGGTCCAAACGTTCTTGGATTGGAGCTTCGCTTCGCTCCTCGGGACGTGGACCGAGGCTCCTAAAAGAAATTTTAGGAAAAATAGAAATGATACTACAAAGACTCCTACATGTTATAAATGTAAACAAAAAGGACATTATGCTAATAAATGTTTTCAAAAGGAAACAAAAAAGAAGATTAACGAGTTAATATTAAACTCCAATGCCTTTACTGAAGATGAAATCGAAAAACTTATTAATACGTTAAATCTTATTGATGATATTTCTTCCTCTAACGAAGAGTGCAATAATCTATGCACTTCTAAAAAGGAAAATAGTTCTGATAATTCATCTATAACATCTTATAATAGTTCTTCTGAATTAAATACCCTAGATGAACATGAACATTTCATTCTTGAGACCATTAATGCTATTACTAATCCTCAAGAAAAAGGAATACAGTTAAAGAAATACCAACCTTGACCAGGACTTGTTTAGCATTGATACGATAGAGCTAGCTCGTGGGGAATACTGTCTAGACGGAGGAGAGGATATATCTATTGTTTATAGCTATATCTTCTTCTTCGTTCACATGTATATCAAAAATAAAATAAGAAAATATAGAAATGAATAGTAAAAAATGAACAGTAACCGCGTGAACAGTAATGAACGGTAACAGAGGCGGAAATGAACAGTAATGGAAGCAAACTAGATAGTATTTACATAAGAGATTTACAAACTGGAAAGAAAACAAACTTAAATACTTACAAACCGAAAGCTGGGAGATCCGTTGGAGCTAGTAGTAGTGGAGCACACTTATTTTACAAACACTCAAGAGAAAGATTAAAAGCAAACCTTACTCAAACTCAAACTAAAACTTAAAACTTAAAAAATGAAACTGGAGGGATTTCACTAGAGAGGATAGGACTTCAACTCTCCAAAACGCCTCCCCGAACTCATCAACTCATTCTCCTTTTATAGACTTTCTTCGGAACTATGCAAAAGATTCCTTTCATATTTTAACAAAGCTTGTAAGTCCCGCCGTCTTTAATTTTGTCAAAACCTAAGAGATGTAGAGTAGCTTAGCCTTTTTGACAAAAAATGCCTTCTTCCTTAAGCATCCAAAGCTGAGTGGTCGTAGGTATGTAGGCTCTTATTTTAGCTGCAGTCTGCTTTATTTAGCTGTGAATAAAATATGTATAAAAGTTAGTAATTTTTTAAACTTTTTTGAAAAGGATAATGAGTGATCGACTTAGTGTTTAAGTCGTTGATATTAATCAGTAGTTACCATAAGTTAATGGTATATGAATTTTACCATAAGTTAATGGCGAATTTTACCATAAATTAATGGTACATCATAGATCAATTCCGTAACAATCGTCGCCATTGTTGTCAAAACCTTCTTCACTATCCATAGGAGCATCTTCAAGCACAGGTTCTTCTTTTAGTTTAACAGGCTCAGATGACTCAGTAGGTTCAGAAGTAGAGGACGTAGTATCCATTGGTGCTAGTATCATTAGCATTTCATCATAAGTTAATGATTTTAGTTTTTCTTCACTTGCATTCGGATATTGTAGCGCAAATTTATCATAAAGGCTTTCTTGTATAGCCTTCATATCGGACCTTCTAGGATTTGCTTTTATGCCATATTTTGGACTATAGTCTGGGAGCAAAGAGCTTTTTCTTCCATTAAGATAGTTTGCAATACTCCATCGATCATACCATTTTACAGAAATACTCCTTGCGAAATAAGATGGTGTGTCATTAACACAATCCCAATCCCATTGCATAATCCAAGGGAGACCAAATTCCATAGATATTTGAAGCATATCTAGTGGAGATATATTTTTCCTTGTTTTTTAAGGATCTATTTTGGCATAATTTCTTTGATGGCTCCAAATTTAGCCCAAAAGGTTTCAATAAACCAATTTGGTAGACACATTTGATTCATAAAACGTATCTACCATGAATGCTTACCCAGATGATTTTGAATATACAGGATATGTTCCCAAGCTACTTGATAGTCCCAATAATTACATTGCTGGGGACCAATTAGAGTTTTTTCTTTAAACTTTCGCGGAACGTTGGGATTTCCATATGAGTTCCATTCATTTAATGGAATAATACGATATATTCTTAGCCGAGAGTAACTATATTCTTTACCTCGGTATCTATGATGAGCAAATGCATTTTCTGTTTCTTTAAGAATTTTCTCATAGTAGAGAGTAGTTTTACCAAACATGGACGGAACATAGTAATATTCCTTGGGAAGGAACTTTGTTGCCATTTCAATCGGTAAAAGAGTCTGATCAGCCGTTTCGAGGATGACAAGTTTATCCAATGTTTTCTAATAAAATTGAGAATAAGTTCCCTTATTGTCTTGTGTTAAGGGAGTAGAAGAAGATCTCTCTTTTTCATGTGAGAGAGCCTTTTGGTAATAATATTTTGACAGGGCCATATCCTTGTAGAAATTCCCTGGAGAGGAAATCGGGTAAATTATTATTATCACCCTTAATAAATTCTATATCAAAATCAAACACAGTAAGGATAGCTTGCTATCTAGCAAAAATTTGTTTAGATGCTAAGTTTTGAACATCTTTATTAATAACGTATTTGGCAGACATACAGTCGATTCTAAGTAAGAATTTTTGGTTTAATAAATCGCTTTGAAATTTATTGATAGAAAGAACAATAGCAAGCATTTCCTTTTTAATTGTTGAATAATTTTTTCGAGTGTCATTCCAAGCACCAGAAGTAAAGGCTACTAGAACATCTTTATTGTTAACTCTTTGCTTAAGAACCCCCCCCTAGCCAAAATCAGATGCATCTGTTTCAACTATTTTAAAAGCTGTAGGATCTGGAAGAGATAAACAAGGCAATGTTTTTACTTTAGTTTTTATCCTTTTGACCGCTTCAGAATGTCTTTTTGTCCATTCGGTACAATCATTTTTTAATCGATCACTAAGAATTTTTCTATCATAGGCAAGATCTTTATAGAAATCAGAAACATAATTAAGACATCCTAGAAATCTTTGTAATTGCTTAGTGTCTTTTATCTTATCAGGAAATTTATCAGCAAAGGCAATGACTCTATGGATAGGAGAAATAGTACATTTGTTAATAGAATATCCTAAAAATTGTATTTTGGTTTGGAAGAGTTTTATTTTTCTAGCGGAAACAACTAAACCATTATCTTTAATGATTTTAAAGAAGATATGTAGATGTTTCCAATGTTGGTCGATATCTTTAGAAAAAACAAGAACATCATCAATGTAAACAATGGTGAAAGAAGTGTAGGGATTAAAAATTTCGTTCATTATTTTCTGGAATTCAGAGGGAGCATTTTTTAAACCAAAAGGCATAACATTCCACTCATAATGACCGAAAGGGACAGTAAAAGCTGTTTTATAGCGATCCTCTTCAGCAATTTGTACTTGCCAAAATCCTAATTTCATGTCAAATTTTGAAAATAATCTTGTTGTAATCTCTTCATAAGATCTTGTTTATTTGGTATAGGATATCGAATCCATTGTAAGACTTTGTTAAGAGGTTTGTAATTGATAACCAATCTAGGAACTCCTCTTTCAAGTTCCGCAGCATTCTCAACATAAAAAGCTGCGCAACTCCAAGGAGAAGAGCTGGGTCTGATCAGGTTTTTCTTTTGTAGATCAGAAATCTCTTGCTTACATATTTTTAAAAGCCTCTGACTCATTTGTATTGGGCGAGCTTTGGTAGGGATTTTATTTTCAGAAAAATCTTTTTCATATGGGAGGTTAACAACATGTTTTTTTCTAAACAAAAAAGCATGAGGGATCTCCGAACAAACTTCTTTTTCAAGTTTTTCATGGAAAAGTTTTATCCTTTCAGTAAATTTTTCTTCATTAATTTGTTTTTCAATCTTTTCTAATTTAATCTCATCAGAAATGTCTTGAAGGAATTTTTCTTTATGAGATAAAGATGAGACTAAATAATTAAGATAATCTTCTTCAGGGGCATTGTTAAACTTGATAGTATATTTAAACCCATTAGTATGAAAATGAAGACCATTATCATCAACGGAAAAGGGTTTGAGAATATTAATGAAAGGAGTGCCAAGGATAATGTTTTGTTGTAAGTCTTTGACCAAGATAAAGGATGTTTTTAAACATAAACCTTGATTGCAAACATGAACATCAGAAAGCTTATATTCAATATTAAGACTATATCCACCGCAGAAGAAAGACTATGGGTCGTTTTTTCAAAGTATTGAGAGGGAACAATGCCTTCTCTAATACAATTTAGGTCTGTTCCAGTATCAATTAAAGTAGTGTCTTTGACAGTGAAGCTGGACTGAATTTTGAGGATAATGTCGCATTTCCATTTTTGCCTGATATACTTTTCTACGGTATCAATATTATTAGAGCATTTTGTATTATTTGGTTGAGATTTTAAGGTTAAAATTTATTGTTTAAGATTTTTAAGCTAAATTTTGACTTCTTTTTGTTCTTTTTTGAGGTCTTCAATTATCCGCCCGGATCCGCATCCGTATCCGAACGGATACGGATATGGTAGGCTGATTTTGAAACCGGGCGGATACGGATACGGATACGGATATGATTTCAGATTTTTTTTCGGATACGGATTCAATAACGGATATGAGGGTTGCAGATACGGATATCCGCAATATAATAGTGATTCGGGTAACCGGGTCCCAAATTTATATTTACAAACCCGCAAACCCAAAACCAAAACTTAAAAATGAAAAGACCTAGGCCCTCACCCTCACTCTCTCAGCCATCAAGGCCGCCTCCACTCTCCAGCCCTAGGCCGCCTCTCTCTCTCTCTCTCTCTCTCCAGTCTTCAGCCGTTCGCCAGCGATTCGCCAGCGATCTCACAGCCGTTCGCCGGCGATCTTCTTTTTCTTCTTCCTCCGTTGGGTTCAGATCCTTCTCTCACCCTGTCGCTCCCTCTTCCCTCCAAGTTAGATGTGCGGCCACCAAACAAGTCAAATCACCAGGTGTTTCTTTTTATTTTATTTTATGTAAACATATATTTAGCAAATCTGGTAATGGGTTTTGCTCACCTTGTTGTTTTATGCATTTGTTTATTGATTTTTTTGAGGGGTTTATTGCAGCTGATGAGGACTGGAAGACGAAGCGCGCTGTTCTGCTTGAAAAGAGGGTAATAATTTTTTTTTTAATTTCTTTTAAAAAAAATTCGCTTCCACTTCCCTTCCTTGAAATTCTAATGTCTGTGTTGCTCTTCAGTGACTTGATTTTGATTTGTTTTGCTTCTTGCTCACTTCGTATGTCAGGACCAGCTAGTAGTTGTGAGTAGATTAATATCTAAATGTAGTAAATATGTTGTTTTGAAAACCGAGATGGTCAACGTGATCAAAGTCATTCATTACCTTAATATGTTGTTTTGATACTGGTCTGAAGAGAACTAATTAAGAAGGAGATGATTTCAAGGAAGAGAAGTTGCGCAAATGTTGCTGGCTGTTGATTCAAGAGTAGTGTTAAGAAGGAGATGATTTCAAGGAAGAGAAGTTGCGCAAATGTTGCTGGCTGTTGATTCAAGAGTAGTGTCAGTTGACTCAGTTCTCTTTTTGTGAAATGTTTGTCATGGTTGTCTGAACTTTAGTCCTCTTGTGAAATGTTGTGTCATAGTCGACTTGTGAAATGTTTGTGTTTTGTGCTACTGAAGGTTTTGGATGAAGATTATGTCTAATAGATTTGTGCTCAATTTTAGTAATTCTAATTATATGTGAATTAAAGAGAAGCCTACAACCACATACATTTACCTATTTGGTTGTAATTCTAATTACGTGAATATCCGTTTATATCCGTGATCATATCCGATCCGATTCTCAAATATCCGATCCGTATCCGTTTCCGATAAGTGCGGATATGGTTAGTATTTTTTCTTACCGAGAATGATCCGTATCCGTATCTGTATCCGTTTATAAGAAGCGGATATGAATATGGTAAGTGTCATATCCGAACCGTATCCACTCCGATAACACCCCTATCTTCAATGGATGCCTTTTTAGATGGAAAGGTTAAAGTAGAAGATGCACTCTTTTTCCTTTTTATCATCTTGAGATATTTCTTTAACTGTATTCCTTTTTCTTGAGGATTAGTAATGGCATTAATGGTCTCAAGAATGAAATGTTCATGTTCATCTAGGGTATTTAATTCAGAAGAACTATTATAAGGTCTCAAGAATGAAATGTTCATGTTCATCTAGGGTATTTAATTCAGAAGAACTATTATAAGATGTTATAAATGAATTATCAGAACTATTTTCCTTTTTAGAAGTGCAGAGATTATTGCACTCTTCGTTAGAGGAAGAAATATCATCAATAAGATTTAACGTATTAATAAGTTTTTCGATTTCATCTTCAGTAAAGGCATTGGAGTTTAATATTAACTTGTTAATCTTCTTTTTTGTTTCCTTTTGAAAACATTTATTAGCATAATGTCCTTTTTGTTTACATTTATAACATGTAGGAGTCTTTGTAGTATTATTTCTATTTTCCCTAGAATTTCTTTTAGGAGGTTTTCTTGGTATTCTTTCAGTTTTATTAAAATTTTGTGTTTTTTGATAATTAGATTTTATTTTACGATAATTCTTAGGACTATTTTTTATCGTAGGATTGTCCATTTGAAAACCAAATTGATAACAAAAATCTCCTAATTCTCTTTTACCTAAAAGGTTTTGATTTTTTAATTGATTCTTAATTTTGATATCGTTGCAAAGTTTTAAACCAATAGTGTTCACCTTTTGGATTAATTCTCCGAAGGGAATTTGATTATAGAGAATGATGCCATTACACTGCTCTTTAAGAGATGTTCTAACCTTTTCGGCAAATAAAGGTGGAAGGCCAGAAATAAACTTTTCTTTCCAAATGGGATTATTACAATCATGTAGTTGGTAAATTTTTGACAGAAACACATCTTTGTACCATTTAAAGTCCGTAAGGGTTTTACACCTAAAATTTATGAGTTGTTCTCTGACTTTATCTTGAAGGCTATCGACAAGGCCTATAAAGTGATGATATATAGCAAGATGCAGGGTATAGACAGCATCATTAATCACTTGTCCTGTCTTATCAAGGATTGGTTCTCCATATTGGGTTTTTTATAACTATTTAAAATATTATGTTTTTGTGAATCAGTAAGGTACCGATCCCACCATCCCTGTAATTGACCAGAAAATGATGAACATAGGCCACTAGCAATGTCTTTTTCAGGATTACCTTGTTGTCTACATGCATTGGCATATATAAGCATTTCTTGTAACAGATGTATTATTTGATATTCAGTGTAACCATCAAGGTTCCATTCAACTGGGGAGTTACCATCGAAACTTATTTTTTGGCTATTAAATTCTTCAAATTGCATGTCAGCAGGAGTGGGTCTCCTATAGTAATTCTTTGTATTATTAGAAGAATAAGGATGTTTTCTAATACTCTGGATTGTTAGGGGTTTGTCGAAATCATGATCAGAGTTGGTAATATCATCAAATTGTGATTCAAGATCAGATAGGACATTGATTGCAAGAGATTTTCCTTTTTCTATATCTTTTAATCTCTTGGTTGATTCTTCATTAAAATCCTGGATTTGATCATCAAAAGGTTTATTATTCCTTAATTTGGTATTGGTAAAAATCTGAGGTGGAAAAGATGGTATAATCATCGGGTGAGTAAGTGGTTTCCTTATGTCGAGAATCATATCTTCAATTCTATCAGTTTGTTTACTTATTGTCTGAAGGTGAATATTAGCAAAATTATTTTGTTCAGACACAAGGGTAATATCCCTTTGCAAGGGTACCCAATTAGAAGGTTCCAAAGATGTGATAGGGACAGCTTTAACATCTTCATTTCCTACCTTTATTGGTTCAAAGGGTGGATGTAAAGATTCTATTTCTTTATTCTTATCTATTTTCCATGTATTGGATATTGTTTTTAAAACAAACGCGTTATTTTCAATAGGAAGATGTTTAAGAGAGTGTTTTAGATCTTCTAAATATATGGCTTCAAACCATAAGAAAAAAGATATATTTTGTTTGTTGGTTCGCATGAAATCATAATATAAGATTCTAATGGATGATCTAAAGTCTTTGTCATATGCTTGAAAAAACCATTCCTTTTTTTCTTTATTTTTTAAAGAATTAAAATCTTTCCTTAGGAAATCTTTATCAATTTCAAATGATGATTTATTATTGAAATCTTCAATAACATTTATATTTTTAAACTTGAGATATGAATTTTTAACCGTCATGGTTTTGACACAAGGATAGCTTAAAAACTTAGGCATCTTAAGAAAGACTTTAAAACTCAACCTGTCAACAGCAAGGGATGAACACGGACAGAAAGGCTCTAGACACAAACAAAGCTTAGCGGGCAAAACCGTGTGAACTGCGACAACTAGTTAAGAAAATAAAGACTTAAAGAAGATAGCAAAGTAAACAAGCTAGATATTAAGCAAAAATAGAAACTCTAAAAAGTTTGAAGTGTCCCCACCAGTCAACAACACCGGATGAACACAGAACAAAGCTGTGTAAGTTGCGACGAAGGCAAGTAAAAAGAGAACAATAAAGAGAACTAGAATATGCTAGAGATTCTAGATCATACTAGAAAATATAGAGAATTAAAATTCAATTCAAATAAAGCAGTAAAGTAAGAGAAGTGCTTCCGATTAAAGCTATTATAAAGCAATAAGGCTGAATAATAAAAGGCTTAGAATTAAAGCTCTGAAATAGGAAATAAAGAAAGTGCTTCGGAACTTAAAGCAATCAAGCATGCAGTATTTGTAGTAGTTTTTTACTACAAATTTCTACAATTGTTTTATTGTAGAATAAGCACAAGAATCAAAAAGTGAGTTTCTCACGGGGATATACACCGGCTGACGGGGTCTATGGTTTCACCACCGCAGGCTGACTCCTCCACCGGCTAACTTGGCTAGCATAAAGCAATAAAGCAAAACCGTCATCTTCCTATGGTTTCACCACCGCATGCCTAAATAATTATAAACAAAACCAATTAGGAGAACCGATTCGCGATGCAAATGGACACTACATTAGTGATGCCGTTTACACCTTACTCCTTTCCATTTACCATCATTTCATTGGCTTAGCTAATAGCCTTCAAGATAAAGTTAGAGAACAACTCATGAATTTTAGGTGTAAAACCCTTACAGATTTTAGATGGTATAAAGACGTCTTCCTTTCCAAGGTCTACCAATTACATGATTGTAATAACCCTATTTGGAAAGAAAAATTTATTTCAGGCCTTCATCCCTTATTTGCTGAAAGAATAAGAGAATCCATTAAAGAGCAAAGTAATGAAAGTATACCTTATAATCAAATTCCTTTTGGAGAATTAATTCAAAGGGTTAATACCATTAGCCTAAAACTTTATAATGATGTTAAAATCAACAATCAATTAAGAAATCAAAAATATAGAAATGAATAGTAAAAATCTTCCTTTACTGAATTTGACATAAAATCAGGATTTTGGCAAGTACAAATTGCTGAAGAGGATCGCTATAAAACAGCTTTTACTGTCTCTTTCGGTCATTATGAGTGGAATGTTATGCCTTTTGGTTTAAAAAATGCTCCCTCTGAATTCCAGAAAATTGAGTGGAATGTTATGCCTTTTGGTTTAAAAAATGCTCCCTCTGAATTCCAGAAAATAATGAACGAAATTTTTAATCCCTACACTTCTTTCACCATGAAAAAATGCTCCCTCTGAATTCCAGAAAATAATGAACGAAATTTTTAATCCCTACACTTCTTTCACCATGGTCATTAGGAGAGCCATTTGTTATAGGAATTGTATGTTCCTTGTGAGCCTTTAAAAGGGAGACAATATTGTCATCTTCAACTTTTGCCTTAATGTTTATAATCTCAGAGAAAGTATAATATTCATTTTCTTTCTTTTCTTCAAGAACTTTTGTTAGATTTTTCCCCTTATTTTTGGTCATTTCAAGATACTTAGTTAATTGAGTTCTTTTTTCTTGTGGATCAGTAATAGCATCTATGGTGTCAAGAATAAATTGTTCGTGTTCGCTTAAAGTGTTTATCTGGGAAGTTTCCGAAGAGCTTTCAGAAAAGTTGAAACAAGTGCCAAGACTATTACATAAATCTTCGCGATCTGAGGAATCATCATCACTAAGTCTCAAATTATTAATGAACTGATCAATTTTTGCTGTAGTAAATTCTTTGGAGTCTAATAAAAGTTCATTAACCTTAGTTTTTTGATCTTTTTGTGGACATCTATTAGCATAATGTCCTTTCTTTTTGCATTTATAACAAGTGGGGTTTTTAGTATTATTTGTTCTAGGCTTTCTTTTAGGAGGTGTTTTTTCTTCTTTCCAATTATTTCTTGGTTTCTGTCGTTTTTTATAAGCAATTTACATCTGCTCCGGTGTCAATTAGAGCTATGTGGTGGACAGAGTATTCGTTCATAATGTTAAGCATGATATTACATCTCCATTTTTTCTCAACATATTTTTCTATAGAATTTATAAATTCATTGTCATCAGAATCTTGTTCATGTTCAAAGTTATTTATATTTTTTAAACCCTCGGATTCATCTATGGTTTTATTTTCTAAATAAGTTTCTAAAATGTTTATTTTTTGTTTTAATTCAAGAAGTTCTATTTTTAAATTTCCTTGTTCCTTCTGAAGTTCTTCAAGGTTTACTTTATTCTCAAGTTAAAGCTATATTCTCAGAATTAATATCCATATTGAATCAAGAGGTTTGAAGATTTAAGGTTAAGACTTTGAGGATGCCAGGGTCAGATAAAGAAACTGAGAAGTTTGGAAAGGCATTGAAGAATATAGGACCATTGCTTAGACTCGATTCTATTAACCCAATTAAAGAGTCTGAAAAAATAGAGAACCTTCCGTCTCGTAAAAAAACAAGAACAGAGGTGTTAATGCCATTTCTTGTAAGGGGTCTAATGGACACTTGAACAAGACCGAAGTGAAGGAATTTAAGAGTAGGATCCGAATACATATTTTATTCACAGCTAAATAAAGCAGACTGCAGCTAAAATAACAGCCTACATACCTACGATCACTCAGCTTTGGATGCTTAAGGAAGAAGGCAATTTTTGTCAAAAATGCTAAGCTACTCTACATCTCTTAGGTTTTGACAAAATTGAAGACGGCGGGACCTACAAGCTTTGTTAAAATATGAAAGGAATCTTTTGCATAGTTCCGAAGAAAGTCTATAAAAGGAGAAGGAGTTGATGAGTTCGAGGAGGCGTTTTGGAGAGTTGAAGTCCTATCCTCTCTAGTGAAATCCCTCCAGTTTCCCTTTTTTAAGTCTTAAGTTTTAGTCTGAGTTTGAGTGAGGTTTGCTTTTAATCTTTCTTTTGAGTGTTTGTAAGATAAGTGTGCTCTACTACTACTAGGTCCAGCGGATCTCCCAGCTTTCAGTTTGTAAGTGTTTAAGTTTGTTTTCTTTCCATTTTGTAAATCTCTTATGTAAATACTATCTAGTTTGCTTCTGTTACTATTCATTTCCGCCTCTGTTACTGTTCATTACTATTCACGCCGTTACTGTTCATTTTTACTATTCATTTCTATATTTTCTTCTTTACTCAGCTTTGGATGCTTAAGGAAGAAGGTAATTTTTGTCAAAAAGACTAAGCTACTCTACATCTCTTAGGTTTTGACAAAATTGAAGACGGCGGGACCTACAAGCTTTGTTAAAATATGAAAGGAATCTTTTGCATAGTTCCGAAGAAAGTCTATAAAAGGAGAAGGAGTTGATGAGTTCGAGGAGACGTTTTGGAGAGTTGAAGTCCTATCCTCTCTAGGGAAATCCCTCCAGATCAAAAATAAAAGAAGAAAATATAGAAATGAATAGTAAAAATGAACAGTAACGGAAGAACTTCTCTTGCTTTATAATAGCTTTAATCGGAAGCACTACTCTTGCTTTACTGCTTTAATTGAATTAAATTCTAATTCTCTATATTTTCTAGTATGATCTAGAATCTCTAGCATATTCTAGTTCTCTTTATTGTTCTCTTTTTACTTTCCTTCGTCGCAACTTACACAGCTTTGTTCTGTGTTCATCAGGTGTTGTTGACTGGTGGGGACACTGCAAACTTTTTAGAGTTTCTATTTTTTCTTAATATCTAGCTTGTTTACTTTGCTATCTTCTTTAAGTCTTTATTTTCTTAACTAGTTGTCGCAGTTCACACGGTTTTGCCCGCTAAGCTTTGTTTGCCCCTAGGGCCTTTCTGTCCGTGTTCATCCCTTGCTGTTGTTTATAGCTATATCTTCTTCTTTGTTCACATGTATATCAAAAATAAAAGAAGAAAATATAGAAATGAATAGTAAAAATGAACAGTAGCGGCGTGAACAGTAATGAACAGTAACAGAGGCGAAAATGAACAGTAACAGAAGCAAACTAGATAGTATTTACATAAGAGATTTACAAACTGGAAAGAAAACAAACTTAAACACTTACAAACCGAAAGCTGGGAGATCCGTTGGAGCTAGTAGTAGTAGAGCACACTTATCTTACAAACACTCAAGAGAAAGATTAAAAGCAAACCTCACTCAAACTCAGACTAAAACTTAAAACTTAAAAAAGGGAAACTGGAGGGATTTCACTAGAGAGGATAGGACTTCAACTCTCCAAAACGCTTCCCCGAACTCATCAACTCCTTCTCCTTTTATAGACTTTCTTCGGAACTATGCAAAAGATTCCTTTCATATTTTAACAAAGCTTGTGCTTGAAGATACTCCTATGGATAGTGAAGAAGGTTTCGACAACAATGGCGACGATTGTTACGGAATTGATCTATGATGTACCATTAATTTATGGTAAAATTCGCCATTAACTTATGGTAAAATTCATATACCATTAACTTATGGTAACTACTGATTAATATCAACGACTTAAACACTAAGTCGATCACTCATAATCCTTTTCAAAAAGTTTAAAAAATTACTAATTTTTATACATATTTTATTCACAGCTAAATAAAGCAGACTGCAGCTAAAATAACAGCCTACATACCTACGATCACTTAGCTTTGGATGCTTAAGGAAGAAGGCAATTTTTGTCAAAAATGCTAAGCTACTCTACATCTCTTAGGTTTTGACAAAATTGAAGACGGCGGGACCTACAAGCTTTGTTAAAATATGAAAGGAATCTTTTGCATAGTTCCGAAGAAAGTCTATAAAAGGAGAAGGAGTTGATGAGTTCGAGGAGGCATTTTGGAGAGTTGAAGTCCATCCTCAATCTTAAGCCTTTTGTTGTAGATTCTCATGGAATACATACACAGGCTAGAGACCCAAATATCTCTTTTTGGTTTAATAAAGAACCAGAAGATATGCTAGTTAACGACCTATTTTCTGCATTACAATTCAAAGAGAAATTCATAAATGTTCTTTCTAATACTGAAGACAAAGATTGCCCAGACTCTTTTAACACAAAGAATCTTAATAACAAAGGGTATATTTGTCTTTGATCTAAAACACTCTCTTAAACATCTTCCTATTGAAAATAACGCGTTTGTTTTAAAAACAATATCCAATACATGGAAAATAGATAAGAATAAAGAAATAGAATCTTTACATCCACCCCTTGAACCAATAAAGGTAGGAAATGAAGATGTTAAAGCTGTCCCTATCACATCTTTGGAACCTTCTAATTGGGTACCCTTACAAAGGGATATTACCCTTGTGTCTGAACAAAATAATTTTGCCAATATTCACCTTCAGACAATAAGTAAACAAACTGATAGAATTGAAGATATGATTTTGGCTACGGGGGGGTTCTTAAGCAAAGAGTTAACAATAAAGATGTTCTAGTAGCCTTTACTTCGGGTTCTTAAGCAAAGAGTTAACAATAAAGATGTTCTAGTAGCCTTTACTTCTGGTGCTTGGAATGACATCGAAAAAATTATTCAACAATTAAAAAGGAAATGCTTGCTATTGTTCTTTCTATCAATAAATTTCAAAGCGATTTATTAAACCAAAAATTCTTACTTAGAATCGGCTGTATGTCTGCCAAATACGTTATCAATAAAGATGTTCAAAACTTAGCATCTAAACAAATTTTTGCTAGATGGCAAGCTATCCTTACTGTGTTTGATTTTGATATAGAATTTATTAAGGGTGATAATAATAATTTACCTGATTTCCTCTCCAGGGAATTTCTACAAGGATATGGCCCTGTCAAAATATCATTACCAAAAGGCTCTCTCACATGAAAAATAGAGATCTTCTTCTACTCCCTTAACACAAGACAATAAGGGAACTTATTCTTACTTTATGACAGATGGACTTCGAATCATCTGCACAGACATTAACATGGGGGAAACCTCACATCACAGAACCACTAAGGCAGTCATTGATAAATGGATGTCTAATCCACCTATTGGGCCAGAAACCAAAGAAGCTTATGATGTTTTTATGGGAGTAAAACAATATCAAGAGAATGCCTCCAGCTAAGAAGAACGACCAGTCTCTTCAAATGACATATCAATTGATAGCGACTTGGTCGAAGAAATAACACATAGATAGGAAGATATGTGACTTATGGTAAAATTCATATACGAAGACTTTAGGTCATCTATTCGAGCCCTATATTATGATTGTATGCGAACCATTAGAAAAAATATACCTTTTTTCTTATGATACGAGTTAATATTAAACTCCAATGCCATTAGATCTTCTAAATATATGGCTTCAAACCATAAGAAAAAAGGTATATTTTGTTTGTTGGTTCGCATGAAATCATAATATAAGGTTCTAATGGATGATCTAAAGTCTTTGTCATATGCTTGAAAAACCCATTCCTTTTTTTCTTTGTTTTTTAAAGAATTGAAATCTTTCCTTAGGAAATCTTTATCAATTTCAAAGGATGATTTATTATTGAAATCTTCAATAACATTTATATTTTTAAACTTGAGATATGAATTTTTAACCGTCATGGTTTTGACACAAGGATAGCTTAAAAACTTAGGCATCTTAAGAAAGACTTTAAGACTCAACCTGTCAACAGCAAGGGATGAACACGGACAGAAAGGCCCTAGACGCAAACAAAGCTTAGCGGGCAAAACCGTGTGAACTGCGACAACTAGTTAAGAAAATAAAGACTTAAAGAAGATAGCAAAGTAAACAAACTAGATATTAAGCAAAAATAGAAACTCTAAAAAGTTCGCAGTGTCCCCACCAGTCAACAACACCGGATGAACACAGAACAAAGCTGTGTAAGTTGCGACGAAGGCAAGTAAAAAGAGAACAATAAAGAGAACTAGAATATGCTAGAGATTCTAGATCATACTAGAAGTAAAAAGAGAACAATAAAGAGAACTAGAATATGCTAGAGATTCTAGATCATACTAGAAAATATAGAGAGAAGACCAATTCGCGATGCAAATGGACACTACATTAGTGATGCTGTTTACACCTTACTCTTTTCCATTTACCATCACTTCATTGGCTTAGCTAATAGCCTTCAAGATAAAGTTAGAGAACAACTCATGAATTTTAGGTGTAAAACCCTTACAGATTTTAGATGGTATAAAGACTGTTCGCGGGAAAATTCGTTGCTTTCTTCATTGATTCCATTGCTATCTTTTACAACAGTTTATCGGTTACAAAAGATCCGGTCTTTTTATAAGATCCGGTTACAATGAAAATCAAAATAAAAATAAAGAAAGATTACAACTTTGTTTCCTTGTTTGTCGAACGAATCGCGAGCTCCTGTTTTGCGGTCGCTCGCTTGGTGGGTTCTTTGCCTGCGCCGGGGTTGTTTGCCGTGGACCACCGCACGATCTAGATCCGGTCGGATCTACGCAGTACGACGGGTATTATTTCACCAAGGAAATAATAGCCGGGGAGGATTGTTTCACCAAGGAAACAATCGTCCAAGTCTCGGGATCTAAGACCAAGCTTAGATCCGGAGTATGCCTGCGTAGATCTGAGATCCGGTCCTCTCGAACACCTGCCTTATTTGACGTTGATGATCGCCGAGCACCAGATCTGAAGGAGTGAGTCCCCGAAGTCCCAAAGTTTTAATCTTTTTTAAGTTCTGAGTCTCCAATCCAGCAGGGCTTCGCCTCTCTCCAAAATTTCCAACCCTTGAACAAATGAACCAAGGGGGCCTATTTATAGGCTCCCTTTACTGTGCCCGCGAAATGACAACTGTCGGCCACCTCTGGGTGTTGTGGTTTTTCTGATCTGATTTGGCAGTAAATCCGGATCCCGATTAGGCAGTAAATCCGCTTCTGAGTTGGAGTCCGAAACCGATCTTGATTCGATCGTCATTCGTCCGAGTATGCCTTTGGTTGGATGACTCGTTGACTCTTCGAACACTTGGCTTGATCCCGCACGCGAATGGACGTATTCCGTTGCTTGCGTGCGATTAGTCAATCTCGTCGTCTCGTTGGTTTGTCGGTTTGTGCCGAGCTGAGCTAAGGGACCTATAAGCAATTTTATATGCCTACAGATACCCCCTCCAAAGTATTTCAGTCTCGTTCTTTTATAGAAGAGTCTGGAATACTTTGGATATGATTGTCCCCACCTTCAGTCGGTGTAATGGGACCTTGGAATGACTTGTGTTCTTGATTCCTTCAATCCTTCAGGCTATTCGGTGCTTTGTCGAATGTCTGTAAGGGTTCCGGTGCTGCATTTATTGTCTGACCGTTTGTCGGAAATTTTGAACCTTGAAGTCGATTCCTGATTTTTGATCTTCAGCTCGTAGAATTGACCATCGATTGCTGGCGTCGAGTTTTTATGTGCAACGCGTTGTCCGGCGTTGTGTTGTTGAGTTATCCTTAAGAATATTTTTTAGAAAAATACTCTCCAGAAACTTCTCAACCAAAATTAGGGAACAGTTTATACTCATATACCTTATTGGAGTAAGAAGCAGTTTATACTCGTATACTTTTCGGAGTATTGATTCTTTCATTGCAACGCATTGATAGGCGTTGACCTAGGGTTACGCGTTGTCCGGCGTTGACCCTGGGGTTTTGACCGTCGTACGTTGACCTTTTTGCTTGCAACGCGTTGACTGGCGTTGACCTAGGGTTATGCGTTGACCGGCGTTAACCCTAGGGTTTCGAACGTCGTACGTTGAATTTTTGCTCGCAACGCGTTGACTGGCGTTGACCTAAGGTTACGCGTTGTCCGGCGTTGACCCTGGGGTTTTGACCGTCGTACGTTGACCTTTTGATCGCAACGCGTTGACTGGCGTTGACCTAAGGTTACGCGTTGTCTGGCGTAGACCTTAGGGTTTTGAACGTCGTATGTTGCTCAGGTCACGAGACCAACTAAAGAAGCTGATGCGTCAGTGACTTTCGTATTTATAGGATTTTTGGCAAATCCTCAGCCATCAACGGGTTTGATGCGCCTTTACCGACTACCGTTTGAGTCGGGCTAGCATGCGGATTGTTTTAAGTCCGTTCCGCATGTGACGTTATGCTAAAAGAGTTAACTCTTTTAGTGCTACGATATTGAATACGTAGACTTCGTCTTTCTCCTGTGAAAAGACTAAACAGCAACGTGTATCAGACGTTGACTTAGGATTTTTGGCAAATCCTCAGCCCTCAACGGATTTGTCATGCTTTTACCGATTACCGTTTGAATCGGGCTTACATGCGGATTGTCTTAAGTCCGTTCCGCATGTGACGTTGTGCTAAAGGAATGAACTCCCTTAGACTTGATGCTACGACTTCGAATACGTAGACTTCGTCTTTCTCACGGGAATAGACTACCCGGCGACGCGTGTTAGGCGTTGACTTTAGGATTTTTGGCTAACCCCAAGCCTTTAACGGATTTGATTAGCCTTTACCGACTACCGTTTGAGTCGGGCTAGCATGCGGATTGTCTAAATCCGTTCCGCATGTAACGTTGTGCTAAGAGAGTGAATTCTCTTAGACTTTGTGCTATGATGTTGAATACATAGGCTTTACCATTGTTATGGGAATAGGCTACCCAGCAACGTGTATTAGACGTTGACTTATCCCTACTTAGGCTTCGGGATAAAAATACCCCAGACTGGTATTCTGGTGTCTTTTTCAATCGGTAAAAGACTAAACCGGCGACGCGTGTTAGGCGTCGGCATATCCTTTCTTAGGATTCAGGATGAAATTCCCCATGCGTGTAAGGCATGGATTTTGGTGTTATTAATAACAACCTGCCACAATGTTGAATATGTGGACGGATGTTCTTTTCAACGGTTAAGAACTAACCGGCAGCGCGGGTTAGGCGCAGACTTATCCTTGCTTAGGTTTCAGGATAGAATACCCCAGAATCGAACTCTGGTGTCTTTTTGTGCGGAAAAAGACTAAACCGGCAGCGCGTGTTAGGCGCAGACTTATCCCTGCTTAGGATTCGGGATAAACTTCCTAGTACCTGTGAGGCACAAATTTTGGGATTTGAAAAAGGTGGTGTCTTCTCTTGGGGCAAAGACGAACCCGAAATGGGAGAGGAAGAATTTTATATTCTATCTCCCGACAATGAAGAAGAAGAATTTTATATTCCATCTTCAACTGGAAAGGAGACTCGAGGTGGGATCTCCACCTCCAGAATCCGGAAAGGTGAAACTGAGAGTGGGATCTCCACTCCGAGAATCGAAAAGATTCGGATAACCCTAACTGTCGGAAGGTTTGATTACCGAACTAAAGATGAATTTCTCGTTTATCGAGAGTGAATTGCGGTTTTGGTCCTAACTGTAGGAAGGTTTGACCAAGCAGGAGTTTGAGATGACCCTAACTGTAGGAAGGTTTGATCACTCGATTTGAAAGTGGACCTCTCGTTCATTGGAGGAATCGAGAGGGGATTTTGACTGTGGTCCTAACTGTAAGAAGGTTTGACCAAGTGGGTGTTTTGAGACAATCCTAACTGTAGGAAGGTTTGATCGCTCAATTTGTGGACCTCTCGTTCATTGGGGGAATCGAGAGGGGATTTTGACTGTGGTCCTAACTGTAAGAAGGTTTGACCAAGTGGGTACTTTACGTCCAGACTCTAACAGAGAGAGTGTTGAGTGCATAGACATGGTGAGAATGGGAGTTCTTATTCATTACATTGCTGTGGTTTTGGGAACTTCCCGTTACATAAATCGTCCACCCCCAGTTTCGTCTGCGGAACTGGTTCGGACATTATTATCAGTTAACTAACCGGGTTATCCTTAAGAATATTAGCTTAATATTCTCCAGGAACTTCCCGTCAAAAGTGGGGAAACAGTTTAGACTCATATACCTATTGGAGTATCAGGGAGTAGTTTAACCTCTTATACCGGTCGGAGGATTGAGAAACAGTTTATACTCGTATACTCTTTGGAGTTTTGCCGTTCTTATTTGGCTTACCTTAGCGTTATGACGCCGGCTTCAACCAAGGTCTGAATGCTATTCTTGAGAGCAAAGCAATCCTTGGTGGGATGAACGACCCTCCTGTGGTATGCACAGTACTTTGGGCCCGTAGTGTTGTCAGCTTCCTCCTGATTCTACCACGGGAAGCGAAGTTTGAGTCCAGCAGATTAACCGTCGGTTGGTTCCTTTCGGCCTTCTTCCTTTTAAGGAAGCGTTCGGCTTGTTCACCGCGCACCTTCAGATCCTTCCAAGTGTCAGACGGTGCTGTGCCCATTGCTTCCAACACGTCCAGCGAAAGGTTGTTGTGGCAAGTTTGGAGGATGAATTCCTCGGTGATCGGGTCCCGGCAATTCATCGCCTTGTTCCGGAACCTTTTGACGAAGGGATCGACTAACTCTCCGTCCTTCTGCTTCTCATCGAGCAACGATCCGATAGATATCTCGGTGTCGTCGTCGAAGAAGTTGGCCAGGAACTTGGTCTCCATGTCATCCCAGCTGTTCACGCTGCCTGGCTTGAGGCGGCGATACCAATCGAAGGCGGATCCACGAAGAGTGCCAACGAAGGACCGTACCATCAGAGGTTCCTCGGTGATCGGGTCCCGGCAATTCATCGCCTTGTTCCGGAACCTTTTGACGAAGGTATCGACTAACTCTCCGTCCTTCTGCTTCTCATCGAGCAACGATCCGATAGATATCTCGGTGTCGTCGTCGAAGAAGTTGGCCAGGAACTTGGTCTTCATGTTGTCCCAGCTACTTACGCTTCCTGGCTTGAGGTGGCGGTACCAATCGAAGGCGGCTCCGCGAAGAGTGCCAACAAATGACCGCACCATCAGAGGCTCATTGCCGGAGATAATACCCAAGTGCGATTTGAAATAAATCAAATGCTGAGTGGGGGAACCCTTCCCATCGAACGGCGTGAAGTTAATCAGACTGAACTTCGCCGGATAAGAGATCGATTCCCACTCTCTTGGGTATGGACAGGGAATGCCTGTTTTCTTCGTCTCTTGAGCGGAGATCAATGTGTTGATTTTGCTCTCGAGATCTTTGATCTTCAAGTCTTCACTTGTATCTTCGTTGGCATCCTCGTTACCACCCCCTGTATTGACAGGAGGGTTATTGGCATTGTGAGCTTCATCCCTATCTGTGTGCTCCTTTTCCTGAATAATCTGGTTACGGTGGTTCGATTCACTTTGCTGGTTCCTGAATGCATGGATTTGCTGCTCATGCATCTCTCTCATCTGCTGCATGGCCATCTCCATCTCGAATTTGAAACTTTCTTTCTGCTTAGCCAAAGCGTCTTCAAGCATCTTGGCCATTTCTTCCGCGCTTATCATAAATGACTCGCGGGGTTGTCCTTCGCTGGACACTGTATTGTCCGATGCGACAGCAGAGCAGGAATCCGATTCTTCATCTTCCGAAGGCAATCTTGTCCGAACCCTACCATAAGTTCCTCGTGCGATGGCTCCGGACTGCAGACGGGTTACACGCCGGGACGCTTCCAGAAACGATTTGAGATCAATCTGTGTCGATGTCTCTTTGCTGGTCATGTTGGCGGTGACCCTCGGAAATTCTCCGTCTTTAACCACCGTTCTTCTTTGCCGGAAACGCCTATACCTTGGTTTTGGCGTTTCGGTGCCGAGCCTTTCGAACACTGAAATTCTCTCGGAGACTACCTTGATGCAGTTGCATTGAGACAGTACCGCCCGAATGAGCTTTGGACAAGGGCACTGAGTTTCTAGCCTTCGAGGACTCCTCTTTCTGGCTTTGCTCGTACCCCAGCACGATAGTATAGCTCGTCCGTTTGAAAGTCAGAGCAACCTATCGTGTGTTGGCACAATTTCTCAGGTATAACGTAATCATCATCAGATGATAACGTTTCCTTCTGAGGGAGAATTGCCTTCCTTGGACTTTCAAGAGTCACGCGCCTTGAGACATGCCTTTTTGGGCGTGAATTCTCAGCGGGCTCTTGGACCTCAATGCGCAAATTAGCGCGCGCAGTTGCCTTGAGCTCCTTGTCATGTTGGAGGTAGCGGTGACCCCCAGCGTGTTGATTCGTTCGGGGTTTTCTTAGTGGGCCCAAACGTTCTTGGATCGGAGCTTTGCTTCGCTCATCGGGAATTGGACCGAGGCGCTCCAAGACTGGCTTTCTTCTTCGGGAGGATTCTGCATGATCTCCCGGAGTAGCTATGGGAATTCTCGGCGACTTAGCTGGGTTCGCCGGAGGTTGAATTTTGGTTGGAGGCTGCAGTTGCTGCTTTTTGGTCTGAACCGCCGCTTCAGACTTCGGCCTCCAAACTTTGCGAGTTGGTGGCGGCTTCTTGGCCACTTCTTTCTGCAACTTTCTACGGGCTTCTTCGGCTTGAGCCCGTGCCTGCGCTGATAGTGCGCGGCGTTTGCGGATGCGTTCTTCCAGCGTCGAACGATTCCGTTTGACACGGACCCATTCCATTGTTGGCGGCTTGGAAGAGGCGCCGTTCATCTGTTGTTGAGGCTGTTTGCCTCTCTTGTTCTTCAGACCCGCGTTGTAGCGGACTCCGTCGGTGGACTCCATCGCTTTGGCGAATTGTTTGGCCAAGCGTTGGCGTTGCCTTTGGCGGGCTCTCTTTGAGAGAGTCACCGCTCCTTTGGTGACGGAGGAATTGGTTGGAACCAGCTTGATCTGGTTGGAGATTGGTGGAGCCTCATCTGACGCAACTTTGGCGTCAATCGAGATGAGGTCGTCGTTGGTAGCTTCAACTTCTTCGTACCAACGCACCTTTCTGTTGGAAGAGAACTTGGACTTCTTGGACTTGCGGGGGGAGGTTGATCTAGACGAGGATGAAAGGTATTCCTCGAACTTGGTCTGATCGAACTCGTATTCGACCTCCTCCACGACTGGGATCAAGATCCGCGGCTGCGACGCTCCGATCTCGGCAGCGAGATCGGTGGCTCCCACTGTGGTCGCCAGATTGTTCGCTGGAAAATTCGTGTCTTTCTTTGTTATTGATTCCATTGTCATCTTGAGTTACAACTTTTTGAGTTACAAAAGATCCGGTCTTTTTATAAGATCCGGTTACAACGAAAATCAAATAAAAATAAACAAAGATTACAACTTTTCTCCTTTTGTGTCGAACGAATCGCGAGCTCCTGTTTTGCGGTCGCTCGCTTGGTGGGTTCTTTGCCTGCGCCGGGGTTGTTTGCCGTGGACCACCGCGAGATCTAGATCCGGTCGGATCTACGCAGTACGACGGGTATTATTTCACCAAGGAAATAATAGCCGGGGAGGATTGTTTCACCAAGGAAACAATCGTCCAAGTCTCGGGATCTAAGACCAAGCTTAGATCCGGAGTATGCCTGCGTAGATCTGAGATCTGATCCTCTCGAACACCTGCCTTATTTGACGTTGATGATCGCCGAGCACCAGATCTGAAGGAGTGAGTCCCCGAAGTCCCAAAGTTTCAATCTTTTTTAAGTTCCGAGTCTCCAATCCAGCAGGGCTTCGCCTCTCTCCAAAATTTCCAACCTTCTCAAATGACAAGGGGGTGGCCTATTTATAGGCTCTCAGGACAGTGCCCGCAAAAAGAGAAACGTCGGCCACCGTCGGCCACTGTCGGCCACCTCGAGGTGGCCGGCACTGTGCCGAGCCACTAAATCTGGATCCTGATTAGGCAGTAAATCTGATTCCTGATTTGGCAGTAAATCTGGATCCTGATTAGGCAGTAAATCTGGATCCTGATTAGGCAGTAAATCTGGATCCTGATTAGGCAGTAAATCTGATTCCTGATTTGGCAGTAAATCTGGATCCTGATTAGGCAGTAAATCCGCTTCTGAGTTCGAGTCCGAAACTGATCTTGATTCGATCGTGATTCGTCCGAGTTTGTCCTTGGTTGGATCACTCGTTGACTCTTTAACACTTGGCTTGATTCCAAATGCGAACGGATGTATTCCGTTGCTTGCGTGCGATTCGTCGATCTCGTCGCCTCGTTGGTTCGTCGGTTTGTGTCGAGCTGTGCTAAGGGACCTATAAGCAATTTTATATGCCTACAAAGACGTCTTCCTTTCCAAGGTCTACCAATTACATGATTGTAATAACCCTATTTGGAAAGAAGAAAGTGCTTCGGAACTTAAAGCAATCAAGCATGCAGTATTTGTAGTAGTTTTTTACTACAAATTTCTACAATTGTTTTGTTGTAGAATAAGCACAAGAATCAAAAAGTGAGTTGATTCTCACGGGGATATACACCGGCTGACGGGGTCTATGGTTTATTTGATATTCAGTGTAACCATCAAGGTTCCATTCAACTAGGGAGTTACCATCGAAACTTAATTTTTGGCTATTAAAATCTTCAAATTGCATGTCAGCAGGAGTGGGTCTCCTATAGTAAATTAAGGAATAATAGAAACTCTAAAAAGTTCGCACTGTCCCCACCAGTCAACAACACTAGATGAACACAGAACAAAGCTGTGTAAGTTGGAAAAAATATATCTCCACTAGATATGCTTCAAATATCTATGGAATTTGGTCTCCCTTGGATTATGCAATGGGATTGGGATTGTGTTAATGACACACCATCTTATTTCACAAGGAGTATTTCTGTAAAATGGTATGATCGATGGAGTATTACAAACTATCTTAATGGAAGAAAAAGCTCTTTGCTCCCAGACTATAGTCCAGAATATGGCATAAAAGCAAATCCTAGAAGGTCCGATATGAAGGCTATACAAGAAAGCCTTTATGATAAATTTGCGGTACAATATCCGAATGCAAGTGAAGAAAAACTAAAATCATTAACTTATGATGAAATGCTAATGATACTAGCACCAGTGGATACTACGTCCTCTACTTCTGAACCTACTGAGTCATCTGAGCCTGTTAAACTAAAAGAAGAACCTGTGCTTGAAGATACTCCTATGGATAGTGAAGAAGGTTTTGACAACAATGGCGACGATTGTTACGGAATTGATCTATGATGTACCATTAATTTATGGTAAAATTCGCCATTAACTTATGGTAAAATTCATATACCATTAACTTATGGTAACTACTGATTAATATCAACAACTTAAACACTAAGTCGATCACTCATTATCCTTTTCAAAAAAGTTTAAAAAATTACTAACTTTTATACATATTTTATTCACAGCTAAATAAAACAGACTGCAGCTAAAATAACAGCCTACATACCTACGACCACTCAACTTTGGATGCTTAAGGAAGAAAGCAATTTTTGTCAAAAAGGCTAAGCTACTCTACATCTCTTCAGGGGCATTGTTAAACTTGATAGTATATTTAAACCCATTAGTATGAAAATAAAGACCATTATCATCAACGGAAAAGGGTTTGAGAAGATTAATGAAAGGAGTGCCAAGGATAATGTTTTGTTGTAAGTCTTTGACCAAGATAAAGGATGTTTTTAAACATAAACCTTGAACATGAACATCAGAAAGCTTATATTCAATATTAAGACTATGTCCACCCGCAGAAGAAAGACTATGGGTCGTTTTTTCAAAGTATTGAGAGGGAACAATGCATTCTCTAATACAATTTAGGTCTGCTCCAGTGTCAATTAAAGCAGTGTCTTTGACAGCGAAGCTGGACTGAATTTTGAGGATAATGTCGCATTTCCATTTTTGCCTGATATACTTTTCTACGGTATCAATATTATTAGAGCATTTTGTATTATTTGGTTGAGATTTTAAGGTTAAAATTTCTTGTTTAAGATTTTTAAGCTAAATTTTGACTTCTTTTTGTTCTTTTTTGAGGTCTTCAATGGATGCCTTTTTAGATGGAAATGTTAGAGTAGAAGAGGCACTCTTTTTCCTTTTTATCATCTCGAGATATTTCTTTAACTGTATTCCTTTTTCTTGAGGATTAGTAATGGCATTAATGGTCTCAAGAATGAAATGTTCATGTTCATCTAGGGTATTTAATTCAGAAGAACTATTATAAGATGTTATAGATGAATTACCAGAACTATTTTCCATTTTAGAAGTGCAGAGATTATTGCACTCTTCGTTAGAGGAAGAAATATCATTAATAAGATTTAAAGTATTAATAAGTTTTTCGATTTCATCTTCAGTAAAGGCATTGGAGTTTAATATTAACTCGATAATCTTCTTTTTTGTTTCCTTTTGAAAACATTTATTAGCATAATGTCCTTTTTGTTTACATTTATAACATGTAGGAGTCTTTGTAGTATTATTTCTATTTTTCATCTTTTTTAGCATATAGACCTGGTTTTCAGTAGGTAAATGTTTAAGAGAATTCTTTTGATCTTCAATGTAAACAAACTCATACCATAAGAAAAAAGGTATATTTTTTCTAATGGTTCGCATACAATCATAATATAGGGCTCGAATAGATGACTTAAAGTCTTTTTCATAAGTTTTAAAAAATCATTCCTTTTTGTGTTGGTTTTTAGGAGAATTAAATTCGTTTCTTAGAAACTCCTTGTCAATCTCAAAAGGGGGTGTATTATCAAAGTTTTTAATAACATTAACGTTTAGGCTTGATGAATCGGAATCATCATAAATAGCAGTTGGCTCTATGTTATATTTGATTCCTATTGGTTTTTTGGTTTAAAGAATTCTTTTTCTCGAGTAGGAATAGAGGAAACCGAGGCACGTCGTTCATCATTAGCTTCAAGAGTAATTTTTCAAAACGAAGAAAAGTTAACCTCGACATCACCATTAGGATGTTCAACAATTTTTTGAAGATTAGAATTTTCAGGGGCTAAGGGTTCAATGACTTGACTTAATTTCCAAACTGAAGGAAGTTGAATTTCATTCCATTTTAAAGTTCGTGGTACAACTAGATTATTTTTAGCATGGGTAAGGAATAAAGTAGTTGCTCCTTTCTCAGGATTAACCTTAGCTAAAGGTGTGAGAGTATTCATGGCTTTATAGCAGATCCTATAAGTTAAAGCTATATTCTCAGAATTAATATCCATATTAAATCCAGAGGTTTGAAGATTTAAAGTTAACACTTTAAGGATACCAGGGTCTGATAAAGAGACTGAAAAATTTGGAAAGGCATTGAAGAAGATAGGACCATTACTCAGACTTGATTCAATTAGACCAATTAAAGAGTCTGTAAAAACAGAGAACCTTCCGTCTCGTAAGCAAACAAGAACAGAGGTGTTAATGCCTTTTCTGGTAAGGGGTCTAATAGATACTTGAACTAAGCCAAGATGAAGGAATTTAAGAGTGGGATCATCAGTGATTCTTCTGATGTCGTTATCACTAAGTAATTGTAATTTCTCTGTGTGAGAAGTTACAGTTTTTGTTTTTTCAATAGTTTTGACATGATATGATGTTTTTAGTTTAAAACCTTCCTTACAATAAATATCATTAGTACTAACTTTAGGCATTTTCCAATTTTGAATAGTTTGGTCAATATTTTCGATATATATATATATAGAGAGAGAGAGAGAGAGAGAGAGAGAGACACACACAAAGATTTTATGCACATGCAATGCACATGGTTAAATGCCATAGTAGTTTTGTTTATTTCCTTACTAAATTTTGTTCCTCGGTTTCACTTTGATAGTTTTTGCTCATTTATGTCTTTAAGCTTTAACATTATAATTATTTATTTTCTTTGATGTTTAGTGTTTGAATGAGCTACATCTAATTTAAATTTTTATGTTGACAATTGAATCGACAGGATACAAATGTAATCTGATGCTAATTTGAATTTTCATGTTGTGTGGACCGACATGGAAAACAAGCTTGACTTGAGAAAGTACAATGTTGTAAAAGTGAAAAGCACTTAAGAAAATAGCGTTACAAAAGGAAGACGAATAATTAAAGCTAATATGCCAAGATGATTAGTTAAAAGTGGGCTAAAGCAATATAAAAGAGAATATGGAGTTTGTTCCTAATCATTGATGGACTTTATAAAAAATAATACACTAAAGATTAATGCTAACTCTTCTATACCTTTATATAATAAAAGTATCCACATAAGCATATAGTATTAAATAAAGTTCATGAAAATCCCTTCTAAAGACACTTAATTTTACTCAAAAAATTAAACTTTATAGTAAAATATTTTAGAAACATTGTCTTTTATTACTTCTGTTTTAATTTTTTATTTAGTCGAGATCAGTCATTCTTCACCTTTATCTTTTCATGAACAATTCTAGAGTAGCGTCTTCATCATCTACATCAATTGTGATATCATCATGGAGCTAGATTTATTATGTTGTTATCTTTCATTGGGCTCCTTCATCTTATGTTTTCTCTTCTAACTTCTTAAAGAAGTTGAATGTATTTTCAATGTTCAATACAAACTTCTGGAAATACGGACTTTTTCTGTTTCCATGAGAACAATGTTAATTTCATATATATACAATTTTTTGTGTTTCTAATTATTTCTTAAATAAGATTAAGAGGTACCTTTTTTTCTCGACTATAATTTGTTGTTATACATCCAAATTTCTTGTTATACATCCAATAAGAGTTTTTACTGTGTCAATATTGCTACATTTGCTATGTCTATATCATTTTCCATGAGGATTTGAAGTAAGACCTATATTTTTTATTATCAATTTACCTTAGATTATAATATTAATATTTATTTTTTATCTGTTTATTTCATGAAGAAGCGATATTACTTAATCTTAGTACTGCGTCATTGGCGATTCCGTAAACATTTATCATTTGGACACTTGTTATTAACATTTCTATCCACATTTTTTTGCAACCTTTGCAAGCATAGAAATACACCTCAACTCTATATTGTAAATGATAGTTATCTTTGTCTTAAAGGTGCAATAGTGTGTTTTGTTAGACCCTAGGGGGGTTGATTAGGGTCTTATGCTAATCTAATCCGATTTTATGCTAATTAAAACTTAATATGAATAAAGAGATATATCCTAGCAAAGAGGTATATGATAAAATATATGCAAGGATATATAAATTAACACAAGGGTAAACAATATAAACTAAAGATACAATTGTGATAGGGTAATATAAACAATGCAAACACACAATATGATCACTGAGTTCGGACCTTCCGTCTTACGTCTCCGCTCCCCACTCCCGGGGAGAAATCCACTATCACAACCGAGTTTTCTATGCTTATCCGAACAACGTTTACACATCACACTCGGTTTTCTATCTAACCGAAAACTTTACAATCACCACTCTTGTAATCCCACTCTACACCCTCTCAAGTGTTGGTCACAGACGTGTCTCCCTCAAGTATTAGGAATTACAACATCTCTCTAGGTATGTTACCTAGCCCACTCCTCTTGGGACGATCCCCGACTCACACCACACACTTCTCTCTATGTACAAGTGTATTACAAAGTGATCTCACAAATTAAGCATGAATACAACAATAGTTGTTCTCTACAATGGATGAGAACTCAATTAAGCACAACTCAATGTTACTATCTCTCACAACCCCAAATATATTATGAATGCAAATACAATAAGCTCAAGTGGGTGTGTGTAACAATGAGATTAATTAAATCTAAACTCAATATAAAACTAGCTTTAATAAGATGATAATCAAACAAATAGATATAAAGCTAGAAAAGAGTTTAGGGAAACCTCTCAATGGATCAAGAGATAGAGGGAGAATAGTTGAATGCTCAAACGCCAATAGATGATCTCTTCAAGCTCTTGTAGAATTGATTTTACAAACTCAAACTCTCAAATGCTTAAAAGCTTTTTAGACAAACACTAAACAAAACTTAAACCCTTGTTAAAATTTTGTTAAAACATTTTCTCGAATCATACTGGTAGTTGGGGTTTGAGGGGTTTATATAGGAAGAGAAACCAACAGCCAAATCCCCAAACAAAACAACAAAAATCCCAGAGAATCAGATTAATGATTCTGTACCGAATATAGCCGTTGGGCAATCGGCGGTCGACCGTGGAAAACTCGCGGTCGATCTGGAAAAACATACGGTCGACCGCAAAATTCTCTGGACTGCATACGGTCGACCGCCACGGTCGACCGTGAGCCACAAAAAACATACTGAGTCTCTGGACTCTAGGCGGTCGATCGTGGCGGTCGACCGCAAACTGATACATAAGAAAACCTGTTATGCAGTTTACTGATTTTGAAACCATGTTTAAAAATATTAAATAAATTCTGAAAAATATAAAACTTTGGGAAATGATTATAGACATGATAATACACATGCTACAAAAACCGATTTTCAAAAAGGACCTCCCAAATAAAAAATATCATCATTTTGCAAAATAGTCCAAAACATGAAAATGTGAACATATGAGTTTTGACATTTTAGCTTAATCATGTTTTGAAACAATACAAAATGATTTTATAGACTTGAAGAAATATGTAAACTATTGTTACAAAGTCTATAAACAATGAATATAATATTTTATCAAAAAATACACATATAATGCACTAAAACATGATTTTATTGAACTAAGTAAAATTGATATTGATGAAATCAGATATATGCATGTAAGTATGAAACAAAAAACCAAAACTTAACTTATATATATATATATATATATATATATATATATATATATATATATATATATATATACGATTAATGGATATCCTTGTATAGGAGGGGATTTTCCTCCTTGAGCTTAATCAGCATTGATTCGAACAACATTGTGATGATCCGCTTCGTTAAACTTGAATCTACATATTCTAAACCCAACACACGACACAGTTTGGGGGTGAACCCGTCGTCGTTTGACCCTTACATCCACATCTATTGCAATTTAACAGGGTTTTGAATGAATAGAACTTTTCAACATGCTCGTATGGAGGGTCAAAACGACGACGAGTTTCACCCAAATTGTGTGTGGGGTTTTAGAATATGTAGATTCCAAGTTCAACAGGAGCGGATGATCCATAAGTCGCTCAAATCAATGTGATTTTAGAGGCGTCAGGAGAAATCCTCTCCTAATGACAGGATACCCATTAATCTCATAATATATATATATATATATATATATATTATAATATATATATATAATTATATATTATATATATATACACGACAACCACACACATCACACACACAAAGAAACAATAAAAAGTGTGTGCATATTATATTGAGCTTAAAGTACCAACACACATAATATAACACCTAAACTAAATGTTACCCAAGCAATCTTGATCTTCAATAAGCTTGACTTGGTACACTTGTGGATGAAGCTTGAACTTGAATCTTTAACTTGAATTACATTGCTTCAACCACAATTCCGCCAACCTCCATTGGATTTGATCGTTGAAGCGCAATCCATCCAACCTCCAATTGATATGATCGTTATGACGCAATCCATCCATCCTCCAACAATGTTGTTTGTCTACAATGAATAGAAAACCACAAACACTAGACAAACAATATTAGTCGTAAATTGTTTGTTAAACATCATCAAAACAAGAAGGCCAACATGTTTGTATATTGATAAATTAGTAGGTTTAGTTATGTGAATTTTAGAATAAGTTTTGTAAGATCATACCTCTTTTCTAACATTGTGATGGTTGCATATATAGTAATTTGAATTTCTGTTTTGTTTGTAAAGAGCCTTGATGGAGATATTTTTATCTTGGCAGCTTGTTTTGAATGAGCCATGCATATTATCTTTAGAATGTAATGTCTTTTCTTTATTGTGTTATGTGCAACTTTACTTGATTTAATTATCATTCTCTTATTTCTTCACTAAGTTGTATCTTTAGATTGATATATATCATTGACACAATTTACGATGGTATGCATACCTCCTCTACAAATTTGAGATAAATATAACGTGAAATTTATGTTTAGTGGCATTTTATAAGAATTTTAGTAATGAAATATGCTACCTTCGTATTTAGAAATCTTAAAATCCAATCGTGTTATTGCATGCTTATCTTTGATCTTGTTTTTAAGAATTAATCCTTCATTGCTAGTTATATCCCAAATAAAGTTATACGCAAAGTCATGTCACTGTATAGGAAAAAGAAAAGGTCAATTTTAACTTTTTTCTTGCGCTACTGTAATTAAGTATCATGTGTATACTTTTTGTCAATTATAGTGATTTTCCTCCTCTTATCTGTCTTTTTATATTTCACAACATAGTTGATCAACGGCTTCTCTTTAGTTTCTATTGCAAGATTAGTTGTATGTAGTTTTATAATAAGTTGATTCCTTTAGTATTTGAAGAAAAAAGTATAAAAATATATAAATTCTTGCTAGTTTTTCTTATATCTTTTATGGAGAATGTTTCTTTGATTGTAGCAATGTTATTGATATATTCTTCAAGTGGAACTCAGTTGGTGCTTCTATGATATATATGTCTTATGTTAATGTCAATTTAAGTGATTCATGGATGTTTTTGAAGTTTGGGTTTATTTCCTTCACACTTTCACTAAAATGGAAATAGCTTGATTCTTTTGAAGTATATATCTGAACTTTTTGACAGTTTCTTGATACATAGCTCCTTGTATTTTTTTGCCCTATAAATATTATTAATATCAAAGATCATTTTTGTGAAAATTATAATCAATTAATGCTAAGTTATTATATTATAGTCTTTTATCGGTTTTTATGTGATTTAGTGTTATATCAATTATTGTTACTTATGTATTTTTGCTACTCTACTCATTAGTAAAATTGCATGTAGTTACTTTAATTTATACGGTGATGTTAATTTTAATCTATCATATATTTGTTAAATTTTTATTCATTAACTGGATGTTCTTCATCTATCGTTGTTGCTATTTTTTATCAGCATCAACTTAGAATACTTTTAGACTTTGAAAAGGGATATTAAATTTAAATTAAAAGTTAAATTCATATATCTTGACGAGAGAATATCAAACAATTACTTGTTTATATGAAAGTTGAAATTTTAATCCTTTTTTGTTATGTTTAACTTTTGAGGGTGTGTTTTGTAATTTTTGGAACTTCGAGGGTGTTTTTAAAAAAAATTAAAATTTAAACTGAATGCTTGTAATTTTCATGTTTCATGTTTTGATGGCAAGTTTTTAAATGTCAGAATACTCTTGCAACTCTGAAATTTTGAGGGTGTTTTTTCGATTATTGAAACTTTGAGTTATTTTCTACAAAATTCAAATTTTCAGCGGTCTGCTGATAATTTTTTGATTTGATATGTCCTGGTTATAATTTTTGAATTTTAAGGTTTTTAGCGATTTTTAACTTTTGAGGGAGTTTTTTTTGTAATTTTTGTAAATTTGAGGTTAATTTTTTATAAATGTTAAATTTTCGGTTGTTTAATAGTAATCCCTTGAATTCATCTATGTTATTTGTAAGTTTTAAAATTTCATAATTTTAGGGTGTTTTTTGTAATTTAAACTTTTGAGGGTGTTTTTATAATTTTAAAAATGTTGAGGGTGTTAATTGTAAATTTTAAATTCTTCGGAGGCTACTGTTAATTTTTAGATATCATTTTTGTTGTTTTAAGTTTTGAAACGTGATGGTGTTTTGTGTAATTTTGAACTTTTGAGATTATTTTGTGTAATTTTTAAATTTTTTTGGGTTTTTTACAATATTTCATGTATTATAGTATATTAGCTATGTTGATTTATTTACGTAAACAAACTAATACCGTAGAGCTGTTTCATGTATTTTATTTATCTTATTTTTTTTAAAATAAATTGTTGAGCTATACATAGTTTATGTGGGATTAGGATAAGATATAATTATGATTAGGACAAATTAAGATTTGAATGAAATATTTAAATAATGAAAGATAATATTGACTATAAAAAGTTTTTCTGAACTCGTACTTTTAAAGGGAGTATGGTATGATATGATATGATATATTTGTGTGTGTGTGTGTGAGTTACTATTTATTGGGTGGATATTAGCCATTGTCCTCCTAATTTTATTGCCATTGGATTTTCTTGATGGATTCAAATCTCACTTGATGATGTGGCATCTATTAATTGAGAGAGGGTACTCTGGGGAAAAAATTTAATAGCCAAAAATAGAAACAAGAAAGAAAAGGAATCGGCTCTGCGACTTGCAGAGCGACAAGCACTTCGCCACTCGGAGTTGCAGTTTCTCTCCGACTTTGCTTCCATGAAGACATCCTCATCACTTCAACGTGAATTAATTAGGGTTCCTAGTACAATTTCTACTAAGTTTTCTGATTTGAATTCTTTCTAACCCCAGGAATTGTGTATTCTGAGGTCCAAACTAGGTTAGATTAAAACTTCCTGCGATGCCCCTAATCATGTGTACACGAACCCGTCCCAGAGTCAATTAGATGTCTTGCTTTGTTTTTTCCCCGTGTTCCGTGTTCTAATGCTCTATACTTAAAACTCTGTTATATTATCTAACATTAGTCTGGTTAAAAGACTAGTTTGCTGATTGGATTTTCGAAGGAGTGCTCTAATTAATAATCCTTTTGCATAATATTATGTGAAAAATGAACTGGTTTTAAAAAGTTATAACCAAACTAAGATATGGCAGACTCTTGTGCGAAGCGCATTTAGAAGAATTCATTTGCAATATCTGATTTATGAAATGTAAATTTGTTAGTGATACCATTTAGAACAAAAGGAGTAAGAGAAGGAAAACTGCATGATCGACTCGCTAATTTGGTACTTACTGACAAATTGGTGGTGGAGAGGGTGATGGTCCCACTCGCATTGAAGTGGTGAAACAAGCAGGGTGAGGAGAAGAAAGGAAGGTTAGTCATAAGCTTTCTGATTGCCGCTAGAAATCAATGACGACCCGAGATCTATGGAAAAAAAGTGAACATAGACTTTTCTATTACTAGGATTGGCAACCGAGTGTTGTCGGCTAGGGGTGGCAAACGGGTCGGGTCGGATCCGGTCATAGTTGATCCAACCCGTATAAGTGTGACCCGACCCGACCCGTTTAACAAATGGGTCAATGCGATCCGACCCGTTTATTAAACGGATTACCTGACCCGACCCATATAACCTGAATGATCCGTTTATCAAATCTCATTTCAATGTCATGGATACTGTACAAATCAAGATGAAATGATCCCACCAATGTCAAAGGGAGCAATGTGCATTTCAATGTCATGGATACTGTACAAATCAAGATGAAATGATCCCACCAATGTCAAAGGGAGCAATGTGCAATTTGGCCAATTTATACAAATTAACTGACTAAAGAGAAAAGACCTCAAGTATCTATCACACACACTGATCCCGTGATTTCCCAAAAAAAACATAATAGTATACGGAAAACTCCACTTCCTCCCCTTTCTCACCTTCATCTGCAACCAAATCACAGCCCACCATGTCAGCTCAAATCCACAGAAACCCAACGGAAGCACAAACATAACAACTTTGACACAAAAAAATTTGGGTTTTTTGAGATATCATTGCCCAATCTCATCAATTTTAACGTGCAAAATTCTGTTCATTCTGAACCTTTGACAGGGCATAACAAATACAAAAATCTTTACATGATATTAAGCTTTGCGGACTTCTTTCGAAACAGAGAGATTTGGTGAAAATATCTCAAAAAAACCGTAAAAATTCTGCCTTTTGCCGAATGACGTATTCCTCCTCATTCTCAACAAAGAACACATTGAACTTCTCAAGCTCGTCCTCAAGTGACCCCAGAAACTCCTCCCTCGTCATCTCGTAGCCACCGCCGGCAAAGGTCTTGGCGTGCTTCGCATACTAATCGGCATGCTCTGAAAATTCCCTTCGTAGAGTGCCTTGTTATTGGAAACCTCGACCAGCAGGTTGTTTTTCGTCGAGTTGATCTCTCGCTTGATCTACTACGTTGATTCTAGAATAACTTGAATTGGTGGACTAAGCCATCATGGCGAGGTTTGAAGAGCGTAATGGACTTCTGTAACGAGTTTTTTTTCCATATTCGTGTTGGTGATCTGTGGACAGGTAACAAGGCGAGTATATTTGCTTAAAGAGCCCTGTCGAAGCAAGACCAGACTGATTTTCTATCTGGGGTTGCATAGTGTTATATGAAATTACCAAGACCCTCCTAAGCACTTGGTCTCTTTTCAAAGTAAACCAAAGGCACGCACCAAGACCCTGGTATTGTTTTTACGAGTAAATCCAAAGCACGACACAGAGTCCTTGCAACTCGATCTTCATCGACTTGGTGAAGTCTTCCTAAGCTCTTGGTCTCTTTTCAGAGTAAACCCAAGGCATGTATCAAGACCTCAGTATCGTTTTCATGAGTAAAATCAAGGCACGATGTGGAGACCTTGCAACTTGATCTTCATCAACTCGGCAAAGGCCTCCTGATTAGGGCATAAAAACATGCATAAAAGTTATAAGAGAAAAACTATCACCTATTGTATAGAAAGACATCGAATCCACAAGAAAGGTGTGTGTTTAAAAAATTGTATATTTGGTCTTAGAAATGTGTGGCAAAGAAAGGAGTGAAACAAAATACATACAGATGTAGAGAGAGTGATTTGTAACAAAAATAAAATAAAAAGTAGAAAAAAGAAGGAAGAAGAAGAAAGGAGGAACAAATAAAAGAACACAAGAGTGCTAGAGTAGTGTTATATGCCCTTAAATATCCAGTACAATTTTTATTGAATTTTAATTAAGTTTTATTGTTGCACATGTTGTTTGGGTAATTTTTATATAATTGTTATTGTTTGGGTAGAAAATTGTTTTCTTCATTGAGGTATTCATTACAACTTCAGTCATTACAATGAAAATAAAAAAATAGTCTTTTATAAGACTCTTACACAATAAAAATAAAAAGTACAATTCTCGTCAAAACAAAATCATATATCGTTTATCGATCTTCTGCTTGCGTGAGATCTTTGCCTATGCCGGGGTTAATCCATGGACCACCGAATGATAAGATCAGATCCGGAGTTTCGTTAATTCGCGAAGGAATCAAGAAACCGAAGCAATTATCTCGACAACAGCGAGATAATCACTCTTCTCAAGATCACCGCAACAGGGCAATCTAAAGGAAAAGAACCGGGCTGCAGATCTAACGAACTCCTCTTCTTTATGCTGAAGAATTCGCTGAAGTCTCCTCCTCCTCCTCTCTGAAATTTGTAGCTCTTTAGTCCTCAATTCAGCAGGGCTTCGCCGACGCTCGAGAATTCCAGCTCTAAAAAAATGTAGGCCCTGGGGCTGTATTTATAGGCTTCGGGATCATTGTTTACGGATAAGAATGGTCGATTCCCTCTTATCCTCAGTTGTAACCACTTAACCATGTTCATGGATGATATTTTTATCAGTTAGAGAAAATCCAGGCGGTTAACGGTCGAAAGACAGCTTAAATCTGATAAAATCTGATTTTCGGGTCTGCGGACACTCGTGAGTGTCTCGGCCAACCTTGGGCCGAGAAACCTCTTGGTGTCCCAGCCAAGGCTTGGCCGAGACACCTATGAGTGTCTCGCCAAGACTTGGCTTGGAGAGTTTTGTCTGTTCTGTTCGTTTCCGCTATATTTTTATCATCCGAACTCGGAATCACGCGATTCAAAATGCGTTGAAAAACCGACGAGGAGATGTACAATCTCTCATGATCGAATCATAAGTGGAGTAAACCGGTCACGAGAGGGTGCTTCATCTTTCGTGAGTGACGTGCAGCTCCCGGTCCATTCGCGTTTCCGTTATTCCGAAATTCCATTGCTTCGCATGGTCCGTTGACTCACTTCATGTGTTTGTTGTTGTTAAATGAGCTTCTGTGACTCGAATAGCGACGTTCATCGTTTTCTCTCTGTCTCGAGCCGCGTGCAGGGACTTATGGGCAATTTTTGACGCCTACAGTTATATTATCCTTAGAAATTATTTTGTTAAATCATGCGCTGTAATGGTCACCTGCTTGGAGATATGATCTAATTCAAAGGTTTTTTTAATTTGTGTTTAACCTATAACTAGTAAAGGATAGCTTTGTTATAACAGGTTATTATGCATGACAACGACATATGATATGTGATGGTTGATCTCAGCAATCGGGAATGAAGATTCCCCGAGTATATGTCATAAGCGTATATTTGATATGTATAGCATAAGACCTTATTTGGATTCTCCAGGACGAGTCACCTAAGAGATGGAGAATTTGAATTGTTACGTGATCCCTTAGACTTGATGATATTATCATTTTCGATTTGATAATTTAGTATACTTTGATATGATAGTTAAGCTTGTTTTATAAGTGCTATACAACCTGAAATGTTGGGTTAATAGATTTCATTTAAGGAAATGATGGATATCTACATAAGATCTAGTATACTCATTTTTTATGAGTTAATTTATAATGCATATTCCATGAAGATATTAAATTCCCGTTGACGGGTGATTTTTGAAAATTATTTTTTTAAATTTATTTTCTTATAAAATAAAATATTTTGATGTTTGAAAATAATTTTTATTTATGTTCATGGGATTACAATTTTAGGAATGAGCAAATAGATGATTTGTCCTGCTCAATAAAATTGTGTAAAATAAATTGATACTGGAGGGGACTGAATGTAAGATAATATTATTTATGACTATTTAATCTCATATTATGGAAGAGCTTTAATGAACAGTTGGTCGGATAGGGATTTGATTGTTAAATTAAAATTATTAATTATAATTAATAATTGGTTCTTGATATGGGACCCAATTAGTCTCACTAATGTCATTAGAAGAGGTTTACATGCAATACAATTCTATTTCTATCCTAATTATTATGAAAAAAATAATTTATCTTTAAATGTTATGGATAGAGTTTTAAACAATTAAAAATTGTTTTGAAATTGAAATCTATAAGGCAAGTCCAATCCTATATATAGGATTCATATTTAGCCTTATGAGGAAGAATAAAAAAAGAAAAAAAGAAAAATGGATTTTGAGAACCTATCTCTCCGTATTGTTCCTCTTCGGTGGCAGGTGGATTTCAGTTGGAGGCTTTTTCTCTTGAGGAAGCTATTTCGTATTGATCTTGGGATAAATTATTGAAGAAATTCGAAAAACGTTTCAGGTATTATTCTAGATTTTAATTAATTTTGATTAATCTACATGATATATAATTTTTGTTCTGTTGTATGTTATGTTTCCAACAGATGATATGTAATCAGATTAAATTATCTTGATTTGATCTTTATTTTTGGATTATTTAATTGGATTAAATTAAAATTTTAATTAAAATCAAACTTATGGTTCTGTTACTTTTCACCGATGTCGTTATTGTTCATCATCGGTGTTTCTATTCACCACAGAGTTATTGTTTAGTTTAATTTGTTAAATTGAAATTAATTACTTTTTAGATTCAACTATTATTCATGGGTTAAATTTTTATTATTAGATCAAAGAAATTTAGTTAGGGTTTTTGCATTGTTCTTTTTAAATTATTGAATTATACGGGTTCTTGATCCCGCGGTGTCCATCAGATGGACGACCAGACTTCGCTGCCCACCGATCGCTGTCACTGCCGCCCGACTAAGGGGGGCGGCGGGCAATCTTACAAACCCTAGACAAATCCTAAACCTAGTTGAAGAAGATGAAGTCTTGGGTTATTTTTCTTAACGGATTATGATCCCAAACCCACTAAGAATTAAGTTTAAATTAAATGGGTTTGACCCGAACCCGAATCTAAATCAAACCTGTTTTAAATCAGATTTAAAATTAATGAAACGGGTCTGACTCGCAAACATAACTCAAACCCGAAACCCTGATAATTTGAATTTTACTGTAAAATCATTATCAGACCCCGTTTGACCCAGAAACTGTTCTGAAGTCCACCAGAGTTGATTTTTGCTGTAAAATTAGTTTTAGCCCCCTCTTTAAACCATAAATCTATTATGTAACCCGTCAAAAAGTAATGGTTATTTTCTAATTAACCCTTAACAATTGCAAAATTTGTTTTGAAGCCCATATACATGTTGTTGATTGGTAATGTATCATTGTATTTTTGAAATACTTATTTAAATTATACATATGACATAGTTTTATTATTTTTAAATTGTTTAATTTTAATTTTTCATGAGATTTAAGTAATACATGAAAAATTACTAATAGGTCTAGAATTGTTCTGAATTTCTTCTATTAAATAAAATAGTTTAGAATTTATTAGAAATTGATTGTTATTATTTTCTCTCGTGTTCTCTCAATTATAATAAATAACAAAAGTTGTATAGAAGTGTAGATAGATTAATATTTAAGAAATATAAATCTAAAGGCCTTCCATCATAAATATATAACTTAGATAATGATATTTTAGCTTATCTGATGCCACAAAGAATAAGGTTTGTTAAAATTTATTATCTAGTAATATCTCGTATAAGGATGCCAAGTATTTTATGTACAATAGGACCACTAGACTAATATAGGTAGTGCCACCTGTTTTATATAAGATAGCTGGATTGATGCGTAAACACTTCATTGATGTCTTGAGATGGTTGCTAAATAACAGAGTCATGTCATACATCAAAGACCAAAATTAAAGAAAAGTCATTAATTGTTAATGATTGAATAGACTGATTTACCTTGTCTAATTATATTCGATCTTGAAAATATGGAGGTTTATAATTAAGCTTGGATTTCCTGTTCACAATTTTTTGTATAAGAGAAACATATTAATGTGAATTTTATTACTTAAATTATCCCTGGTAATAATTGTGCAATAATAAAATATAAAATTGAGATTCTTATGTTATTATATTCTTCTTGTGTAGGATGACTAAGTTTAGTCCTTTTGCTAAGCTACTTGATGGCTATAAACCGACTAGCCCGAATTATGTGGTTTGAAAAAGAAATTTGTATATTGTTCTTACTGTTGAAAAATTAGCAAAAGTTGTCAAAGATGATGAACCTACTAAACCTGGTCCTGATGCAACAGAATATGAGATTCTCGAGCATGATGAATAGGTTGAATATAATGAACTTGCAAAGTGCTATATTATGGCTTCTTTAGACCCTAATTTACAAAAGCAGCATGAAGTAAAGAAGACTTGCAAGGAGATCTTAGAAAGCCTTAAGGTTTTATATGAAGAACGTAATCGTACTGCACGTCAAAACGCTATGAGCAGTTTCATGAACACCAAGATAGCTAAAGGTACACTAGTTCAGGCCCACGTTCATAAGATGATATGGTACATAAATGAATTGGAATCCTTGGCAGCCAAGATGAATAATGAATTAAAAGTTAATAAAATTCTTGTTTCACTTCCTCGATCCTTTAATCAGTTCAAAGTAAATTTTAGTATTCAAGAACCAAATCTCACTTTGCCAGAACTGAGCAATATGTTGCAGAGGGTTGAGGATATTATCAAGCAAGATAAAGCTATAGTGATGGTTACAGAAACTGCTAGACCGTCTAACTATAAGAAAACAAAGTTTTCTTATAAGAAAAAGCTAGCAAAATAAAAAAAAAGTTTCTAAGAAAGAAAAGAGGGATCGGACCGGTGATGAATGCTTCTTTTGTAATAAGAAGGGGCTTTGGAAAACTAATTGTAAAGGTTACCTTGCATCATTGAAGAAGGATAAATCTTCTAAAGGTATATCATCTCATTACTTAGTAGAGACTAATGTAGTGAGTTATTCTTTTTATATATGGTGTGTGGATTCTGGCTCATCTTTGTATATTTGTAATTCCTTGCATTGGTACAAGTAAAGGCGAAAGCTTGAAGATGGAGAGATCACCTTAACAGCAGGGACTGAAGCCTTAATTTCAGCATTATCTATAGGAACTTATTTTTTGCATTTGAATAAAGGGCATGTAATGGAACCAAAAGATTGTATTTATGTGCCATCCTTTAGGAGAAATTTGATTTCTATTTCAAAACTTCGTAAAAATGAATATTCTATTTTATTTGGTGATACATCTATTTTATTTGGTGATATATCTTCTATAAAGTTTGGAAATTCTATTATTGCTCATTGTGAAGTTGAAAATGACATATATTATATATCAACTGGTCTTAATTCTTATGCAAGTGTTATTGAAGTTTATAAATCTCTTAAACGTAAGTTTGATCAAAGTAATCCAACTTATCTTTGGCACACATGGTTGAGTCATGTTAATATTGATCGAATCAATAGGTTGGTAAAGAATGGTCCTCTAGATTCTCTAAAAGTAGAAAATTTTCCAACTTGTGAACATTGCCTAAAAGGTAAGATGACTAAATTACCCTTTTTAGAAAAACGTACTAGAGATAAAGGTACTCATGATAGTATACATTCTGATGTATGTGGTCCTTTAAAAGTTAAAGCAAGAGGCGGATATTCACATTTTATAACATTCACGGATGATGCATATCAATATGGCTATATTTATTTAATGCATCATAAATCAGAATATTTTAAAAAGTTCAAAGAATATAAAGCCAAAATTGAAAAGAAACTTGATAGAAGTATCAAGGCCATCCGATTCGATCGAGATGGTGAGTACTTTTCTGAAGGGTTTAAGAAATTTATGAAAAAATGGAATTGTTAGTAATTTGACACCTCCCGGAACACCACAACATAACGATGTGTCTAAAATACGGAACCGAACTCTACTAGATATAATTAGAACTATGCTTAGTCATTCTCAAGTTCCTACTTTCTTATGGGGTTATGCATTAGAGACTACAAACTATTTGTTAAATAGAATTCCTGCCAAATCAGTTTCGTCCACTCCATATGAGATATGGACTAGAAAGAAACCAAGTGTTAGACACTTAAAGGTTTGGGGTTGTCCTGTTCATGTAAGAAAGTAAATAATGAACAACTTAAACTCTATAACAAATAGAGGCCTATTTGTAGGTTATCCTAAAGAAAGTATTGGGTATTATATTTATAACCCCAGTGATTAGACAATGACTATTAGTAGAAATGTGTTCTTTCTAGAAGATCAAATTGTTGGTCAAGGATCTATAACTCTAAACGAAGAATCGTCTTCTTCGATAGGAGAGTTATCTGATCCAGGGGGAGAGACAAACATCATTGGAGATTCTATTAAATCAGTAGGAGTGTCAAGTGATAAAGTGGATGAAGATTCATTAACTAAATCTGTTGTTGATACACCAATTACAATAAGGAGATCAAGTAGGATCATTCATCCACTTGTACGGTACAAGCACCTCGATAAAACATATTTGATGGAAAATAAAGAGGATGATGAAGATCCTAGAACTTACAAGGAAGTTATGTCTGATATAGATTCTAGTAAGTGGGTTGATGCCATGAAAGCTAAAATGGACTCCATGTATTATAACAAAGTGTGAGCCTTGGTTGATCCACCTATTGGGGTAAAACCTATTGTTGGCCTTCTTATTTTGATGATATTTAACAAACAATTTACAACTAATGTTGTTTGTCTAGTGTTTGTGTTTTCGTATTTATTCTAGGCAAACAACGAGTTGGAGGATGGATGGAATCGAGCATTCACGATCATATCAAATGGAGGTTGGCGGAATAGTGGTTGAAGCCTATGCAATTCAAGTTGAAGATCCAAGTTTAAGCTTCATCCGCAGAGTGTACCAAGTCAAGCTTATTGAAGATCAAGATTGCTTGGGTAACTTAGTTTAGGTGTTTATATTATGTGTGTTGATACTTTAAGCTCAATCATATATACACACACGTATTTGATTTTTATAGTTATATATATATATATACACACACAAGTTTTGGTTTCTATGTATATATATAGTTATATACATACATACATGGTTTTGAGTTTTCATATTTATAAATATGAGATTACATATTTTATATTTATTATGGTTTTGGTTTTTCATGTTTATAATATGAAATCACATATTTCATATTTACTATTTTGTTTTTCGAAAACATTGCATAGAATATGCAATTTTGTGAAAATTCTATATTCTTAGTTTTTGGACTTAATAATAATCATATACATATTTTATTAAGTCTACATAATCATTGTGCAAAGTTTCAAAACATGGTTTAGCCAAAATGTCAAAATTCACATGTTTACATTTTTGTGTTTTGAACTATTTTGCAAAATGATGATTTTTCACAAATGGGAAATGCAATTTGAAAAATCATGTCTACAATCATTCCCCAAAGTTTTATATTTTTTGGAATTTATTTGATATTTTTAAACAGTGTTTTAAAATCAGAAAAACAGTTTTCAGACTTCATTTTTATGTATCAGTCCTCGGTCGACCGCACCGGTCGACCGCACCTATGTTCATTCGTTAGTGGGCAACAGAGAGTTTGTCGGTCGACCGTCGCGGTTGACCGAGAGCTCGAGACTTCCCACGGTCGACCGCACCGGTCGACCGAAGAAGTCTCTGCTCGTTTTCTCAGCTTGGGATCTGGATTGCGGTCGACCGTGAATTTTTTTGGTCGACCGCCGATATGACCGTTGGTTCCCAACGACTATTTTCTGAGCTGATTTTTCTGGTGCTGTTTTTGTCATTTTCTTGGGGTTTTTGGCTGAGATTTTGAGTGGGTATAAATACCCTATTGCTGTTCTCTTTCAAGTAGAACCCAAGAGAATGTTTTAACAAGTTTTACAAGAGTTTAAGTTTGTTTAGTTTATTTTTGGGGTTTGCTATTACAAAGAGGAGTTTACATTATCTGTTGAGGAATTCATCTTCAATATCCTTTCATCCTCTCTTTGTGTTTATAGAGAAGTTTCCTTAACTGTATTTCCTAGCATTTCTACTATTGTATTTCATATCAATCTTATTGCTAGTTCTTATTGAGTTAAGTTTTTATTTATATCTCATTGTTACACACACCCACCTTGAGCTTATTGTATTTGCATACATAGTATATTAGGGTTGTGAGAGATTGTAACATTGAGTTGTGCTTAATTGAGTTCTCATCTATTGTAGAGAACAAATTTATATTTGTTACATTGTGAGTGGTGTAAGGTTTTTGGTGAGCTAGAAAACCGAGTGTGTTGTGATGTTTTCGGTGAACTAGAAAACCGATTGTAAGGAGTGACGTTGTTCGGTGAGCGTTGAAAACCGACACTGTGAGGTGTAAACGTTATTCGGGTGAGCGTAGAAAACCCGATTGTGATAGTGGATTTCTCCCCGGGAGTGGCAGGAGATAGAATATAAAATTCTTCCTCTCCATCATCGGGTTCATCTCTACCAACAAAAAAAAGAGACCGGAATACTCCAATAAGTACACGAGTCTAAACTGTTCCCCTACCCTCAACAGGAAGTTTCTGGGGAATATTAATATGAATATTCTTAAGGATAACCTGACGAACTCTCAAAGGACAAACGAGCATCAATATGG
>NC_033794.1:31586842-31611775 GCF_001876935.1 Asparagus officinalis
GAGTTTGTCTTTGGCGTATTTGTTTTTGCATTTATCTTATATCGCTAATTGTGCATTGCTCATTTATTTCATCCACTATTTTGTTTAGATTACTTACCCTTGTGTTGTTTATATATCCTTGCATATATCATATTGTATATCTCTTTGGTAGGATATATCATCTTGTGTTAGTTTATATATCATTGCACATACATTGCCTACATCTCCTTGTTAGGATATATCTTGTTGTTCATATTGCTTATCCTAGCTCATATATTATTGTATTTCATACTTGCTAGGATAACTTGTTAATTAATTTTAATTGGCATATAATCGGATTAGATTAGCATAAGACCCTAATCACCCCCCCTCTAGGGTCCAACACCTATATGATGTAAATGGATATTTAAAAGAAAATATGGAGTTGATAGATATGTAGAGACATATAAAGCTCGCTTAGTGGCAAAATCTTATACTCAAAAGGAGGGTGTTGACTACGAGAAAATGTTATAAAGCCCGCCGATCATAAACCGCGTGTCTATCCCACAAATAGGGATTGCCCAAAATAACTTGGCAAACATCCAATGGAACCATGTCGCATGTGACCTCGTCAGTATATGACTCATGGAGTGCAATTCTGAACGTACACTAGTTCACCACACTTAATCCCGCTTCCTTCTGAATCCACCCTAATGGATAGGGCTTCGGATGCTTCACCGTCTTCAATCTCAGCTTTTATACTAATGCTTCAGATATCAGGTTCTTCTGACTCCCTGTATCTACAATGGCATCCAACAAGCTGGTCTTGACCTACAACTTCAAAACAAAGAGCTGCTCCCTCAAGTCGTCGTCTTCTTTTGCGGCCCATTTTTCCACCATAAGGTTGAGACTGTTATTGGGCTCTGTCATCCCGGGAACCTCCTTCGGACCCTGCGCTATCATGTATGCTTTCTTCTCCTCTTTCTTCTTCACCCATTTTGGCTTCAGATGATGGTACTTCTCCCAGCAACGATCAACCACGTGCCATGTCTGCTTGTAGTGATTGCATGTCAATCCTGTCTTCCCCGAATCACCCTTCTTCTTCTCTTCCTTATATTGAGAGCCACTAGACTTGCCCCCCGACTGTTTGGAATTGCCCTTCGTTTCGTTGCCCTTCTTCTGTTTACCCTCAATGACAATTGCCTTCATGCTTGCCTCTGCAATCATCTCGATCGGGAACAGCTTCATCTCCTTCCGGATATAATCATTCAGACCCGTCATGTATTTCATGAAAATAGAGTTTTCATCCGTTGCGATATTTAGAACCATCACCTACTATTGGAACTTCGTCGTATACTCTTGAACGGTCTGATTGAATCTTTGGTGCAAACCGTACCACTTGTACTAACGCTCTTCGAGGAACCCCACAGGATAGAACTGCTTCCTCAGTATCTTCTTGAATTTATTCCACGACACCGCCTTCTTTTACTGTTTGCAATAGGACTTCCACCACGTCAATGATTGCCCTGAAAGCTTCAACGTCGCGAACACGATCTTCTCCTTGGATGAATATCCATAGAGAGTGAAGTACATCTCCATACGCTCAATCTAATCATCGAGCTTCTCCATATTGACACTCCCATCATAAACATGAATCTCCAATTTGAAATCAATCTTCAAGTTTTGGTAATAATTCTTACCCCCTGTATGTGAAACAGACTTAACAACCTTGGCCTTTTCTTCCGAATCTTATTTCTCGCGTTCTTCATCGGACTCAACAAGTTTCTTCGTACCATTCGAAGAAGATTCCTCCTTTTTGTCCCCTCCTTTAATGAGACCCACGAGCTGAGTAAGAGTAGTCCCGATCGTCTCTATCTGCTTCTCCATAGCGTCAAGTCTTGCTGAGTTATCTGCTTTAGACATCTTCTCCCTCCTTATCTTCTGGACCTCTTCCAATGAAATGAAAACCTCGCCTAGCTTCTTGTATTGCGATCGAGTCAGGACCATACACAGGATGCCCCTTCACCGGATATGATTGCTCTGATACCAACTTGATACGAGTTGTCGTGCAAGCACCTTTGATCACGGAATTATCAAAGGTGGGTTGAGGAGAAAATAATAAGAACACAAGAATAACTTAGGTTTTGGGCGAAGGAAAATACCTTCTCTAGATTATGAGTATGCACTTTATAATCTCTCACAATCTCACTCTAGAATTGAAGAACAAGCTCTCCAAATCTCAATTACAATCTAATCTCTCTTGATTAAACTCTCTGATTGTTTTAAACCCTAAAATAATCCCTTATATAGGTGTACAAACGATGGTGGCAAAGTGGTAAATAACCAAGCCCAACCCAAACAGGAAAACGCGTAAATAGAGTCCTTAACGAATCTGGAAAGCTCCGATGAGTCGACTCATGAACAGTTATGAGTCAACTTATGACCTCATATGAGTCGACTCATAACTGATGAGTCGACTGGTCAGAGATTTTTGCTAACAGGGCTTGAGTTCTTGAGTCGACTCAAAACTGATGAGTTGACTTGTCAAAAACTTTTGACAAAACGACTGGGTTTCGTGGGTCGACTCATGACAGGCATCAGTCGACTCAACCTGATGAGTCGACTCATGTACATGTATGAGTCAACTCACGAGCTGAAAAATGGATTCTTCGAATCTGGTGCTCGTCGTCTCGTTCCACGCTTCCACCTGCGTTCCACTGTGTTGTTTCACACCTCTATTCTCATGCTATCATGAGAATCCTCTATCCTCAAGCTCTCATGAGGATCGCTATGTTCCGAAGAGAGATGCACCCGTATCACCAGAGAAGCCTCGCTCCCTACCGATCACACCTCCATCTTCTTATCGCCAAAAACTTTTCCCATCGGATGACGCCTTCATTTCTTTTTCCCGTGACAAACGGAGATTTCACATTTGCCTATTACCAAAGAGATATTGTGGTCGGTGGACCTCATTTCCTCTCTTTGTCGAGGACATTTTGTCCTCTTTAATTTCGTTAACAATTTATCTTCTTCCGTCCTAAACTTGAGACATTGATTTCTCCTAGGCCTGTCCATCCGGGCCGGCCCGGGCCGGGCCAAACAGGAGCCTGGACCCGGACTCGGGTACCCCGGGCCGGCCCGGGTTTTTTCTTTTTCTTTTAAATTTTTTTATCAAAATTTTAAATTTTATTTAAGTTTTAAATTATAAAAAAAGACAAAAAAATAATAATAAAACAATAATTTTATTAATCACTTAAAATGACATAAATTATAAATAAAAAATTATAAAAATAAATTCTTTATTAATAAATAATAAATCATTTACAAATTATAAGTATAAATTTATTTTGGAATTCATCACATCACAATAGATAAGTACATCCCAACTAGGTTTTTTTAAGTTTCTTTTCTTTTTTTTTGATAAAAAAATGCTAAAAATTAGTTTAATATTATTATATTTTATATAATTATGTATTAGTATATACTTCCAAATTATTATGTAACTATATATTATAAGAGAGAGTATACTTATATATACATATATACTAAGAGAGAGAGTATATATATATACACACATATATTATACATATATAAGAGAGTGTATACTTATATATACTTATATAAGAGAGAGTATACATATATAAGAGAGAGTATACTTATATATACATATATACTAAGAGAGAGAGTATACTTATATATACTTATATACTAAGAGAGAGTATATATACACACACATATATGACATATTATACATATATAGAAATATATTATATAAGAGAGAGTATACATATATAAGAGAGAGTATATATATACATACATGCATACATTATACATATATAAGAGAGAGTATTCTTATATATACTTATATAAGAGAAAGTATACTTATATATACTTATACATATATATACTTATATAAGAGAGAGTATACTTATATATACTTATATACTAAGAGAGAGTATATATATACACACATATGACAAATTATACTGATAATCACATTTTATTACAATTTTATACCCTCATTATCTATTTTATATGAATAAATATAGCACTAATAACTGCTTTTATCTTTAATTGCAGGTTAATAAAGAATAAATCCCAAAAATCCCATCTCTCAACAAAGACCCTTGAGTAAATGAAGAAATAAGAGAATTAATTTTTGAAAATCACATGTGTGCAAGGAACCAGATTTGGACTTGGTTGCTTAAAAATGAATTGGACTTTTATGCAAAAATCACAAGCTGCTACAGTGGACCGGAACAAAGGCTGCAAAGTTTGATTTTTAAGGCTGGTGGTTGCTGACATTGGACTTGGATCAAAAAAATTGGGCCGGATTTTGCTTTACAAATCAAATGAATGAATTGGGCCGGTTGCTTCATTGGACTTAGCTCATGGACCGGACCTCATTTTACTTGCTGCAGATCATTTAATGGAGAATAGGGGCCGGACTTGATTTAAAAGCTATGGACCTCATTTTACTTGCTGCAGATCATTTAATGGAGAATTGGGCCGGACATTTTACATTGGACTTGGATTTGATTTTCTTTTGAAAATCAAGTGAATCACATGGGCTGCAGTTGATTTTTTAGGACATGGGCTGCAGTTGATTTTAATCAAATAAATGGGGACTTAGGCTGGGCCGAAAATTGATTGTTGGAAAATTGTAATTTCATTTTCTCTTTGAAAATCAAATGAATCATATGGGCTAAAGAAGAACCAAAAAGCAAATTCAAAGGTGGAGATTGTTGCTTGGGGCTCAAGACAAATCCAATGGCTCATATTCATTGAAGATTACTATAAATAGGGGTAAAGAGTGAGGGGTTAGTGGTGTGAAAAATTTTGTAAACTCCTTTTGGAGAGGAGGGCTACTCTTAATTGAGAAGGCCTTCCAAAAATTATAACTAATAGCCAAGAGGCTAGAACCCTCTTGCCTTAGATTTATTTTATGCTTATAGAGTAGATTTATTTTCATACATTTAAATTCTTGCAATTTTATTTTGTAGTTTAGATTTTGCAATTTATTTTATAGTTAGATTTTAATTTCTTATACTATTCACCTTGAGGCTAGAACCCTCTTGGGTTTAGTTTTTCTTTTTGTTTATTTTTATTTTGTTTGATTCGCCTTTAGGCTAGAACCCTCTAGGGAATCACCATTTTTCTAAGAAGTGGGTTCAATTGTAGATTACCCATATCTATAATTGAATCCACCATCTTTAATTTCTTGCATTTTCTTTTATTCTTGAATTTTATTTTCTTTATTCTTGATTTTTATTTTCCTTTTCCTTCTTGCCTTATTGATCATATTCATTCTTTGTCACATCCACTCTCACTTATATCTCGTGCCGATTTACACACTATCACTTCCACTCTCTCTATCTCTCCACAATCACATTCACTCATCACTCCTATTTGTCAAGCACACAACATAAGAACCGATTCTATATTTTCTCCTACAAAACACCCTACAAAACACCTTCCTCGTGGGATCGATATCTTAAATACTATAACTTGACACGGTTGTGCACTTGCAACCTTTTGGTACATGTTTATACCGCATCAAGTTTTTGGCGCCGTTGCCGGGGAAGGTGCTTAAGTAGGTTTTAATTATTTTGGTTCTTTAACTTGTGTGTATTTTTGTGAAGGAAACGCTTGGAGCTTGAAGATCGCGGATTGAAGAGCTAAGATTTGAAGATTTGCTTTCAGGTAAGTCCTCTTTCTAGTTTTTAATTCCACCCTTTAGCTATTTCTTCACAATTAGAGACAATTAGGACTTAAAAAAAAAGAGATTTTATTTTTTGTTGACCATAATAAAATTCATCCTCCACTTTGACATTTACTAACAAGATAATAAATTCAAACAAATCCCCCCTTCTCATTTGTTTGATTGTTAACCCTAATTAAAAAAAAGATTTTTCTTTTCAATCCTTTTTAGTTGCTTTTAATTCATAGGGTTGCATTTCATATTGATAGTAGGAATTCACCAAGTGATTTGAGCATCTTGATTTGGCACACATTTCAAAATATTTTTAAGGGCAAAACCCCATAATCATGATAAGGTGAGGGATTTCATCATCCTTTCCTTAGCCCAAAAATCACTAATTCCTCACTACACCACCCAAGCCTAATAAAACTCATTAGACGTTGGCCCCTAAGGACTCGAGCTCAATAAGGAACAAGAAATCTTTAAGTGAACCGGTTTAAGTTTTCTCAGATTAGTTGGTGTCTAAGGTAAGGTTTAGGGGTTGCGTAAAGCGCTCCGCAAGGAAAGATGTACTTAATTGATCTTTGATCACCCTCTAGTACTATCCTTACCTGGCTAACTACCTGGGTAAAACTTTGATCTTTTCACTGTAGGAGTTTTTGGTTAGGAGCTGGTCTAGTGAATTAGGCTAAACCCTAGAATTAGAATGATTGAAAAGTGATTGCTTTGATTTGTTTTAGTTAGGTTTTTTCCTTTTCTTTTTCTTCTCATAAAAAAAACTAAATTTTTTTCTTCTTAAAAAAATAAAAATAAAAAGAAATATTTTGGTGTATGCAAACTTGGATTAGGGATAATACATGTCGATTAATTCGTTTTGAACCAATCATAGAAATGGAGCATCCTAATCCACCCGTTCTTCATGATATGTGCTTTCCCATTAGGAATGCAATCCCCTCATGTATTAGGCTCCCCGAAACAAATGGAATAAGTTTTGAGCTTAGACCGCAATACATAAACATGCTTCCCAAATTCCTTGGTAATGAAACAGAAGACGCATATATTTTTATTTCGGAATTTGAGGAAGTGTGTATTATGATTAAAATGAGAGAATTAAATGAAGATGCGGTTAAGCTTAGATTTATTCCATTTGCTCTTAAGGATAAAGCTAAAAAATGGTTGTACACCTTACCAACAAATTCCATCTCAACTTGGGATGAATTTGTCACCGTTTTTCTTAAGAAATTTTTTCCTATTCATAAAATGGTAAAGCTTAGGAACAGCATTCAAAACTTTAAAATTATCCCGGGAGAACCTTTTTGGAAGTATTTTGACCGATTTAAAGATCTTCTCATCTAATGTCCTCATCACGGTTTAGAAAAATGGCGATTGTGCCAAATAATTTATGAGGGATTAGATTATTCTGCAAAAACTTCCTTAGAATCAATGTGCCACGGGGATTTTATGAGGAAAAATGCTGATGAAGCATGTGAGTTTTTGGAGAGTCTTTCTGAGAAAACAATGCAATGGGAACAGTGCGATGATAGGGTTTCATCAGTTCCCCAATCTAAGTCTTGTGGTCTTTCCTTAGAGTCAAACATTGCTTCTGAAGCGAAGATGGCGACGATTTTGCGAAGGTTAGAAGCTTTAGAAATTAAGGAACGAGCTTTAGCTCAAATCAATCATGTTTCTGCCTATCATTGTCAGTCTCCTACCCACGTTTCAGAGGAATGCCCTCTCCTAGGAAACAACAATTCATTAGAACAGATGAACGCTGCATTCCAGCACCCTAGAAATGATCCATTTTCTCCAACCTACAATTCAGGTTGGAGAAATCATCCAAACTTTGCATGGAATCAAGGAAATTCTCCCTGAACTCAAAACTTCACTCCCACTTCGACCCAATATTTTCCTAGGGGAAACACAGTTTTTTTCAATTCTCATCCACGATTTCAACAACCCAATCTGCCGTATCAAAATCAGTCTCCTCTTCATCAAGCTGTAATTCAGACTCCTCACAATTCAGATCAGGATAAACGTCTCAATGTCTTGGAAAGGGGTTTGGAAACCGTAATTAAGGCCTCCACTCAAACCACGAATATGTTGACTCAATCGTCTAGTATAGGCGTATAAAACTGCCTATGGGTCCCTTAGCACAGCTCAGCACGGTGATTCGACAAACCAACGAACCATCGGGCGACATATCCAAACACGATCGTTAGTCCATAATACCAAAGCCAAAAGACACGCGACGAAGCGGATCAACAAGGCGACGAGGCTAACGAACCGCACACAAATAATGGAATACATCCACTCGCATGCGGAATCAAGCTAACGGTTCGGTGAGTCAACGAGTCATCCAACCATAGAACGGATTCGAACTCAAACACCGAAGCGGGTTTACTGCCAAATCAAGATTCAGATCAACAAATCAGAGTCAAAATCAACAGCGAAACCGAAAAACGTCGAAAACCAACATTTGGAGGACTCGGCCAAAACCCTATAAATAGGCTAGGGGGGCTCATTGTTGAGGGGTTGGAACTTTTGGAGGCGAAGCTCTGCTAGATTGAGATCTCAACTTTGAAAGTTTGAATCTTTGAAGACTTGGACATCATCAGATCTGGTTCTTGGCGAGCATCCACGTCAGAAAAGGCAGGAGTTCGAGAAAGAAAGATCAGATCTGAGATCCACACGGTAATACTCCGGATCAAAACTTGGTTTTTGAGCCCGAGAAGGCTATTATTTCATTGGTGAAATAGTACCCCCGGCTGTTATTTCCTTCGTGAGATAACACCCGCTATACCGTGTAGATCCAACCGGATCTAGATCGCACGGTAGTCCATGGATTAACCCCGGCGCAGACGAAGAACCCACAAAAGCGAGTGACCGCAAAACAGGAGCTCGTGATTCGTTCGACATACAAGGAAAAAGTTGTAATTTTTATTTTCTTTTGATCTCGTTGTAACCGGATCTTATAAAAAGACCGGATCTTTGTGTAATCGATAAAAATTTTTCGCACGAACAATCTGGCGACCACAGTGGGAGCCACCGATCTCGCTGCCGAGATCGTTGCGTCGCAGCCGCGGATCTCAATCCCGGTGGAGGAGGAGGTCGAGTATGAATTCGACCAGCAAAAGTTCGAGGAGTATCTGTCATCCTCGTTCGGATCCACCTCCCCTCGCAAGTCTAAGAAGTTCTCCTCCAGGAGAAAAGTTCGTTGGTATGAAGAACTGCAAAATGCCAACGAAGATCTCACCCCAACTGACACCAAAGTTGCGTCGGGTGAAGTTCCGCCGACCTCCAACCAGGTCAACCCTGTTCTCGCCGATGCCTCTACCGTTGAGGGCGTTGTGACTCTCTCGAAGAGAGCCCGCCAGAGGCGACGTCAACGCCTGGCGCGGCAACTCGCAAAGGCGATGGAGTCCACCGACGGAGTCCGCTATCACACAGATCTGAAGAACAGGAGAGGCAAACAACCTCAACCACCGATGAATGGCAGCTCTTCTAAGCCGCCAACGAACGAATGGGTCCGTGTCAAACGGAATTGTTCGACACTCGAAGAGCGCATTCGCAAGCGCCGCGCACTGTCAGCGTAAGCACGGGCTCAAGTCAAGGAAGTCCGTAGAAGACTGCAGAAGGACGTGGCCAAGAAGCCGCCACCAACCCCAGGCTAAGGAGCAACCTTTGCAGCCTTCAGCAAAAGCTCAACCTCCGGCGAACCACTCCAAATCGCCGATAATTCTCATGGCTACTCCGGGAGATCACGCAGAATCATCCCGAAGAAAGAAGTCAGTTTTAGAGCGCCTCGGTCCATATCCCGATGAAAGAAACAAAGCTCCAGTTCAAGAACGTTTGGGCCCGATGAAGAAGCCCCGAACGACTCAACATGCTGAGGGTCGCCAACACCTCCAACATGACAAAGAGATCAGGGCAGCTAGGCGCACCAATTTGCGCATTGAAGTCCAAGAGTCCGCTGAGAACTCACGCCCGCAAAAGCATGTTTCGAGGCGCGTGACTTTTGAAAGCCCAAAGAAGGCAGTTCACCCTCAGAAGGAAACATTATCGTCTGATGACGATAATGTTATACCTGAGAAGTCGTGCCAACACACGATAGGTCACTCCGACCTTCAAGCAGACGAATTGTACTATCGTGTTGGGGGTACGAGTAAAACCAGGAAGAGGAGTCCTCGAGAACAAGAAACTCAATGCCTATGTTCCAAACTCATTCGGGCAGTATTGTCTGAGTGTAACTGCATCAAGATAGTTCCTGAAAGAGTTTCGGTTTTCGAAAGACTCAGTACCAAAATGCCAAAACCAAGGCCTAGGCGTTTCCGACGAAGGAGAGCGGTGGTTGAAGATGGGGAATTTCCGAGGGTCACCACTAACATGACCAGCAAAGGGACATCGTCTGAAAGCATCCCGGCCTAGAACCCGTCTGCAGTCCGGAACCATCAAGCGAGCAACCTATGGTAGGATTCGGACAAGACTACCTTCAGAAGATGAAGAATCTGATGCCGGCTCCGCAGTTGTATCAGATAATACGGTATCCAGCGAGGGACAACCCCGCGAGGTACTTATGATAAGTGCGGAACAAGTGACCATGATGCTTGAAGAGGCCATGGCTGAACAACAGGATAGCTTCAGGTTCGAAATGCAGATGGCCATGCAGAACATGAGAGAAATGCATGACCAACAAATCCAAGCATTGACAAACCTGCAAGGCGAGCCAAGTCGTCGTAACCAGGTTAATCTGGAAGATGAAGACACAAATGCAAATGAAGCTCATAATGCTAATAATCCTCCCATCAATGCAGGGGGTGGTAACGAGAATGCTAGTGAAAACACAGGTGAAAGCTTGAAGATCAAAAACCTCGAGAGCAAAATCAATACGTTGATTTCCGCTCAAGAGATGAAGAAAACAGGCATTCCTTGTCCATACCCAAGAGAATGGGAATCCATCCCATATCCGGCGAAGTTCAATCTAATTAACTTCACGCCGTTTAATGGGATGGGTTCACCCACTCAGCATTTGATTTACTTCAAATCACACTTGGGGGTTATCTCTGGTAATGAGCCTCTGATGGTACGGTCCTTCGTTGGCACTCTTCATGGAGCCGCCTTCGATTGGTATCGCCGCCTCAAGCCAGGAAGCGTGAATAGCTGGGATGACATGGAAACTAAATTCCTCGCTAATTTCTTTGATGACGACACCGAGATATCCATCGGAACGTTGCTCGACGAGAAACAAAAGGACGGGGAATTGGTCAACACCTTTGTCAAGAGGTTCCGGAACAAGGCGATGAACTGTCGGGACCCGATCACTGAGGAGTTCATTCTCCAAACTTGCCACAACAACCTCGCATTGGACGTGTTGGAAGCAATGGGGACGGAACCGTTCGAAACATAGAAGGATCTGAAGGTGCACGGTGAACAAGCCGAACGCTTCCTCCGAAGGAAGAAGGCCGAGAGGAATCTACCGACGGCTAATCCTCTGAACTCGAACTTCGCCTCTCATGGTAAGGGCAAGGCACCTGCAGCTGCTATTGGTGCTAATCGAATGTCACAACAGCAATCCCGAAGACAGCAAAAGACTTCGGACCCGAGACTCAAAAAAGAGTATTCCTTCAAGGACGAAGACGTTCCAGCCATCTTCGAATCCCTCCTTGGAAGCAACAAGATAAAGCTACCACCTATCACAAATCAGGAGGAAGCTGACAACACTACGGACCCAAAGTACTGTGCATAACACAGGAGGGCCGTTCATCCCACCAAGGAGTGCTTTGCTCTCAAGAATAGCATCCAAACCTTGGTTGAAGCCGACGTTATATCGTTCAATTAAGTCGAAACAAGACTCCAAAGAGTATACGAGTATAAACTGTTTCTCAATCCTCCAACAGGTGCAAGAGGTTAAACTGCTCCCTGCATACTCCAATAGGTATATGAGTCTAAACTGTTTCCCACTTTTGACGGGAAGTTCTGGGAGAATATTACGCTAATATTCTTAAGGATAACCCGGTCATGTAACTGAGAATAATGTCCGAACTAGTTCCGCAGAGGAAGCTGGGGGTGGACGATTTATGTAACGGGAAGTTCCTAGAGAATCATATATCCTTAAGGATAACCTGAACATGCGATTGAGGATAACGTACTCCTCGTTACACCCAGTTTTACAAGAAAGCTAGGGGTGGATAATTCGTGTAACGGGAAGTTCCCAAAAGAATGTTAATATTCTTAGGGATAACCCGATCGATATGAACAAAGTGATGAACACTAAATCTCTCACCGATCAGACTAATTGACGGTGGGACCACCAAATTCGATCAAGTTTAATCCAATCAAACTTACGCTATGTTCGTGCACTCAACACTTTCATAGTTAGAGTCCGGATATAATAAATCTTGATCTGTCACCTGGTCAAACCTTTCTACAGTTAGGACCACAACCAAAATCCCCCTCTCGATTCCTGCAATGAATGAGAGGTCCACAGATCGAGGGATCAAACCTTCCTACAGTTAGGATCGTCTCAAACCTCCCAATTGGTCAAACCTTCTTACAGTTAGGACCATAGTCAAACTCCCCTCTCGATTCCTCCAATGAACGAGAGGTCCACAGATCGAGCGATCAAACCTTCCTACAGTTAGGATCGTCTCAAACCTCCCAATTGGTCAAACCTTCTTACAGTTAGGACCACAATCAAAATCCCCTCTCGATTCCTCCAATGAACGAGAGGTCCACTTTCAAATCGAGTGATCAAACCTTCCTACAGTTAGGGTCACCTCAACCTCCCATTTGGCCAAACCTTCCTACAGTTAGGGTCAAAACCATAATTAACTCTCGATAAACGAGAAATTCACCTTTAGTTCGGTAATCAAACCTTCTGACAGTTAGGATTATCCGAATCTTTCGATTCTCGGAATGGAGGTCCCACTCCTAGTTTCACCGTTCCGGATTCTGGGGATGGAGATCCCACCTCGAGTCCCCTTTCCAACTGGAAATAAAATATAAAATTCTTCCTTTCCAGAATCAGGGAATAGAATATAAAATTCTTCCTTCCTTGTGTTCGGGTTCGCCTTCACCCTAAAAGAAGACCGGGAAATAGAATATAAAATTCTTTCTTTCCCACGTCAACCTTTTTCAAGAATTTGTCAATTTAGGATTCATCCTAGGAAGTTTATCCCGAATCCTAAGCAGGGATAAGTCTGTGCCTAACACGCACTGCCGGTTTAGTCTTTTTCCGTAGAAAAAGACACCAGAGTTCGATTCTGGGGTATTCTATCCTGAAACCTAAGCAAGGATAAGTCTGCGCTTAACCCGCGCTGCCGGTTAGTTCTTAACAGTTAAAAAGAACACTCGTTCATATATTTAACATTGTGGCAAGTTGTTATTAATAACACCAAAATCCATGCCTTACACGTATGGGGAATTTCATCCTGAATCCTAAGAAAGGATATGCCGACGCCTAACACGCGTCGCCGGTTTAGTCTTTCTCCGTAGAAAAAGACACCAGAGTTCGATTCTGGGGTATTCTATCCCGAAGCCTAAGTAGGGATAAGTCAGCGTCTAATACACGTTGCTGGGTAGCCTATTCCCATAACAATGGCGAAGTCTACGTATTCAAAGTCGTAGCAGCAAAGTCTAAGAGAATTCACTCTCTCAGCACAACGTTACATGCGGAACGGATTTAGACAATCCGCATGCTAGCCCGACTCAAACGGTAGTCGGTAAAGGCTAATCAAACCCGTTGAAGGCTGGGGGTTAGCCAAAAATCCTAAAGTCAACACCTAACACGTGTCGCCGGGTAGCCTATTCCCGTAACAATGGCGAAGCCTATGTATTCGACATCATAGCACAAAGTCTCAGAGAATTCACTCTCTTAGCACAACGTTACATGCGGAACGGATTTAGACAATCCGCATGCTAGCCCGACTCAAACGGTAGTCGGTAAAGGCTTATCAAACCCGTTGATGGCTGAGAATTTGCCAAAAATTCTATAAATGCAAGTCATTGAAGCATCATCTTCATTAGTTAGTCTCGTGACTTGAGCATCCAACAACTTCAGGATAAGATCCATACACGCAGATGAATCAACTTTTATAGTTGGTCCTGCAACTCCGACATTTAGGACCACCATGTTCCAATACCTCAAGAGCTTAAACTGTGTATACTCCAACAAACGTCAAGCGATCTGAAACCCTAGGGTCAATACCGGTCAATGCGTAACCCTAGGTCAACGCCAGTCAACGCGTTGTGATCAAAAAGTTAACGTATGACGTTCGAAACCCTAGGGTCGACGCCGGTAAACACGTAACCCTAGGTCAACGCCAGTCAACGCGTTACGATCAAAAAGTCAACGTATGACGTTCGAAACCCTAGGGTCGACGCCGATCAACGCGTAACCCTAGGTCAACGCCAGTCAATGCGTTGCGATCAGAAAGTCAACGTATGACGTTCGAAACCCTAGGGTTGACGCCGGTCAACGCGTAACCCTAGGTCAACCCCAGTCAATGCGTTACGATCAAAAAGTCAACGTACGACGTTCAAAACCCTAGGGTCAACGTCGGTCAACGCGAAACCCTTGGTTAACGCCAGTCAACGTGTTGTGAGCAAAAAGTCAACACGAGTCAATATATCATGACGGAGATAAATCAGTTCAAATGAGGCTGAACCAGACCAAACCAGGTTGAACCAGTCTTGAACCAGATTGAACCAGTTTGAACCAGATTTGAACCATAATTCAAATTGAAGCTGAACCGAGCATCGAAACGACTTCAAATCGACCGAGGGTTTAGTCCTTTGTTTATTCTTTCCTCTCCCACACATTCGGAAGGGTCAGAAGATTTTTTGAGCCTAATTACTGCCTCTCTTGGGTCATTATTAGGCCGGTTCATCTCATTCGTGCACAAAAAATACTCCAATAAGGTATACGAGTATAAACTATTTCCTATTTTTGGTTGAGAAGTTTCTGGAGAATATTTTTCTAAAAATATTCTTAAGGATAACTCAACAACACTTCGCCGGACAACACGTCACAAATGAGAACTCAACGCCAACAATCGATGGTCTGTTCTATGTTGAACTAACAAACACGAGCTAAAGATCAAAAAATCAGGAATCGACTTTAAGTTCGAAATTCTGACAACGGTCAGACAATAAATGCAGTACCGGAAACCTTACAGACATTCGACGAAGCACCGAATAGCCTGAAGGATTGAAGGAAACAAGAATAGAAGCCATTCCAAGGTCCCGTTACACCGACTGAAGGTTGGGACAATCATATCCAAAGTATTCCAGACTCTTCTATAAAAGAACGAGGCTGAAATACTTTGGAGGGGGTATCTGTAGGCGTATAAAACTGCCTATGGGTCCCTTAGCACAGCTCAACACGGTGATTCGACAAACCAACGAACCATCGGGTGACATATCCAAACACGATCGTTAGTCCATAATACCAAAGCCAAAAGACACGCGACGAAGCGGATCAACGAGGCGACGAGGCTAACGAACCACACGCAAACAATGGAATACATCCACTCGCATACGGAATCAAGCTAACGGTTCGGTGAGTCAACGAGTCATCCAACCATAGAACGGATTCGAACTCAAACACCGAAGCGGGTTTACTGCCAAATCAGGATTCAGATCAACAAATCAGAGTTCAAATCAACAACGAAACCGAAAAAACGTTGAAAACCAACATTTGGAGGACTCGGCCAAAACCGAGCCACCAAAAGGTGGCTCGGTGGCCGAGCCACCAAGGCGGCTGGCCACCTGTGCCAAGGCACAGATCTGAGTGCCTATAAATAGGCTAGGGGGGCTCATTGTTGAGGGGTTGGAACTTTTGGAGGCGAAGCTCTGCTAGATTAAGATCTCAACTTTGAAAGTTTAAAGCTTTGAAGACTTGGACATCATCAGATCTGGTTCTTGGCGAGCATCCACGTCAGAAAAGGCAGGAGTTCGAGAAAGAAAGATCAGATCTGAGATCCACACGGTAATACTCCGGATCAAAACTTGGTTTTTGGACCCGAGAAGGCTATTATTTCCTTGGTGAAATAGTACCCCCGGCTGTTATTTCCTTCGTGAGATAACACCCGCTATACCGTGTAGATCTAACCGGATCTAGATCGCGCGTTAGTCCACGGATTAACCCCGGCGCAGGCGAAGAACCCACAAAAGCGAGTGACCGCAAAACAGGAGCTTGTGATTCGTTCGACATACAAGGAAAAAGTTGTAATTTTTATTTTCTTTTGATCTCGTTGTAACCAGATCTTATAAAAAGACCAGATCTTTGTGTAATCGATAAACTGTTACCAAAGAGTGCAATGACTTCAATGAAAGCAACAATTTTTCCCGTGAACATCTAGCACTCTGAATTCCTTCATGCAATCCACTAGACAAATGCTCAACTCCAACACTCAAGCTATAGCTAGATTAGAATCTCAACTTAGTCAACTAGCTAGTGCCGTGAGTGAAAGAGAGAAAGGAAAATTTCCAAGTCAACTCGTGGTTAACCCTAAGAACACAGGATGTAGTTCATCCTACGAAGCCCAAGTGAATGCAATCCATTCACTTCGGTCAGGTAGACAGGCCAATAATCAAGTGAGAACTCCTCCAAGTCAAACTCTTGATCCTGTACAAATTCCTTCTCCTTCTCCTTCTGATGAATCTATTCAACAAGCACTCCCCTCAGATGACCAAGAACCTGAACCCGAACCTGAGCCTGCTTTTGATAGATTTAGACCGGTTGCTCCCTTTCCAGATAGACTCAGGTCTAGGAAACACTCTCCTCAGGAAGAGAAGATCCTAGAAACATTCAAGCAGGTTAAGGTCAACATTCCTCTCTTAGATGTAATTGAACAAATTCCATCTTATGCTAAATTTTTAAAAGAATTGTGCACTAAGAAGAGGAGAATAAATGTTCCAAAGAAAGTCTTTTTAGCCACCAATATCAGTGAAATGCTATCAAATCTCATACCTTACCGTTCTTAGCCACTTCTAATGCTCTCATCAACTGTAGAACTGGTCAAATGAAGCTGTCCTTTGGGAATTTGATTGCTGATCTCAACATTTTTAATCCAGGGGACCAAAACAAATAATCAGCCTCTAGAAATAAACTACATTCATGAAAGATCAGAAGAAGAAGAAGAAGAGTCTGATTCAAATAATCAGCCTCTAGAAATAAACTACATTCATGAAAGATCAGAAGAAGAAGAAGAAGAGTCTGATTTGAGTTTTGAGGAAATTTTTGTTGAAGAGTTAGAATTTTTAGAAGAAGCAGATCAGGTCCTTGAGAATAATAAAACTGTGTTAAACATGTGCTGCTTTGAATTAAATTTTGAAGAACTCTTTCTTGATGAACTTAGATTCTTGGAGAATAATCAACAACCAAATTTTCAGATCTTCACAGAAGAATTGGTTGTTAGAAAATAAAACTTCACAGTACAAGAGTCTAAGTTCATTAAGAAATGCAAAATGCATGACACCAATAATACCTACCTTACCTTGTTGTAAGAATTATTGAACACCCTGAAATGCTTAAAAATTCACATTATTGATTATATCATTCTGAATTTGTTTAAAATCCGGGGAAGAATTTTCTACAGTAAGGTAGGATTCATGTTGAATATTTTATTCTACATTGTTTATTTTGTTTACTTCAGAATAATAAAAAGAATTTATTCTTCTCTCATTTAAGAGTTTCTTGTTCAGTTGTTAAAAAAAAGAAAAAAAAATAGAAAATAAAAAAGAAAATAAAAAGAAAATAAAATAAGAAAAAAGAGAAAAAAAAGAATAAATTTTTTATTTCATCCTCCTCAGACCAAAGGTAATTGCAGATTTTTATCAGCCGACCAAATGTAAGTGCTTCACTTCTTTACTTTATGCATCATAGAGTTTGCATTGAGGACAATGCAAAATTTAGGTGTGGGGGTGGGAATTAGTTATTTTTTCTCTTTATTTTATATTTTTAGTTACATTTTTTAAAAAAAATTATAAAAATATCGTCACTTGCCAAATTGATGGAGTTATGTAATAATTGATTTATTTGATAAATTTAAAATTTTCTAATCCCTAGTTAGTTATTTACTTAAGTTCACCTTTTGTGATAACTCTAAATAAATTTCTTAAGAAATGATTTTCAAAGTAGTATACTTTACTTAAGCCTTAACTTGGATTTTTATTTAAAATAATAAAATATTTGCATGCTTAGCTTAGAGTTGAAAATAATTTTTCAAAGTGTCTTGATTTACATATTTTCCAAAATATTTATATACATATACAAAATAATAATAATAATAATTTGCAAAAGAAGAGTGAGAAAAATGGGCACCAAAAAGAAAGAAAAAAAACTCTTGAATTCAAGGTGATTCTACCTTATAAAGCCTAAGCTGACCGAGTAATTAAGCCTAAGGAGTATTTCCATACTTAATGACCTAAGCCCATTCGGATTGGGATCCATTGGCCCAAAACTCGTTAAATGGTCACTTAGAAAGCCCGTTAAAGTAGAAAAAAATCACCAACAAAGAAAGAGTTAAAAAAAATATTAAAAAAAAATTGTTTTATAATTGTACATATGGTCTTGGAAAATATTTTAAATCAAGCAACTTAAAAATTATTTAAAACAAAGAGTTAGCATGTTCTTTTCAAAACTTTTAAATTAAATTTCTAAGTTTGGCTTGGTTTTGTATTGCTACAATGAGAAGATTTTCTTAAAAATATACCTTAGAGTTATATATAAATGTTTTCTTGAGTGATAACTCTGGCTCCAATTAGATTATCTAAAAGTTATCAAGTGAATTTAGTTATTTACTGACTTCTTTAATTTGGCAAGTTGACCGAATTTTATGGGTATTTTCACTACAAACCCTCACGAGACTACAACTCGTCCACTAGAGTAACCTAGGGGTTTAAAGGCTTGTTGTATGCGCTAAATACAACCGTGATTCCTACGAAAGTGAGTTAAGATTTTCTTTGCTAGAGGACTAGCAAAAGTTTAGGTGTGGGGATATTTGATAATCATATTTTATTACAATTTTATACCCTCATTATCTATTTTATATGAATAAATACAACACTAATAACTACTTTTATCTTTAATTGCAAGTTAATAAAGAATAAATCCCAAAAATCTCATCTCTCAACAAAGACCCTTGAGTAAATGAAGAAATAAGAGAATTAATTTTTGAAAATCACATGTGTGCAAGGAACCTGATTTGGACTTGGTTGCTTAAAAATGAATTGGACTTTTATGCAAAAATCACAAGCTGCTACAGTGGACCGGAACCAAGGCTGCAAAGTTTGATTTTTAAGGCCGGTGGTTGCTGACATTGGACTTGGATCAAAAGAATTGGGCCGGATTTTGCTTTACAAATCAAATGAATGAATTGGGCCGGTTTCTTCATTGGACTTAGCTCATGGACCGGACCTCATTTTACTTGCTGCAGATCATTTAATGGAGAATAGGGGCCGGACTTGATTTAAAAGCTATGGACCTCATTTTACTTGCTGCAGATCATTAATGGAAAATTGGGCCGGACATTTTACATTGGACTTAGATTTGATTTTCTTTTGAAAATCAAGTGAATCACATGGGCTGCAGTTGATTTTTGAGGACATGGGCTGCAGTTGATTTTAATCAAATAAATGGGGACTTAGGCTGGGCCGAAAATTGATTGTTGGAAAATTAGAATTTCGTTTTCTCTTTGAAAATCAAATGAATCATATGGGCTAAAGAAGAACCAAAAAGCAAATTCAAAGGTGGAGATTGTTGCTTGGGGCTCAAGACAAATCCAATGACTCATATTCATTGAAAATTACTATAAATAGGGGTAGAGAGTGAGGGGTTAAAGGTGTGAAAATTTTTATAACTCCTTTTGGAGAGGATGGCTACTCTTAATTGAGAAGGTCTTCCAAAATTGTAACTTTTTGTTGCAATTAATAATAATAATTTTTTCACCACTTTAAATTTTTCTCTTCTTCTCTTTGTTGGATGATGAAGATGAAGAATTATTTGAAGGTTTGCATTTCTCTTTCCTTTTTTTCTTTTATTTCCTTTTTATTGCTTATTAGTGTAGATTTATTTCTATGCTTGTAGTTTAGATTTTATTTTCTTGTTAAATAGCCAAGAGGCTAGAACCCTCTTGCCTTAGATTTATTTTATGCTTATAGAGTAGATTTATTTTCGTGTATTTAAATTCTTGTAATTTTATTTTGTAGTTTAGATTTTGTAATTTATTTTGTAGTTAGATTTTAATTTCTTATACTATTCACCTTGAGGCTAGAACCCTCTTGGGTTTAGTTTTTCTTTTTGTTTATTTTTATTTTGTTTGATTCGCCTTTAGGCTAGAACCCTCTAGGGAATCACCCTTTTCTAAGAAGTGGGTTCAATTGTAGATTACCCATACCATTTTTAATTTCTTGCATTTTCTTTTATTCTAGAATTTTGTTCTTCATTCTTGATTTTTTATTTGTTTCTTGATTTTATTCATTTTTTTTCCTTCTCACCTTATTGATCATACTCATTCTTTTTCAAATCCACTCTAACTTACACTTTGCATCTATTCACACACCATTTCCACTCTCTCAATCTCTTCACAATCACATTCACTTATCACTCCTATTTGTCACGCACACAACATAAGAACCGATTTTATATTTTCTCCTACAAAACACCTTCCTCGTGGGATCGATATCTTAAATACTATAACTTGCCACGGTTGTGCACTTGCAACCTTTATGGTACATGTTTATGCCGCATCATATACATATATAGAAATATGTTATATATACATATATTATATATATACATATATTATACATATATAAAAATATATAATATATACATATATTATACATATTATATACATTTATATATACATATATAATATAATACATAAAAATAAAAAATAAAAAAATAAAAAAAAATAATCCGGGCCGGGCCGGGCCCGGGCACAAAAGAACCGGCCCAGGCCGGGCACAAAAGAACCGGCCCGGGCCCGGCCCGGAGCCCAGACTTAGCCCGGGTTTCCGGGCCGAGGCCGGGCCTGGCTCCGGGCTGTTTTGGACAGCCCTAATTTCGCCTCTCTACATGCTCTCAGTTGGGGACTAAAGATTTTAACCCATTCTCCTTTGTTCTCTGCAAAATAAAAGAATCGAGCCCTCTTTTGATCATTGCACACAATCCAAAATCAATTTAGCCTGCATATGCTTCTAATTTGATGATCCCTATACTTCCAACCATTTAGAAAAATTAACTGAAACTTAATTCGGTGTTTTCATCAGCAAAGAATGAAGATGAGCAGTAAAAGGAGCTGGGGAAAGAATACTGTAGAAGAAAAACACAGCAGCAAGAAAAAGGAAAGTTTAATTGAAAATTCCAAAAGTAGCCCTAACACAGCAGCAAGAAAAAGGAAAGTTTAATTGAAAATTCCAAAAGTAGCCTTACTTGCCATTTCTAATTTGTCACGCTCGAAAAGTACAAGGTTAAATAATTTTAGAAAGACATTTTCCAACTAAGCTGTCCCCAAAAAAAAACCTAAATTGCCATCATTCCTATTTTACATTTAAAAGACATAATAATAAGGGGAAAATGTGTCTAGACCCCTCAAAAATAAAGGGGATGTAGTCCAGCCCCCCATTGTTTTTTCCTTATGTTTTACGCCTCCAAAATGTGGTCTGCCCCCTTTCACACTATCCCACGAATTTTTTTCCAAAATTACCTCTTCCCCTTTTCTTCTTATTCTTCTTCTTGTCCTCCTCCTCTGTGTCTTTCTCCTCCTCCTCTCCCCTAACTGCTCCTCTCCCCTCTCTCTTCTCTCCTCCTCTTCTTCTTCTCCAGACCCTGGCCAACACCCCTCACCCCTCCTCCCTCCCCGGACCCCGTCTCCGACCTCCTCCTCCTCTGCGTTAAGTTCTTTGTCTGGGCCGGTCACTAGCGCTCTCACCCTACCGCCGCATCTGCTCTGAGCTTAAACCTCTCCCTCTTTCAGATCCACAATGGACTTTGAAGGAGATTCTCTCTTCTTCTTCTTCTTCTTCTTCTTCTTTTTATTGGTTCTTGATTTCGAATTGAAAGGGAAATGGTGTTCGATCCGAGGCAAGTGGTTGATGCTTTTCTCACTCTGTCAACGTTCACGATGCTTGGGAATATGATTAAGCAGGATCACTTTGATTCATATTAGGTACGATCTTTATTACTTGAGCTTGAGTTGGAGTTTTTGAATTTGATTGAGTTTTTAGGTTCATTGTATTGGATTTTGGACTTCCATGTTCGATTTGTGATTAAATTGGGTGTTTTGATGTTGAATTATGTCAATGTATTGAGGATTTGATGCGGATCTATTCTTAGTCTTGATGAAGATCTTTGTGAAGGAAAGATTATTCTGAATGTAATTGACATTAATTTTTATTTCTATATTTACTTCATTAGAGTGTGGTTTGAATAGGTTGCAATTTGGTTTTAGTTTAGAGTGTGGACCTGAAGGTTTTCTTGAAGAAAAGGAAGGGATGCTTCAACACATGTTCCCTAATTGCAAGCAAATGCCTGGTAAGATTTCTTGCATACAAGGTGTTTGATATAATGCCTCGGTGAGAAGAAATGGTTTTATTGGAGAAAATGGCTCAATCTCAGGCGTGAGTTATAATTTTTATGGTTGTGGAATGTCGAATCATTCTCTAGTGACTACTATTCAATTCTAAGATTGTTGTACTAATGATCCTTATGTTGCATCCAGAATTGCTTATAACGTGTCATGTTTTGTTGTTTAGTTGATTATACTACGTGTTCTTGTGGTTTGGTTGTACTTAGATCAAAATTTAATGAAATATATTGTGTCTATTTAGTGATCAATTTGGTGTAATTTATTACGAATGTATGTGAAATATATTATGGCTGTCATGTGAATATGTACAACTTCATTCAAATCAAACTTGATATGCATAATAAACTGGAGATTATATATAAATTATGTACATCAAAACCTGAATATTATGATACATAATATGTACGTAATCTTGAGGTTATTGTGTACATAATATATATAAATCATGTACATAATCTTCAAGTTGCGATACACTATTAAATCTCATTATATGTTAACTCTCCTCATAACATATTAACTTTTCAGCTGAACATGTTAACATTCCTCATAATATGTTAACTTTCATTGTTACATGTTAACTTTCATAATAACATGTTAACTTTCTTCATAAATTATGTTAACTTTCATCATTATATATTAACTCTCCTCGTAACATGTTAACTTTCAGCTGAACATGTTAACTTTCAGCATAATATGTTAACTTTTATTGTTACATGTTAACTTTACGCTAAACATGTTAACTAAAATTTGATGTGTTTGAAAGACTAAAATTTCTAACTGAAATGCTGATATGTGAAAATCAAAAAGTTCTAAGATTGTAAGTCTAATCATGTCGTGATTATCTTTTTTTCTAAAATATGCTCCAGCGTACAAAATATAATTAAAATTAAAATTTAAGCTAAAAATGATGCATTTAACCTGAACATGTTAACTTTCACGTGTGCATGTTAACTCTCATCTGTATATATTAACTTTTAGGTGTATATGTTAACGTTTAGGTTTATATGCTAACTTTCATAATAATATGTTTACTTTTTTATAACATGTTAACTATCAGCTGAACATGTTAACTTTCATCATAATATGTTAACTTTCACTATTACATGTTAACTTTCACTATAATATGTTAACTTTTAATTGAACATGAACATGTTAACTTTCATCGTAACATGTTAACTTTCAATTGAACATGTTAACGTTCATCATAATAAAATTCTTATATTCTTATAGCTGATATTGCTTGAATACACGATATGGTTAGACTTACAATCTTAGATATTACAAAAATATAATATAATGTGCTACAAAAGTCTTGACAACCTACATACCAAAAGTATTGTGCTAATAAGCAATCCACACCAATCACCAATTGGTTCGTTACAATTAGCTTGACTGTGACTTGTAGCTTTGCATCGAGAATATTTCAGTGGATGTTTATAAATTATTCTGTTGTTTATATGTCTAGTTCTATTTCTTTACTTCTTTTTAGTAGTAATTGGTGACAATATCTCGATTTCATCTCACACTTCACTTCTCATAGTTTAGGATGAGATAAAAAACTTGGTCATAGCTTTTTTTAAATGCTTCTATGAAAATAAAGCAGTAAAAGCTAATAGGTTTGGATGAAAGTTAACATAAAGCAGCGAAAGTTAACATTCAATATAAAAAGTTAACATACTATGATAAAAGTTAACACGTTCTGTTAAAAGTCAACATATAACTATTATAGTTAACATTTTCCCTTTTCTTTCTCTTGTTCATATTTTTCCCTTTTTCATTTTTCTGTTAGTTTTCTAGGATTTTCCATATTAATCCTTATATTTTTAATATTTTTGAAATGGGTCACTAAAATTATTCAAATTGCTCTCATATAAAGCACAATAAAATTGAGAGACCGTGACTCTTAACTCAACAGTTTGACAAGAATTCTATCAAATTAATCCTACCACTAGTAAAATCACAACAACTCACATATAACCAAATAAAGATGACCCTACAATTGCCAAAGATATACAAGAACTCAATAATCTTGAATCCAAGAACATAATTTCTATAACAATTGACAACACATCAGGGCATTTAGCCAATAACTCTCAATACAATATATACATACAACTCAAAACTTTGAATCTATGAGCATAAGATCACAACAACCGACAACACATCAATGTAATTTTCAGTCTAGTCCTTCTACTTCATCATCTCTCCAAAGCACTTGATCGTCAATATTAGAGAGCTTACCATCATCTAATCTCTTCCAAGTCCTCATAGCTTCAATTTCTAATCAATGCCTCTTACCCCTCCTTAGGCTAGCCGAAATAACCCTTGCTCGCCGAGGCCAATGAGCTCTTCCATAGCTATATGGTAACCAAATCCCCCGTTGTAACAAAACCATATACCATTAATTTTGCCACAAAAAGCATTAAGGTGATAGTGACCAAGGAAAACTGCCTTTATATCTCCCATAGAGACTAGGGATTTTGAAACACCGGAGTTGACAGAGGAACAAGTTACTCCTTCTTTGAACCAGTGTAGGGAGGCAACCAAAAACAGATGCTGAAAACATACCTAAGCACAAGCATTTGCAGAAGCAAGTAATAGGTCCCGCTACAGTGATAAATCGACCACGAGGGTGTCGTGGAAGCGGGCGTTAAGGCGGGGGTTGTCGAGGCTGAGAGGGCC
>NC_033794.1:31611792-31616116 GCF_001876935.1 Asparagus officinalis
TTGGACCACATCCCCTTTATTTTTGAGGGGCCTATACACATTTGTCCCTAATAATAATCATTCATCAATTAATTTAACAATTATTAATAAGGTTGTAGACTCTCCACTATCTTGTTGGTAGTGGTGAGGGTCTAAATCTTATAGAGAATGAGGGTCAAACAAGGTAAAACCTAGAAAAATAATGTTGCTATCTAGGGATGCGAAGTTTGGTAACACAAATTCTCTAACTGGCCCAATAAATAGAATAATTAAAATTCCTGAACTAGCTTACCGTTTATCTTGATTGGTATTAGATTAGATCACACTGTTTTATGTCGGTGGCTTGATGGAATCTGTACTTCATAAGTTGGGCCATAAGCAAAGTGTTGAACACTAATTACCGGGTCTGAGATAGGTTGCACCATCCTAGTCCGAATAGGATGGATTCCCCTACTTATAATTTGCACTCGTTTTGCCACCATCAGCCACTTCCGAGTAACTAGTAAGTACAATGCACCTACTTATCATGGAAGCAATCAAGCGATTGTATGTTTGTGAAATGGGGAATATGACATTGAAGAGGCTTCTTTTTTTTAAAGGAAATACAAGACTTAGCTCAACTTATTGATGGAGAACAAACGAAAAAGACATGAGTAAGAAAAATACAATATGATGTTGGCGGTGTAAGGAATTACACCACGAGCTAGGTGATATTACACTAGACATGCATGTATTATGTGACGTCCCTGGTTTCACACAAGGGTACAGTCCAAGATGAACCCAAGGATGTCAAATCTGTAATGCACCCACACAGTGCAACAACACGTTTCACCATTACAGTAATATCTCTCTTGTGAAATCAAATAATAAACAAGTGTATGTACAAGACAGATAGAATAAAGATGATAATGTAATGGACATGATAAAGGAATGAGATATCCAAATAAACATGTTCATGTTCCAACTGAATAAAAGAGAGTGCAACTGATAAACTGAAATAAATGTGAAATATCCCAATACATAGAGTCAAGTGAAATAATGCTAAGGCAAGCATTCAATCTTTACAAAATGTCTGAAATAAACAATATCTAATGTGAAGCACTATTGACTACTAATTGTAGGCGTATAAAATTGCTTATAGGTCCCTTAGCATAGCTCGGCACAAACCGACGAACCAACGAGGCCGCGCGGCGAACGCGTCCCCTAACTGGCTGGTCAATATTGTCGGTAGACGACTCTCGTTAGAATTCCTCTTATCATTCAACCGACAGTCTTCTCCACTATCGTCGACGGAAACGGTTGAGTCTGGCCGTGAGGTGTCTTGGTTTTGCGGCATTCAGTAGCTGAGGGCGGCCTTTCGGAAAAGTAGTCCAAAACGTCGTTCAGGGGACCGCCGTCTGATCGCAAGGCTTGGCATTCAGACAATACTGCCCGAGAATGAAGTTTGGAGAACAGGGGGCATTATCGAGTTTCGCTGTTCTCGGGGACGTTCCTTTTCCATCGGTTTTATTCCGTACCCCGCCCCAGCTATCGACTATTTACAACTCGTTACTGGTTTGAACGATCCGGAACAGTAAGCCTATCGTGGTGTTGCGACGAGCTTTACTCAGGTATAAACAGTTAAATCGTCATCAAGATGATTGAATAGTTTCGCCATTACTGAGGGGGATTGCCAATTCTTAAGGGGCTTCTTTCAACTCACTACCAAGTACAGGGGCGAAGTACAAGATAATTGCGAGTGATATGCTCGAAACATGCCTCTTTGGGCTGTGAGTTCTTCTCGCTGCCGCCCCCCTCGGGCGGGCTTCGCTGGACCTTGCAAAATGGGCGCAAGGTGTGGTGCGCGCGAGCTGCCTTGGTCTCTTTGTCATGTTGGAGTTGACGACAGACCAAGAGCGCAATGACAAGCATGTTGGCGTTCGTCCGCGGCGGGCCTTCTTCAAAATCTGGAACGCCAAACGGATCTTTGGAACTAGGAGGCTCTTGCCATCTGCAGTCTCCTCCCGTTCGTTGTTCGGGAATCGGAATCCGAAGAACGGCTCCACAAGGCAAGACTGGCTTCTTTCTTTGGGCAAGCGATTCTGCAATGATCTGCCGCCGGAGAAGCCTGTCTAGGGGAATTATATTTCGGCTGTTGAATATGGAAGTTGTCTTACGCTCGGTGGTTGGAAGACTTTAGGTTGGAGGGCTGCTGAATTGATATTCGCGTCCACACATTTGGCGGGGTTGATGGCGCTTTCCCTGACTTGGGCTGGGCGCACTCTCTTATTTAAGCTTTTTTTCCCTTTCCTTACAAAAACGCGGGGATAATGGTCGGCCCTCAGCGGCCGTTGACGGATTCTGCAGCGGAGGGAAATCTATTGCTTGGTGTAAGCGTACGCGGCGTTTCGTGAATGCGCTCGTATCATCTGGACTTCGGAGTGTCGGGAGACGGTTCCGTTTGAAACCCGGATACCATTCTCGTATCGTCACGGCGGCTTTGGAGGGAACCGTCTCGCCATTTCTTATCAGTTTGTTGAGGCGGTCTGTTTGCCTCGTCCTATTCTTCAGATAACCGCGTTGGTAGGCGGACGACACTCTTAGCACGAGAGCGGGATGCGAGGAGGTTCTGTCTACACCCGTCCGTAGCAATAGCGACAATCCGGCTTTGGCGCGAAATTGGGCCAGCGCGCGAAGGGTGCGTTGAACGAGTCGGCCTCTGGCGGCTCTTTTTGAGGGAGGAGTCACAGAACGGCCCTTCAAACAAGTGTGAAGAGCGTTGACAGAGAACAGGGTTTGTACCGTGACGCAGCCGTCATTGAGGTCGGTGGAAGCTTCACCTGACGTAACTTTGGCATGCAGCTGGGGTTGAGAGCCGTCGTTGGTAATTCTGGACATGTCTGCAACTCAGACGGAAGAGCCTTTCTATTGTCTCATAGGAGGAGAATTTTGCTTGGACTTGGCGCGGGGTGAAGTTGATTTCCGTAGCGGAGGATGAAAGGTAACTCTTCCTGCCTCGAACTGCTGACGCCTGGTACGAATTCGTACGTCGACTTTTGTCCTCTCCTCGAAACCGGGATCGGAATCCGCGGGAACGGCTGCCGACAACCGTGAAGATCTCGGGGCGGCTGAGGGATGCGTGGCTCCCACTGTGGGTCCGCCAGAATTGGTTCGCGGAAGGTGAAAATCGTAGCCTCATTGAATTCATTGCTATCGTGCTTGAATATAACAACTTTTTTTATTGAGTTAACAAAGATACCGGTCTTTTTTTTAGATACCGGTTTAAACAGAAGCAAACGAATCAAAAGGGGTAAAAAATAAAAAAATTAGCAAACTTTCCCTTTAGAAGCGCAAATGCGCGAGCAAATCGCTGTTTTGCGGTCCGCTCGGCCATTTGTGTGGGTTCTTTGGTCCAGACCGGCCGGGTTAAATCCGTGACGGCACGCGAAGCGGCGATCTAGATAGCGCGGGTCGGATCTACCACGATTTGACGGATATTATTCGCGCAAAGGGAATAATAGCCGGGGAGGATTAGTTTCACTGGCAAGGAAATAATCGGGTCGCAAATCTCGGGAATCAAAACGGCCAAGTCTTTGATCGCGGAGTGTCAGTTTCGGTGGGTATGATACTGAGATAATGATTTTTTATACGGGCTCTGCGAACACACTTAGACGAGCTGCCTTTTTCTTTGTGACGGTGGACGCTGTCGCCGCGAGAAATTGCAGCATCTGAATGCTTCAAGTCCTCGAAAGTCCTCAAAAGCTTCAGCGCTCAGAAGTCTCCAAATTCGGCATGAGTTGTCGGCTCATAGTTCCAACAGCTTTTTGAAATGAAACAAGAGGGGCCTATTTATAGGCTCCCTTTACTGTGCCCAGAGAGCGCACAGAAAGATCTGGGTCGGCACACCCATGGGGTGGGCCGGCAGGCTGGGTCCGAGCCGCACCCATGGTTGGTCGGGCTTTGAGGCGCTGAGCCCGGGGACCCTTGGGTTTTGTTTCGGTCAGCTTGTGTCGCGCGGTTGTATCCCGTGCCTTTTGTACCGTGAGATTCGGTTGTGCAGGTTGAATTTATGGTCCTGCTGGGATTCGGATGATACTGATTTTGGCAGTAAGTCGGATTCCGCTAAGATTATTGGTCAGTTAAATCCACGTTCTGGAGTTCGAGTACCGAAACGCGGATTCATGAGGAATTCGAGTCGTGATTTTCGGGTAACCGAGTCCGCTTCTGTTAGTTTGATGACTCGCTTGATATCCACAGCGGACTGTTGTGGCGCATTGCATCCCAGCGGCGCAGAAATTGGATGTGATTTTCGTTAGGGCTGTGTCGTGCGATTTCGTGCACGACGGCTCGTCGCCCTCGTGTGGTG
>NC_033794.1:31617116-31624332 GCF_001876935.1 Asparagus officinalis
CCTTAAGAAATAAATGCTAGCACCGAGATGTTATTATCAGAGTAGTCGACAAAAGCTACGGCAGAATAGCTGGCCGAGATGAAGTGCAACAAGAAGCGGATGATCATTTACAAGCGTCCCGTTACCGAGCGGACTTGATAGGTGGGACAGATCATATTCAAAGTATTCGAGCGGATTCCGATAAAGAACGGACTGGAAATATTTGTGGAGATGGCGGCTATGGCGTCTCTCTATTTGTAGCGGCCATTTACTATAGAATTGCGGATTAAGCTTGGTCCCTAGACATAGTCTTCGGCTACGCAAACGTGTCAGACGAACACTTTGACTTCGGCGATCCCCTGGAGATACGTGGTTATTCTGCTGAATCCGGCACCGGCGCTATATGCCTGAGACGTGACCAATGCGATATTCACCCGCGCCGGATTCTGGCTCCCTCATGCATCTACCGTGTCGGCTCAACGTACAGCATTTGCAGGGTGAGGAGGAGTGCTAACGAGGATATGCAACCGCCCTAGAGCGGACTTCCGGACGTAATACGAAGGTCGAAGCTTTAAGATCAGTTCGACTCGCACTCAGTATAGTGCCCCCCGATTTAGCCTTGGCGGGCCCCAAAATACAGGGATCAGATTTACTGCACCCAAAAAGGGGTCCAATCAAATCGAAACAGGGCGGATCACGACAGAACCGCGAACCGATAAATCAACGGCAAACACCAATTACCACCACCTTAGCCTCGCCCCCGATCGCGCCGATCGCACCGACAGCCTGTAAGCCCACCTTTAGGTGCCGTATCTCGGGCCCAAGCCTGACACCTGCAAGGGTGGTCCTGGGGCAAGAGGCCGAGCATCTTCGAGGTGGGGCTTCGGGACCCAGTGCGAGACACCCTGGAGCGATGGAGCCCGGCCCAAGAGTCTGTGCCCTAGCCTACAGGAGTTGGGGGGCCTGCTATCAATTAGGGGCCGCCAAGGTGACCCACCGTTGCTTGTATTTTCAAGACGGGAACCTTTTTCACTAGCCAGCCCTGAATTACTGCTGCCCCGGTACGTCATAGAGCAATCCTTTTTGTGAACTGCGGAGGCTTGCGATAGAGCATGCAAGACGTTGACCATTCCGGGCATTCCTTGTATCTCTCGGCGCCCAGGCTATCCACGCTCAGATAAAGGCAGGACTTTCGGAGAGCGAAGAAAGTAGAGAGTCCTGGATTAGCAGCGTAAGCATCACACTCCAGTATCTATGCAGCTACTGCGTTTCTTAGATACTCGAGATACGGGACGCGATTATTCCTGCTGGGCACTAATCCTCGCTCCGGCTCATTAATTCCTTCGTTGGGAATAATACCCGTATAATCGTGTAGATCCGACAGGATCTAGATCGCGCGGTGGTCCACGGATTAACCCTGGCGTTGGCAAAGAACCCACCAAAGCGAGTGACCGCAAAACAGGAGCTCGCGATTCGTTCGACAAACAAGGAAACAATTTTCTTTGATTTAGTTGTAACCGGATCTATAAAAGACCGATCTTTGTAATCCAAGATGACAATTATTTCAATGAAAAAGAAAACAGTTTTCCCCGCGAACAGGCGCAAGTCAAGGTAGCGTGGCACTTAGCAGACGGCTTGGCTGTTGACGATGGTGATGATAGCAGCAACTTTGACCTAGTTAGGGTTAGGGTTTGATAGATGAATGGTTGAAATTAATTTGTGTTTTGTAGCTCTGATACCATGATAATTAGGAGAAAAACAATTTGTTTTATTGTTTTGATATGAGAATATGATACAAATACATAGAAAACAATACATGGCTCCCAATTGTAATACAACTCACACTCCTAGCTAGACAAGATATGGATCTGAGTGGGGCAGTATTGAGCCTGTACATTCATAAACATCAACTTTCTTGAGCACTCCGAACGGATTGCTTCATAAATCAGTATTTAATAGCTCATTTAAGTTGCTATCGATCCCTCGCTTTTGTTTAGTACAGAGGAGACTCGTCAACCCGTCAACGGTTGATCCCTGGAACGGGGACAAGTAATTCAAGATATACTTCTACGAAAAATCATATTCATGTGAAATAACACAGTCTCTTCTCTAGCTAGCCCTCTCTTTTCTTATTAATAATCACAATCAACAACCACCCCCAACAAAGACAGGAGAGAGAAAGAGATCAAGACGACAGTATCAATGATTAATAATCAAGATGATTACTGATTAGCATACCATCACCCCCCTAACATTGTCATCATCATCATTGATCAAGCGCATTAGGACCAGTACAATAGTTAAGCACAGGGTTCCAAATCCATTGCACAAGAAACCTCCTCCCCCCAATACCATTCACATTATAGGCCCCTCCATTCCTCTCATCTACCATCAGCTGTCCAGTATAAGCTCCGCCCCCACCCGTCCCGTAAATTCCCAGGCAGAGATCTGCGATCTCTGTCGGGAAAGACGGGGCCAGCGTTTCTGCGCGTACCCCGTTTCGCCATCACCTACCGTACCCAGGCAACGCCCCGCCGCTCGCCCGAAAACCCCCAACCTGCGCCACCAGGTGTCGACTGGGTATGGTCAGCGGTGATCGCCCACGACTTGCGGAGATGATTACCGAATCATAAAATATCCAATCTAGATTACTTATTCAATCATAATCTATAATCGAATGGTTATAATTATTGTTCTAGATGAAAAGTTGTAATAAAATATAACTCACCGCACACGAGTTACTATTTGATGTTGATTATTTTTTAAATGCTAAATAGATCATCCTAATTGGAGGGAGCTACAGCTTGCAAGATTAATTTAACTTTCCCCATTGCTGAATTTTTTGGCCAAACTAATAATTATCCTTTTCCCGAATTATTCAATTCAATTCCCGAATCTAACACTGACCTCCTCAGGTGTGCGGATTCCACTACTTCACATTCCCCTCCATAGTAGGGTACACAATGCCGTACGCCTGGGTCGGAAACTCCGCCACTCAATGCCAGCGTTTCTGCGCGTACCCGTTCGCCATCACCTACGTACCCAGGCAACGCCCCGCCCTCCCGAAAAACCCCAACGCGCGACCCAGGTGTCGACGGCATGGTCAGCGTGATCGCCCACGAGCTTGCGGAGATGGCGTCCAACCCCCTCGCCGAACGCTTGGTACGCTGGCTCCGAGGAGTTTCCGACCCAGGCGTACGGCATTGTGTACCCTACTATGGAGGGGAATGTGAAGTAGTGGAATCCGCACACCTGAGGAGGTCAGTGTTAGATTCGGGAATTGAATTGAATAATTCGGGAAAAGGATAATTATTAGTTTGGCCAAAAAATTCAGCAATGGGGAAAGTTAAATTAATCTTGCAAGCTGTAGCTCCCTCCAATTAGGATGATCTATTTAGCATTTAAAAAATAATCAACATCAAATAGTAACTCGTGTGCGGTGAGTTATATTTTATTACAACTTTTCATCTAGAACAATAATTATAACCATTCGATTATAGATTATGATTGAATAAGTAATCTAGATTGGATATTTTATGATTCGGTAATTAAGTAAGTAACCCTCTCGTTGAATAATTAAGTACAGTAGAGAGTACCATTTATTACCATTTACTTCACAATTGGAGATGTTAACTAAGTGCGAGTAACCTATATTTCGAAATGTGTAGCAATTTGCAATTTTACCCATTAATAAAAGAAAAGAGGCAAAGGGGACAATCTTCTTTATTCTCTTTTTGACAAAGGAAATCCTTTTTGTCCATTTATACATAAACTGACCCCACGTTAGAAATATTTCGCTTTGTCTTTAAGGTTGATAACTACGTACCAACGCCCAAGCGGCAAATTTAAATAAATTCGCATAAAACCGTTCAAAGTGATCGAGCTTATAAATTAAAATAAATTAAAATAAATTCGCATAAAATCTTTATATATATATATATACCTCACAAAAATCCTCCATGTGAACATCCTCCGCCGTCAAAACAAGATACATCCCTCCCCTGGGGTTCACCGGCAGCGGCCTCGTCCTCGCCGTCACCGCGTCCCTTATAATGTCCTGCACCCTCATCCTCGTTAGCCTCCTCCCGTACGAATACCCCCTGTCGTTCTTTTCCTCCCCCATCCGAACAATTCGGGTAATGTTCGCCCCGGTCTGGTCCGTGTACAGCCTCACCGTCCCCCACCAGGCCGAGGCGACCGCCCGCCCTCCCGGTGTCCCGAGCGCAAATGACCCGCCCCTGTGAGAAAGCACAGCGGATGGTGACTTGACTGCACCGGCTCTCCCCGGATGGTACCGCTGGTGCGGAAGCGCCCCCGTAGTTCCGCCCCGACCTATCCTCAAAAAGTACAGACTGACTGTAACGGTGACGCGTGCGGTCGCAGACGGGGGCCAACCACGAAATGGTATGACGGGAGGTGAGAAACATGATATAGGCAGGGAGGAAGAACGTACGTGCCTGTTCCCGTACTATTCCCTGGAGGCAGAGATTACAACGGGTCAATCAGTGTGTCAAGTACCAACCACCGGTCAGATAGGTGAGCGATTGCAATTCAAAATTTCTTTTTGCAAACTGGCCTATTTAAAAAGCGGTTTGAGGTTTTCTTGTTTAAACATTAAAAAGCTCCACGCCATTTGGACCATTGCAGTGCCCAGGCCTTCTCCAGCCGCCCCATTCTGGTGCAATTCAGCAAATACTGCCGGGCGCACGCCCTGACAGAGCGGCCGTGAAGGTGAGGGCTGCGAGGTGAGGAGGAGGAGCGAGGAGAGCGAGGGGGCACGGTAGGGAGGCAGGTATGGGGTTCGGGGGAGCTGGGTTGGCTTGTGGGGTGTTATCTCTCATGAGGGCACGGATCTTGTTTGATCAAGGCAGGGTGAAGGTGAAGGTGAAGGCGATACGAGTTGTATTCTGATCTCCTGAATTTCTAAAATTCCACTTCCGAGGGTATCATATCGGGGTCATCTTGAGCTCTCTTCCTATGAGCGATAGCACCTGTGATTCTCACACCCCCCATGCTGCTGAATAATACTATCACTTATATACACTTTATCTATTACTAGAATCAGAAGCAATACGATATATAAACTTTTTGAGCATACTACTACTATCCCAGTCATCTTCGTATTATTATACTGATTGATAGGTTATCAATTATATCGTCTTAAAATTTACATGTTTATCTACGCTATCTCACGTCTCGTGAGTTGAAAAAATTCAATATAAAAGAAGAAACGGGCCAAGAGGCTATGTAAGTTGGGGCGTTTCATACGTGCGATTAAAGTTCTCGATTGAAAGAGACAGTTAATATCTTGGTATGAATGCACTTTAATTTTCGGTGTGAAGACATGAAAATGATTACATCAGTGAGCCATACAAAGTAGATTACTACAAAACGAAACAAAGATGTCCCCTTCGAATCAACTAAAAGCTAAATGTAGAATTTTTTTGATGCGTCGCTGATTTTGCAAGTAATAAGATCACAACATAAATACCTGAAGTAAAAAAATAAAATATATGAGTTCATGTACACGCCGGTTCCTTCGTCGCGTCGGTGGGGCCTCTTGTATGAGGTAGAAAATATATTATTTCGTTGCATGGTGTTACAGAGGGATTCGGATCCTCTTCACTGTCTAAAAAGTAGTGTAGGGACCACTACATAATCATAACCATTGATTATCTAGTTGGTGGTTGTGGTTTTTTCTCACGAGGGTATGGTGAGTGTTATATTTAGATTGTATCATAACCGCATATTAAGTAATCAACGATTAAGATTAAAAGTACTAGCCTCTCCATTATCTTTTTTGTAATGGAGAAGATCCAAATTCGTTATTGTAGGGTTAATATAAAATTAAAACTTCTTGATCTACACTAAAAAGAAAAAAAAAAGTGTAGCCATCGTTAGGAAACTTATTAGTTGACTTTTTTTCCTCCCTTCTTTTTTAATATAGGCTGATATGAAGAGCAGCACAAATTCAGAAAATTGCAGAATAATCATGCGGAAACAACCTTTCCCTTTGCTAATTTCCTTTTCAGCACAGTAACGAAAAACTAATTTATTACGGGTAATGCGAGACAGCCCAAACCGAAGAACAGGATGCTCAAAGACCAACTGACGGTTGGGCCCCGCTCAACATTAACTAGTAAAAGGACCCCCAAGCTCTACAAAGAGCGAGAACCCAACTGGCCCCCCAAATATATGTTTAGCGGACACGTAGTCCTCTGCGTACTGTGGTCCCAATGTAGACCAAAGCCTGCGGGCCCCGTACTCACATGCGCAGCCCAATATATGTCGATGGGCCCGCCTGCCATTGACCAAAGCCTGCGGGCCCCGTACTCACATGCGCAGCCCAATATATGTCGATGGGCCCGCCTGCCATTTGATTGATGGAGTTTTCAGCGCTTTTGGGGCCCATGGATCAAAGAGTTGGGGCCTACTACGAGCCCAGCGCTCGAGATGTAGGGTTAGCGTCACCACTAGGTAAGCATAAACTGAGTAACGGTGGTGATGAGTGCAGGTGGTTACTGTTTAGCAAAGGGTTAAGTAAGGGGTTAAAGTGACTTAATCCATTTTTAACCTGTCAAACACAAAAAAATCTATACAATGGTTAAAGTGAGTCAACCCTCCATAATTTGTCAAATATAAAAAATATAGAAGCGTCAAGTTAATCCTTCTAGAGGGATTAAAATGAGTTAACCCCTCAAAATAAGGGGTTTACTAATACTCCTATTTAGAAGGATTAAGAGTTAGTCCTTCTAACTATAAAGAAAATTGTTAAAATCCTTGTTATTCCCAAACACTAAAAATAATCACAAGGGCTAAAATAAAACTTATATAATGAGTTAATAATTTAGTCTTTCGGATTATCAAGTAGGTTAACTATGTTAACCCTTCTCCTTAATCCCTCTTCTTTAACCCTTTACTAAACGAGGTCATAGAGACTAAAAGGGTCTCAAGTACGATTACGTGTAACTGAAGGTTATTATTTATTGGAAAGGTAACTCATGTATTTTGAAACAGTTGCAATTGACATTTTTAATATTAAAAAATCATTTTCAATCTTTAATGAAGTTTTTTTATTTTTTGGAATTTTAGATAATGATTTTAATATTTTCATTATTTTTATGGATCGGTTGCAACTAGGTTGCAAGTGCGACTTATGCTTAAATTTGTATAATTCAAAAGTTGCAACTGGGGGGCATTTACAACTGTAGTTGAAATTGCAACACCGAGTTGCAGT
>NC_033794.1:31624354-31645312 GCF_001876935.1 Asparagus officinalis
TAGAAGTAAACTTCTTCTTCCTCTCAAATCTCATTCTCTTAAGGGAAATTTGGCACCTTATGGCAAAATATCTGGATCAAGGAGCGAAGAGGGGAAACTTTAAAATTCAACGCTCTTAATTATGTATCTCCTTTTACATTCCAAAGCCCCTCATATTATAATTTATAAAATTATTTTCTTTTCAATTCTAATTGTTTGATGTGATTGTTGTATGAGTTTTGGCCAGGATCCAGTTCCAACCCCCTAACGTGTGTGTTCATGTTCAGAGGATATCCATGCTAGAATTATGTCAATGTGTAACTTCATGTCGATGGATAGGATTAGAGATCTCGTAATAATAAGAATTATCATATTCATATTAAGAAGTTATGCTAAAGACAGGATTTTAATCTCTGTATATATAGTATGTCTATTATTAGAGAAAAACTAAGAAGAAGGGATGTAGGAGATTAAGATTTTGGAGAGAATATAAAGGTGACTATGTATGTGAGATCGAAAGTCGAGAGTTGAATGATTCCTCTTGTAAGGTTCTCCCTTAACATAATGGATTTTTCAATTTGTGCCCTGAGGTTGTAGATCAAAATTAATCGACCGGTTTTTGTTCTTCTTCGGGTCAATCAGTTACATATATATAAGTGTCACTAGTGTTATACCCGTGTCATGCTGCGGAATTATTTAAAAAATTAGTCTACTTCTATATTTTCAAAGTTGGATAGACTTTACTTTATTTACTCTAAATGCTCAAGCAATATGTGCAAAATTCAAGATGCCAAAAAAAAGATAAATAATTGAAACATAGTTGGACATATCTATAAAACCCCACAGAGTTATAACTCCAATTGTCCCTGTAACTATGAAAAATGTTACAAAATTTTCTAACCAAACAAATCTTTATGTATTCTAAGTTGTGAAAATATTCCATAAATATAAAAAATTAACCAAATGCTCAATTTGTATTTGAATCATTTGACTATATTACAACATAGTCAATCATTAGTCATATGGAGGAATAATATATAATTCATGTTAAGTTTTTCATTCTAGCAATGATGATACGATAAATAACTCAATACAATAATAAACTAAGAAGTTTTAAAAAAAACGATATGAGATATTTACCTTCTTGTTTAACCTGTCCAATATCTACATGAGCAATCATTTACCTAGAGAAAATGATCAATTGAAAGGAGATCAGAATAATAAATTTATATACAAAGACTAAATTTTCTCAAATTTTGGAAGAGCATTTAATCAAGAAAAATTCCTTAAGGACCCAAAATATAGGACCAATAGAGAGGACAAGTGAGGTGTCTCCATCCTATTGGATAATGAGTTGGTCATCATTAATGATGGCCAACTCATTAACCAATAGGAGGGCGATACCTCACTTGTCCCCCTTATTGGTCCCATATTTTGGGTCCCTGTAGCAAAGCTCTTTAATCAATAATCTAATCTCTTGCAATTGAAATTTAGATTTTGATGACATTAAATTTTGGGCTTTTCCGTTAATAGAAAGTAGAGGGGACAGAGATATAAATGGTCATTATTCAAATCTTAGTTCATGAAAACAGTTACTTTCTAAGAGTAACAATAGAATTTGAAAAGGATTTTGATTCTCAGGTAACAATAGAATCTTGATAATAATATAGTATTTTAGTATAGTGTATGCTATAACATTAGATATATATATAGTAGAGAATATTAAAAGTCATTTCTCTAAAATCATGCTACATGCCTTCTAAGGACTTTGTTTTAGTATATAGATAGATAGATATAGATATAAATAGATGCAGCATTGAAGTCTATATATTTGAATTTTTTTAAAAACTTTTAACTAAATTGCTAATTGTCATTCTTCTCCTTAAAGTGTATCCGGTCAAGATTGATGCATAAATACAATACGCTATGGAATAATACGTTTAAAAAGCAAGAATGTGTGTATATTAGCATTTGAGACATAATAATAATAGTTGTAATTGTTATTTGAATGTGAATGGGTTCATGTCGAGGCAAAGAGCTTCTCTGATCATATCACAACTAAATGGATAATTTATGTTTTACTGTTCATTTTGGGAAAAGATATTTTCATTAACTATGAAATTATGAAAGATAAAAGAATGTACTACTAACAAACGGGCTGGAAGTTAAGGAGGCAGATCCTTCGTGATACAATAACATAATTACATGTAAAAGTCCTTAGCATTAATTGGATTTTTATGAAAAAAATGGAAAGCCAATGGCCAAAAGCTCTAGGAAGTTGCTAAGTGGCAATTAAGAGTTTTACTTTAGTATATAGTATAGATTTGCATTACAATTTATTACTGTAGTGGGCTCTAGTGGTGTTGCATGATGAGGGAGTGACAAGAAAGTCGTTTATTATGGGGTTACACAACAGAGGTCGGCAATCACGGAGCAAATTGCTTGATTCAGAGGAAGCGGAGTGGTGGAAGAGAAATAATTAGTTGGACAAGCTTGTGTGCTCACTTTTCTTAGGGTCGTATTCAAGTAGAAACTCCACTTCTGCTCATTTCCATCTTTATATGATTATTTTCCTTTTTTAAAAAAAAAATTGTTTTGATTTTTAACCTGGACTTTTATAACTTATTAATAATGTGATCTTTTATTGTAGAATTATGTTATGCGACATATATTGGATGAAGAACCTAGCAACACTTGATCGCAGTTAAGAGTACATCTTTTTTAATCCAAAAATCATAGGACCAACGAAGATCAATAACTATTATAGGACCAACTATGGTAGATGTTATTTCTGAGGATTCTAATCAAGATCAATGACTATTATAAACATACATCACATGTTTCATAGTTAGTCCCATGATTTTGGGTCAAAAAATTCATTTTGGGTCAAAAATCATAGGACCAACTATGGGACATGCGATGTGTGTTTATGGTAGTCATTGATCTTGGTTAGAATCTCAAATAAAATGGCATGTGTCAGCTTGTCCCATGGTTGGTCCCATGATTTTTTAGTCCAAAGGGAAGTAGTAAACCGATTAAATCAATCTCGGTTGAATTTAAGGATCTTTCTATAGAAAATACCTTTAAAAATAGAGTGGTAATACCAAAACCACCATTGAAATTCAAGAAATCGCTATTAAAAAGATTTCTATTTGCAATCAACCACAATGACCTAGCCTCCATGAATTTTTTATTGAAATCCTTAAAATGCCCTTAAAATACACGTGTTAGGCATGTGACGTATTTTCATAACTAGATGTAAACCAAATTTTGGCACTAGTGTTTTTAAAGATATTTAGGCATTTCGGTCGATATTTCACTATAAAATATGGTAGGGTGGATGGTTGCTATCGAGCCCCTTTAAAGGTAATTTTTATATTAGTTGAATTTTAAATATGGTTTTTGTACGGTCACTTACTCTACTAAATTTGTTAGTTTTACTTAAACTGGAAAAAAAATCCTACTGGATCTTTTTTCTTTAAGATCTATAATATTAGAGAAAGTTATAATTGTCAACCCTTACCATAACATTAGGGTTTTGGTGCAGTGGCATCGTCATTTGATATGATATTAGAGTTTTTGATTCCATTCTCATATATCACATATTTAAGGGAATTTAAATAAAATGACATGTGTCAGCTTGTCCCATGGTTGGTCCAATGATTTTTTAGTCCAAAGAGAAGTAGTAATCCGATTAAATCAATCTCAGTTGAATTTAAGGATTTTTGTTATAGAAAATACCTTTAAAAATAGAGTGGTAATACGAAAACCGCCATTAAATTTCAAGAAATCGCTATTAAAAAGATTTCTATTTGCAATCAACCACAATGACCTAGCCTCCATGAATTTTTTATTGAAATCCTTAAAATGCCCTTAAAATACATGTGTTAGGCATGTGACGTATCTTCTTAACTAGATGTAAACCAAATTTTGGCGCTAATGTTTTTAAAGATATTTAGGAATTTCGGTCGATATTTCACTATAAAATATGGTAGGGTGGATGGTTGCTATCGAGCCCCTTTAAAGGTAATTTTTATATTAGTTGAATTTTAAATATGGTTTTTGTACGGTCACTTACTCTACTAAATTTGTTAGTTTTACTTAAACTGGAAAAAAAATCCTACTGGATCTTTTTTCTTTAAGATCTATAATATTAGAGAAAGTTATAATTGTCAACCCTTACCATAACATTAGGGTTTTGGTGCAGTGGCATCGTCATTTGATATGATATTAGAGTTTTTGATTCCATTCTCATATATCACATATTTAAGGGAATTTAAATAAAATGACATGTGTCAGCTTGTCCCATGGTTGGTCCAATGATTTTTTAGTCCAAAGAGAAGTAGTAATCCGATTAAATCAATCTCAGTTGAATTTAAGGATTTTTGTTATAGAAAATACCTTTAAAAATAGAGTGGTAATACGAAAACCGCCATTAAATTTCAAGAAATCGCTATTAAAAAGATTTCTATTTGCAATCAACCACAATGACCTAGCCTCCATGAATTTTTTATTGAAATCCTTAAAATGCCCTTAAAATACATGTGTTAGGCATGTGACGTATCTTCTTAACTAGATGTAAACCAAATTTTGGCGCTAATGTTTTTAAAGATATTTAGGAATTTCGGTCGATATTTCACTATAAAATATGGTAGGGTGGATGGTTGCTATCGAGCCCCTTTAAAGGTAATTTTTATATTAGTTGAATTTTAAATATGGTTTTTGTACGGTCACCTTACTCTACTAAATTTGTTAGTTTTACTTAAACTAAAAAAAAATCCTATTGGATCTTTTTTCTTTAAGATCTATACTATTAGAGAAAGTTATAATTGTCAACCCTTACCATGATATGATATTAGAGTTTTTGATTCCATTCTCATATATCACATATTTAAGGGAATTTAAATAAAAAGGACAATGCATTATTCTAGATTTTGGCCGATAAAAAGGACGTTCAAGCTATGAAGGTATTTTTAGAATATAAAATTATATCTATCGACCATCACCATAAATTTAGAGTTTTGCTGTGATAGCAAAGTCTTTGGGTATGATATTAAAACACTTCAAATTCGAATATTACTACAAAATTCTAAATCAGGTTTTTTAGAAAAAAAAAAGGAAAAAAGAAAAAGAAAACCACCATTCTAGACTTTTGGTGCAGTAACAGTTAGTGTTGATCGATGGGACCCATTTTGAGAAAACTACGAAAGGCCACTTAGGGCAAGTTTGATATTACTTTTTTAGTGTGCTTCTACTTATTTTTAATAAGCAGTCAATAATGATGTTTGGTGAAAATTTTTCTTGGCATGTTTATTGAAATTGCTTTTGCTTTTAAGGGGTTGTTTTTAGAAGAAAATTGAGAATGTTTTTAAAAGCAGCTTCTGGTTTTTTTAGTTTATATACCTTATATATATTTTATCTTTCAATAATGATTATTAAGCGCAGTTCTGCCAAACATTTTTACTGATTTTAAAGCAATTTTTGATATTTGACTACCAAACAGTTATGTTCAACAGCTTCTATAAGTTGCTTCTATAATCTGCTTTTATAAGCAATAACTATACGCTCCAACAATACCAAACTAGCCCTTATTCCTCAAAATTTGTGGGTCCACAAAAATGGCATAACGTTTGAAGTTTGGGCAAATTACACTATACTCTCGAGCACTTTCAGTGTTTTGCAGTAAACCGCCAATAATTTTCCATAATTTTGCAGAATAACTCCCATAAATTAGAAAAAAAACATAAAAGGCATTTTGAATGATATTGGGGATTTATTATAATCTACCCAAAAGATATTGAGGGTTCTCTACTAAAGTTATTGGGGCTTTACTGCGATTTTGAAAGTTACTGAGGATTTAGTGTAATTTACCGTTGAAGTTTTTTCAACTTTTGCCATATGGTATAACTTCCAAAAAATTTTAACATGCCCCTTAACTTTCAATATTGTTTATCATGTCGTTTGGTGGTGTTTGGGGTTTTATTTTTTTCTCCTTTTTTTTGTGGGCTTTTTTTTTGGTGGTGGTGGTGGGTGGGTGCAGAGGCGTAGCTACGTTGAACTTGCCCTGGGCAGCTGCCCAGGGCAAGAAAATGATTTTTTTTTAATATGTTTAATATTTTAATTTTTTTGGCCACGTATCAGCGCCCCACCCCTTTTATTTCTCGGTTTTCTCCCGACTCCCCCTGTCCCCCAAATCCCAATATTTCGAAACGAAGCGCAGAGAATAGAAAAGGGGCCAAAAAAAAGCTAGGGCTTCGAGCCTTCGAGTCTCCGACGACCGCCCCCACTCTCCGAGACTCCGACGACCGCAAATCCCCTCTCCGAGACTCCGTCGACGACCGCAAATCCCCTCTCCGAGAAGGCTTCGACAGTTCGACGATCGCAAATCCCCTCTCCGAAGACTCCGTCGACGACCGCGGACCGCCCCCACTCTCCGAGACTCCGACAGTCCGACGACCGCCCCCAGTCGCCTCCCAGAGCAAGCCCTCAACCAGTCGACGCCGATCCCAAGCTCTCCGACGAGTGACGACGACCGCCCTGAGTCCACGACCAAGTCCTCGCCGGAATCGACCTCCTCCTCGCCTCCCGGACTCAACATTGAGAAGTACGTTCTTGCAAGCCATTTGTGCGGGCCCTGCGGGGGACTATGGGGTAAAATTTTGGTAAGCCAAGTATTATACCACTCTCTTTTATAAAAGTCGGTTAATTCAATCTAAGCTCAAGCTATATATTAAAAAAAAATATTTTTGCAGGATCATGTGAATGATATTGACATTGTTTATTTGTTTATAATAGAGTATGCAAGGCAGAGGTTTCAACAATACTGGTTGAAGAAGTTTGATGCCCTGGATTGCACAACGTTTTAGGCTCGACCTCGACTGGTACGCCCTCCTCCAGCTCCCTCACCCTCATGTTAGTTCTATGACACTTCCTGTTAGTTCTGTGGTGTTTCCTGTTAGTTCTGTCTTCTTTTTAGTTAGTTCTGTATCTGTTAATTCTGTTGTTAATTCTATTTATGCATGTTAGTTTTTTTAATATCCTAATCACAATCTATTAAATTTTGAAGCTAAAATGTCTGGAAAGGGAATGAAAACTTTATTTTCATTTTATTCCAAAAAAGACATTATTGGAGCCTCAAGCGAGGCACCGCCTACGAAGCCAACAGTTGATGATAAAGAAGAAGAGCAACATCCTCCTAAAATAAAGCTTCTGGGGTTAAGTGACAGTTTCGAAATTTAAGGGTTTGATGAGGGGTTTCGTGAACTTTACCTAAATAAGAGTTTCTTTTCCCTTCATTATTCAAATATCTAAGTACTACGCTTGTAAGTAGTACAATAGTTATCTTCCAGTATCTCTCTCTATCCCCTGTTGAGCACCTAGGGTTTTGTCCAACATCTATGTAGCCCCCTAATTACATTTAGCACAACGTACGAGATTTTGTAGGCTGAGACTATTGAATGCTCAACTTTTACGCAAACTCACTAGGCTCATATAATGAGAGGGGGTAAAGATCACACCTAGCACACCCTATAAAAAAATCACATAGAAGGTTGCACGTAAGCCGCTTTCAATTTGGTAGTGCAAAAAGTACACAAAATAGGTGAAAATAGTTTAAAATCAAGGCTAAATGGCATTTAAATACCTTATAGTTTCACTCTCTTGACACTTATATACCTATAGTTGTATTTTGTAGCATTTATATACCCTGAATTAGCCAAAATTAGCATGTTAATACCCTATATTTCGCAAACATGAAAATTTTTATTTAAAAGTTCTCATATAATATTTATATGTTAATCTTATAAGTTTTCTCTCTAATAAGTTTGTTGAATGTATTGTTAAATCTTTCTAAATTCTATTTTTGTAATACAATTACGATACATTTAAATTAGAATTTGGGTAGGTTTAATAGGAATTTAATCATTATAAATGATTAAAATCTCTAAAATTAACATATGAATATTATATGAAAACTTTCGGATGAAATTTTTTACGTTTGTAAATTATAGGGTATTAACTTGCAAATTTTGACCAACTAAGGGTATATGAATGCTACGAAATACAACTGATTGAGGGTATATAAATGCTAAATGAGTGAAACTATAAGGTATTTAAGTGCTATTTAGCTAAAAAACAATGTAAACGAGTACAAACAATATCAGAATCAGGCAATCAGACAAACCACCAACTTTAAAATTGTTACTATAATGTTGTATGCTTCTTTCTCGTGAATGGATTAATTTGCAGATTGTGCCTCAGTACAATACCATCACAAACTTTAAAATTGATACCATGATACAATATGTTTCATTTCATTTCATGATTTTCTGCATTGAGCTCTACGTATTTTCAACCCTTGAGTTAGGACCTGTAGGTGATGGAGCAAGGGCTGGTGCGGGCGTCAGCTATATATGGTGGTGATTGATTTAATGATATCGGGTCAATCATGATAAGTAAATCGCCCAATTCACTTATTTATTATGTATTCTGGATTAGTTACAAATACACCTTCTAAACTTTGGAGATGTAGTCATATATATCTTCTAAAATATTTTATTAGCTTTCACAACCCTTTGAATCTCAAACTTGTATTTTTCCAATAGACTAGTTGGATTGCACGTGCAATGCACGTGGTAAAATTTTTTAATATTCTTTTAAATTATAATTTTATTTAGGGAAATTTTGGTATAAATTTATTGAATGTAAACAATAGAGCAAACATATTGACGGAAGCTAAAAATTCACAACGTTTGAACAATAAAATTACATTTAGAGATCAATTAGGCGATAGTACAGTGGTTGCATCAATAGTACAGTGGTTGCATCTACAATGTGATCGATCAATCAAAGACTATCACAAGAGTATATATACCTTAAAGTAATGTTTGATGATGTGGATGTAAATCCAAGCTCATGACATTAGAGCCTTGACTAAGTCTTCACACTACCTAATGTATGAGTACATATATTCACCCAAGAAAATTTCACAATTCCATATAAAATCCAAAACACTCATTAAGGTTTCAACAAACTAAGGCTTGACAAGCTCCAAACACACCCTTTCCATAATACAAAGTTAGCGTAGTACTACTTTTTATTGCACAGCAATGTAACAAGACAAACTCATTTTTTCCCTCGCAGTTTTAACTCCAAGAACCTTTCCAGTTTGACGATGATCTGCTGATTTGGGATGACTTTCCCTCACTCATACTCTTCGATTATCTGGGGTTTCTCACTGATCAACTGATACAAGATAATATCTTTTAGCATAAATTAAGTTGCCAAAAATCAAGCAAAATGGGAAGAAAGAAAAGTACTTGTGCGAGCTTAGCCTCGGTATACTTTTTGCCCATTCTTGCTTGCATAATGTTTTTCTTCAGCTCACTTGGCACTCATTCATCTTGTTGAACATTAAATTCAGACGTCAGAAAAAGGATATGGAGATATTTATTAGCTATCTAAAATTGGTAGTGCTAATAGGATAACAGAGAAAGATGCAAGTAAAGGATTTTCAAACATCTATATTCCTATTATGGGGAAAAAATAACCAACAAAATTAATACACACACAACTTGTTCTCTATGATTAAATCTCAGCATACACAAAACACACACTAAAGGTGCATAAAAGCAACTTAAAGACAACCAGAAACAAACAATTATAAAAAGTGGAAATGAAAAAAAATGCATGACAAAAATGAATCCCTTTCTCTTCCTTGCATTTTCATTTTTTTTCTAAAACTTCTATCTAACACACTTCATGCATGTGTACATCCAACTATATTTTGGATTCTTAGGTTTCAAACTTCATTGTGCATGCATAAGCAAGAACACACTGTGATAACAGTAATACAATACCATGGTGAGTAGCTTTAGGAAAAATGGAAAGGAAATACATAGCAAAGGGACTGCTTTTCATTCAACAATCAACCTTTTAGATGATCAATATCTGTCAATGAGATCCTTTCCAACCAATATCCCAATAACAACCAAAATTTTGAAGCAAAATAATGACGTAGAGAAAGTTTGCATGCACATCTTGAGGTTTGTCTCCTGACACCCAACACTTGCAAATTACATATTAACAAGTTAGTATGCAAAGCACAACAAAAACTTAAAGAACCAATCTCTCATATTATATGGGTATCCCATATTATTCACAACATATGCCTAAAATACAAAGTGATGGAACATGAACTGATTTAGAGACTTTCCCAATCCTCAAGTGGGTGTAAAATTTGTTCAATACCAAAATCAACGGTTAAAAACTCAGTTTTTGTCTCAGTTTCATTCTCTAAAATCATGCATCAAGTGTTCAGAATCAGCTATATGATAATCCATACCTGTAGATTCGCAAGATCTCTAGGCTGCTTCCAAAATGCAGCAACAAAAGTACATTCTGACTCAACTGAATTTATGCAAACATCAATTTTTGAAGGATATAAGAAATGATCAAGCAAATATTTGAATCAAATGATAAAATAATCTCTTAGCAAAGAGGTTAGGTAAAGATATCCGCTAATAGAGATTCTCAATCAATATAAATAATGGACACACATTTCCTATCTACATGATCATACAAAAATAATATCGAAACATTTATGTGTTTCATCCGAAAAGATCAAAAAGAAGTGTATGCTTTGGATAAAATAAACATAGATCAATTTAAATTACTTTCGACAAGAAAACTAGAAAGGCAATCATACCAAGCTCTTGGAGCTTGTTTCAACCCATATAAAAATTTTGCACCCGGAAAAACACGATATGGAAGAAAAAGATCAATAAATCCGGGGGGTTGCTAAATATATACCTCTTCTTCAAAATCAAAACCAATAAAAATGATTGTAGACGGTAAAAAATACCTCTATAGGCTTACAGGAAATTCGCCTGCGAGAAGAGCTCGCACGCTCGGTTCTCTGGCATGGGCCTAAATCGCATAGACATCGGATATGCTTGATTCTAGGTTCGCCTTACGGTCGGCTCGCCAGCACGAGTTAAGATCGATCAGGATGGCGGAAGTTCCCCTTTCACTCAACTCGCCTGCCCGAGTCCAGGGTCGAATCCGCCAGCAAAACCCAAGACCGTCAGTACAGCTGGGTATCCACTACCCCACGTGCTGAGATGGGCCTTCCCATCTCTCTCGACCCGAAGGGAGAGAGCACAGTACCCCAGGACCGTCAAACGGCTGCTCGCAGTACGCACAGCACGAAGGCCTGGACAGGTGTCGAGTCAACCTGAGCATTCATAAATGCGACTCACCTCGGATGTCTGAGCCAAGAGCTGGATCCGCCGGCACTCGGCAAGCTGGCTAGACCCACTCGAGTACTGTACACCTACTTCACCGCCTCTCCTGACCGGAAAGGAGAAAGCGTCGTGCTCAAAGCACGCCGGGCGGTCACGCACAGTACAAGTGATCGGACAGACACTTCATCGATCTGCGAACTCATAAATGCGGTTCATTAATGCTGGTCAAATCCACTCGGATAGCAGTCGTTTGTTGCCTCACATACAAGAATGGGCCTTCCCATCGTAGGTGACAGGACATAGAACACAATCCCTGGAATGACCGTTCATGGTATCGAGGAACGGCGAGACGTCTCTGAAGAGGATGTGGTCACATCCCACAATTCAAGGAGAAGTCAAGCTGTCCTTCTTTCATTTAAAAACCCCTTCCAGCACGATGGAAGAGAGGTCGCAAAACTTGGAGAAAAAAGAGTTGAGACCAAGCTGTTAGCAAATCCTTGCATTACAGCACTGCTGCCTAGTTCCGAGCTCCGATCGCCGACGAACTAAGCAGACCCGAACTCCATTGCCCCGAGCTTCTACTGCGAACTGAAGCTCTCCAGCAACCTCATTCAAACGGTCCAAGGGAAGCAGACTCGACCCGACCATCGAGCGAAGCGTCCTATAGCCACCTAAAGTCCCCACACAAAAACAAAGAGGGCCTTCCCTCTGCTTCTGTTGTAAACATTTGATTTGTTAGTTTGTAATAAGCTTTCTTATAAATACAAACGAAACTCCTTTCTTCGGAAGAATCAAATTTTCACCCTACAGAAGATGGCGACCACAGTGGGAGCAGCTGTTTCATCGAGTGAAATGGTGGTGGCTCAGTTTGATGAGGTTACTATCGGGACGACAGTAGAGTCCCTCGAAATCGAGTTCGACCAGGCCAAGTACGAAGAGTACTTGTTCTCCTCCTCCTCTGGTGGCGATGCATCCCGCAAACGCCACAGAGCTGTGCGCCGAGGCCGACCTCAGACGGTCAAAGCCTCCGCACCCGAGGGTTCCAACCGAGTCTCATCGGAGGAGCCCACTCCCTCGCGATCGATCAAGGCCAAGCCAGAGATCGAGCGCAAGAGGCAAGGGTCTGCCAGATGGATCGCCAAGCGGTCCACACAGACACCTGCCTCGGAGGGAGCACCGGTTCACTCCGGCACAAACCATACTGCCACAACCCACAGTGACGTTCTCCCCGCTGGGAGAGCTAACCAACGGCGACGGCAAACACCTGTCAGACAGGAGGTCCAAACCTCCATTTGCAGCGGCGAACGCCCGTCAGACAGGGGGTCCAAACCTCCGTTTCTCATAATGGCCATCATACAGGCCCGAGAAACGCTAGACGGGAAGGCAAACTGCCCGACGTCGGAAGGCCCTCCCAATCAGGAGCGCCAACCGAAGGCGGCAGAGCCATCCGCTCAGGAGGACTTCGCTTCTCAGGTCATATCCCTGATGCGAATAAACCACACCGAGTGTACGAGCCTACCCGAGTAGGCGAATCCTCGAAGGCCGGCGAGCCTCGCCATAATTATTTGGTGGATAAACGTAGGTAGAGAATTCTAAACATAGGGTTGAAACCCGCCCACGTACTGGAGTTCGCTCAAGCGCGAAGACTCGCCAGTCAAGGCGAGATCGCCCGACTCCAACACCAAGGCGTTCCACCCAACGCGCGCCAGAGAGAGCGCCCAAAAATCTCTCGTCAGCTCACCAGAGCGACTCTTCTGAGGCCGGGGGTTGTCACCAACCACCCGTAGAAGACCTCAGAGAATTCTTGACTCGCAAACGCACTATCCACGAGGCGAATCCTTAGTGCCACTGCGAGAGACTCATCCACACGGTCCTCGCTGATTGCCAATGCGTTGGAACGGTGAAACCTTCGGTGTTTGAGAGGCTTTCTCAACAGTCCTCTCGACCAAGGCCCTCCCGTCGAAGGCGTCGTCGCCAGAAAAGATGCGTTAATGACGACCTGGAGCTCTCATCCGCCACGGTCAACATGATGGATAAGGGGAAGGCGGTACTCTCCGACTCGCCAGACTCGGACTCCGTCCTGAGACCTAACACTCGAACCCGTAGTCGCAGGGGGGTAAGTATTGGGTTCGACTATTCCACCCTAGCACCTCCCTCCTGCGGCGAAGACGAAGTTCATTCGGCGGCGGCCACATCTCAGACCTCGCGCTCAAGTCAAGACGCGCAGGCGAGAGTGCACATGACCGGACTCGATACCGAGCAAACAATGGCCCAAAAACTAGAGGAACAGCAGGCGACCATCGACTCTCTAAGAGAGATGATGGAGCAACTACTGAACAAGAAGAAGAAAAAGAAGAGGACCCAACGTCCCTTACCCTGGCAAACCAGGGACAAGGAGTGGGTACCTCCTCACCGACCAGCGGCTGAGACAGAGGATGATCGGCAGTCCGATTACTCCTCCAAAACATCGATAGGAACGTCGCACACCGCGGATAGCACCCGTGACAAAAGATTCGACGAGTTCCAGGACCAACTGAATGCGCTGAAACTTCAGCAAAACATGAACAAGCTGGGGGTGGTACGTCCCTACCCTATCGAATGGGATACGGTCCCATACCCAGCGAAGTTCAAACCAATCAGTTTGGTGCAGTTTGATGGCAAGGGGTCACCCTCGCAACATATCTATTACTTCATGGCGCAGACCGGATTCCTCACCGGGAACGACGCCATTCTCACTCGACTATTCATAGGTACCCTCAAGGGGGTAGCCTTTGAATGGTTCCGCAAACTGGAGCCCGGCTCTATCAAGGCATGGGCCGACGTCGAGAAGCTCTTCCTCGCCCGCTTCTTCGACGACGACACGGAAGTGTCGATGGCCACTCTCCTCGCTGAGAAGCAGCGGAAGTCGGAGTCGGTTAACGACTTCGTAAAAAGATTTCGGAATCGGTCAGTCCACTGTCGGGACCAAGTTTCCGAGGCGACGCTGATTGAGATGTGCCGCAACAATCTGTCGATCCGGCTGCGCCAAAGAACCCTCCCCGATCGAAGGGAAAAGAGGCTATGGCCGTAGACTCTGCCGCGGCGCCAAAGTTCGTTCAAAAGCCGAAACCCAGGCAATTTGAACCGCGCCCCCAGCGGCAATATGATTTCAAAGAAGACCAGGTGGTAGCTACCTTCGACACTCTACTCAAGAGTGGGCGGATTAAGTTACCGGAAGCCACCAAGCCTGAAGAGGCAGACAAAACCGGTGACCCAAGTTACTGTGCATATCACAGATTCCTTGGGCATCACACAACCAAATGCTACGTCCTCAAGGACAAACTCCAGGCCCTCTACGACGCGGGGGTCTTGAAGAAAGAGAAGGTCCAAAAGCAGGTGACGGCGAACATGGTCACTTTGAGCTTTGGGACGGGTCTCCCAGAGGTTCAAGCTCCGGCGGGGATAATTCCTATCCCCAAGGCGATTTTGAAGATCACTAACGACGATCCTCACAACCAGCGGGAGAAGGGTTTGGTTCCACAAACTCTGCCATCAGGGCAAGTGATGTGGGTCCATCCGGACCTCCTCGACGACGAGCAGTGGACCGCACAGCCTTCCAAGGAGGCTAAGAGGAAATATTGCAACGTTGTCACCGCCATCCTGGATACAGACGACGCGGCGATGACTGCCTTAACCGACTCTGAAGAAGACACCAACGTCTTCGCCACGAGAGCCGGAAAGGAGTTTGCAAAACAATATCCCGCGAGGACGGAAAACCCAGCAGGACCTCCCGCGAGGCCGGCCGCAGCAGTCCCTCCCAATCCGGATGAGCCAAGTTCAAGCCGCCAGCCTTACCGGTTCAACGTGCTCGCGCAATTGAAAAGCATACCCGCGCGAATCACCGTGTACGACCTCCTCCGGTTGTCTAGGCCTACCCGGGAAGCCTTACAAGAGGCGTTGGCTGACGCAGAGGCGTTCTCGACCCATTTCTCGAAAGAAACGGAGATCGAACAGGGCTGTACAACTTGCTGCCAAGTCTCCGAGAGACAGATCCCCTGCATCACTTTCACCCCCGAGGACATGCTCATCAAGAACACGTCCCACGACCGGCCGCTGTACTTCACGGGATACGTCGGCTCGGCGAAAGTGGAGCGGATCCAGGTTGACCCGGGGTCCGCGCTGAGCATCGTGCCCCTGAAGCTAATCAAGCATTTGGGGATACCGTCGAAGCGCCTAGCCTCGACCTCGACTACCATCTTCGGCTTCAACGCCACTGGGACTCGGCCACTCGGCAAAATCCGCCTGAAATGTCGGATAGGCGACATGAAGACAGAGGTGACGTGCTACGTTATCGATGCTGAACCCTCCTACAACATACTCCTGGGGCGTCCGTGGATTCATGGCAACCGGATCGTTCCATCCACACTACACCAATGTTTGAAGTATGTGGACGACTACGAGCGAGTAAGAACGGTAGTGGCCGACAAACATCCCTTTAAAGGGGTCGAGAACTACTTCGCGGATTCTCTGCTGTACCAGGACCCCGAACAGCCACCAGTGGAAGAACTGGAGAGTGGTAATGAGGCGGACAGCGAGCCTGAATACGGTGACAGCTTAATTCTGAACGACTTTGAGTCGATTGTAATTGGTTATGAGAGTCACCATGTAACTAACGCCGTTCAGGCAGAGAAGCTTATCATGAATGAAAAATCCGACCTTGCTTATTTGTCGTCTTGCTCCTCGTCCGAAGATGACGCACCTAATAACCTATGGTCGACACTCTACAGTGAGTCTTCTCTACACTTGCCGGTATGTTCGTCATACGTCTTCAAGACGCGACTGATCGAGCCATCGCGAGCTGTATTCGTCGTGCCAGCACGGAAGAGGTATCGAAAAGACATCATCTTCGGTCGAATCGATCGTCCCCTACGCACGCTATGGGACGAATCTGAGGACGAAGACCCAGCGCCCCAGTTCTCGCAATACAGTCAAGTGGCGAAACGCATAATGAACAACATGGGGTACGACCTCACTCGCTTAGAGGGCCTGAATTACGGCCGAGGGCGCAAGACGGTCATCAAACCCGCCTACGTCCCCAAAGGGAAGCCCTCAAATTACTTCAACAGGACTAGGAGAGGCTTAGGCTACTCCTCCTCCTCATCGGAGTGTTGTTTTTACGTCGACGAAGATTCCGATTACGCATGTTCAGGGGATCAGTCGTCAACAACCTCGGCCTGGGACTCCGACGTCAGCGTAAGGGATCTGTTCGATGGCCTTACAGTCAACATGGCTACAGTAGACCCCGCCGAAATGGCGAGGGACGAACAACTTCCACTTTACGACGAGACATGGGATCGCCATGTTAGCGCCCAGTGGAACAGTCGCTTCGAACAGCGCGAACCACCAACTGAAGACGAAGTCCTCCAGGTGAACATGGGTACCGAGGCGAATCCCAAACCCATATTCATCAGCGGCAGTCTGCCTCCTCAAGAAAAAGAGGATCTCATCGCCCTCATACGGGAATACATTGACGTCTTCGCCTGGAATTACGAGGATATGCCTGGTCTGGATCCGCGGGTCGCCACGCATCGCCTCAACATCAGCCCTGACGCCAAGCCAGTCAAACAACAGCAGAGGCGGTTTCGCCCCCAAATCATGGAGGCGATCGAATCTGAAGTAAAGAAGCTGATCGAATCCGGCTTCATCAGAGAGGAGCAACACCCCGACTGGGTGGCGAATATTGTTCCAGTCTTGAAGAAGAACGGCAAGATCCGCATCTGCATCGACTTTAGGAACCTCAACGCCGCGTGCCCTAAAGACGAATTCCCTCTGCCCATCACGGATGTCATCATTGACAATACGTGCGGATTCGAGAGGATGTCCTTCATGGACGGCTTCTCGGGGTACAACCAAATCAAAATGCACCCCGAAGACGAGAAGCACACTGCATTCAGGACCCCCATGGGGGTGTACTGCTATACCGTCATGCCGTTCGGACTCAAGAACGCTGGCGCAACCTACCAACGAGCCATGAGCATGATCTTTCGAGATCATTTGCGAAAGACGGTCGAATGCTATGTGGACGACTTGGTCGTGAAGAGCCGCCATAAGGAGGATCACCTCCAAGACTTGAAGGCTATGTTCGAACTCATGAGGACTCATCAGCTCAAGATGAATCCTACCAAGTCATTCTTGGGAATGTCTAGCGGTAAATTCCTCGGTTTCGTCGTCACGACGAAAGGGATCCGAATTGATCCAGACAAGGTGCGGGCTATTCAAGAGCTCCAACCGCCCCGAAATCTTAAAGAACTGAGAGGCCTTCAAGGACGACTGGCTTATATCCGAAGATTCATCTCGAATCTCTCGGGCAAGTGCCAACCCTTCTCTAAGCTGATGAAGAAAGGTACCTCCTTCGTCTGGGATGAGCCATGCCAAAAGGCTTTTGAGGAGATCAAAGCTTATCTCTCAAATCCGCCTGTCCTTGCGGCGCCAATCTCAGGAAGGCCATTCCTCATATACATACGGGCTATGGAACATTCTCTGGGTGCCCTCTTGGCTCAGAACGATGATGCAGGCCACGAGCAGGGCATCTACTACCTGAGCAGAACCTTGCAGGGCGCCGAGCAACGGTACCCAATGGTCGAGAAGGAATGCCTAGCCTTGGTGTTCGCTATCCAAAAGATGCGGCACTACTTGGTTGGCCAAACCATCCATGTCATCTCCCGGATGAATCCCATTCGGGTCTTCATGACACAACCCGCAGCGCTAAACTGGCGCCTGGCCAGATGGGCGCTTCTGCTCTCTCAATACGATATCCACTTCATGCCGCAGAAATCAGTTAAGGGACAAGCCATCTGCGATCTCATGGCTAGTCACCCGCTGGGGGAGAAGACCGATCTATTCGAAGATCTGCCGGATGAACTTCCCGAAGCCAATATGACCTCGTCGCCAGAAGTGTGGCAGATGTTCTTCGACGGTGCGTCCCGCGCAGGCGCGAGCGGCTCTATTTCTGCAGGAGTGGGAGTGGCCCTCACCTCCCCGCATGGTCACGTGTTTCCCCGGGCCTTTTCCTTGACGGAACCATGTACCAACAACGTAGCCGAGTACAACGCGTTGCTCATAGGGCTCGAGTTAGCCAAAGAGCTCGGGATAAAGCATCTGGAGGCTTATGGCGATTCGCAACTCATTGTTAAACAAATGACACACGAATATGAAGTCAGGAATGAAGATCTTATCCCACTCCACCGAGCGGCCGTCAGACTAGTGGAGTCATTCGAGAGCTTCTATTGAGCACATTCGAGAGCTTCCGTATTGAGCACATGCTCCGTTCAAGGAACACCCATGCGGATGCCCTCGCATCCTTGGCAACCAATTTGGCCCAGCCTTGGGGGACGACCCAAAAGGTCACGGTCGCCAGCCGGAAACTCTTTCGACCCAGAGACGTCCCAGAGGCAAACGCCACTCATCAAGCCTCGGATCAGCCGGATCAGGAAGACTGGCGTCTCCCGATCATCGATTATGTCCTATACGGCATGTTGCCTGAGGATTCGAAGGCACGAGAGTCGGTCCGACGACGTGCCTCGCGATTCTACTACGATTCAACCACTAAAACGTTGTATCGGAGGTCATACGACGGCTTGCTGCTTCGCTGCCTTTCAAAAGCAGAGGCGCAAGAAGCCGTACGCGAAGCACATGACGGCGTGTGCGGAGCTCATCAGCCCGGACCCAAGCTTTGGGATCGCTTACGAAGGATGGGCTACTTCTGGCCTGGGATGGTTACTGATGCAGTCGCTTATGCTAAGCGATGTTACGAATGCCAGATCCACGCCAACTACATACACCAGCCTCCTGAGGATCTACATCCGACGAGGGCATCTTGGCCCTTCGAGGCATGGGGGATGGACATAGTTGGACCAATTTCTCCACCATCGGCGAAAGGTCATCGCTTCATCCTCGCCATTACTGATTATTTCTCTAAATGGGCGGAGGCCATCCCCTTAAGAGAAGTCAAGACTAGCGACGTGATCAAATTCATCAAGCACCATGTCATCTACCGATACGGCGTACCCCGGCGTATCATTCACGACAATGGCACGCAATTCGTTAGCCATGCCTTCACTAGGTTCTGCGACAAATTCCGGATACAGAACCTCTCGTCCACGGCCTACAACCCTTCAGCGAATGGTCTGGCCGAAGCTTTCAACAAGACGATCATCAAGATCTTGACCAAGCTGACTTCCACTAGCAAGCGCGACTGGGATGAAAAGCTAGGCGAGAGCCTGTGGGCATATCGCACGACGGTTCGTACACCGACTGGCACCACGCCTTACTCGTTGGTATACGGCTGTGAAGCTGTATTGCCATTAGAGATTCAGATTCCATCCCTCCGCGTCGCCCTAGCAACAGGGATGACGACTGAGGAGAATCACCAACTTCGACTCGCAGAGCTCGAAGCACTGGACGACAAGCGACTGGAAGCTCAGCAGCACATTGAGTTTTACCAAGCTCGGATGGCCAAGAGCTTCGACAAGAAAGTCAAGCGCCGAGCCTTCAAAGAGGGAGAGCTCGTGCTATCCGTCCGTAGACCAATGATCCTCACTTCCAAGAAGAAGGGGAAATTCCAGTCCAAATGAGAAGGGTCATTCGTGGTAGAGACGGTCTACTCGAACGGCGCCTATCGCCTCGTCAAACCGAACGGCGATAAGATCATGATGTCCATCAACGGCAAGTATCTGAAGAAGTACTACCCCTAGTTCTCCTTCGCAAACTCCCATGAGTGCACGAGTCTAAACTGGTCCTCTCATATCACGACATATACATTCAATTCGCCTATCTCCTCCAATGAGAGGGCGGATCACCAAAGTCGTTCATATCACGACAAACCCATTCAATTCGCCTATCTCCTCCAATGAGATGGCGGATCCACTAAAGTCGTTCATATCACGACAAACGCATCCAATTCGTCTATCTCCTCCAATGAGATGGCGGATCCACTAAAGTCGTTCCAATCACGACGTTCCCTGTCAAGTTAACATTAAACCTCTGACAAAATCCACTCACTAATCCTCTTCCAAAGGATGGTGGGTCCTCAAAGTCGTTCCAATCACGACATCCTCTGTCATGTTAACATCAAACCTCTGACAAAATCAACTTACCAATCCTCTTCTAAAGGATGGTGGGTCCTCAAAGTCGTTCCAATCACGACATCCTCTGTCATGTTAACATCAAACCTCTGACAAAAGTTCCTGTCACGTTAACATTAACCCTCTGACACAATCTACTTACCAATCCTCTTCCGAAGAATGGTAGGTCCCCATAGTCGCTCCAATCGCGACAACACCTCATCAAGTTAATGATCACCTCTGATGATTGGCGCCGTTATCCTTACGAATAGCATAGCCTGAAAAGGATGGTAGGTCCCCATAGTCGCTCCAATCGCGATAAGACCTCATCAAGTTAATGATCACCTCTGATGATTGGCGCCGTTATTCTTACGAATAGCACGGCCTAAGTAATGGCCAACCACGCAACGTGCTATTACATCTGTCAGTAGTCATACTCATACGTCCCTGAACTACTTGACCTATCCCAGATATTCTAACATTCCTTTAGGATAACTGATGGGTAGTAGTCTACCATGCGATGGCTCCTACCACAATCAATTGTCACATTCCCCAAAGGACGACAATTGTTGAAGGCGGTTCGGCAGACAATCCGTCTGTCGATTCCCCAAGCAACAACTCGCCGAAGGACGAGT
>NC_033794.1:31646190-31651840 GCF_001876935.1 Asparagus officinalis
CTTCCCGAGCTTTGTCTTCAGCAGCCTTCCGAATCCGGTCTTCGCGGCTCGACCTGGCGGCAGCATCCGCCTGACGCAAAACTTATAGGCGTCGAGTTTCCACCTCCGCATTTTTACTGACCTTTATAACGTCAGATTGGAGCCCCTTCCACTTCGCCTCCGCCTGTCCTAATTCGGCCCTCAGGCGAGCCATGGTGTGGTTGAGGTCAATAATTTGCTCCTCTAGCAAATGTTGTTGACCCACCCAAAAGTTGGCGACAGACTCCAAATCCGCTATTTCCTTAGAGCGGGTCTCCTGCTCCAGGGCGTCCTGACGCCTGACATGAGCCAGACAAGACTCCAGGGTGGCTTCTGGACCTTCCCGTAGCAAGGTCTCTAACTCTACCATGTGTGGCTCCAAGAGACGGAGTTCACGCACGCAACGGGTAGCAAGCTGATTTTCACCCGATCGCCGTAAATCAGCCACGCGATCATAGAAGGACTGCCTGAAGCTGTCAAAACTGCCCATGCCGAGTTCGACAAGGGAAATCGCCTGTCTCACAGCGCTCTCGAACTCTTCGATGCGAGCCTGCCAGGACAAGGACTCGGAGGGAACAGGCCCTTGGCCCGGAGCGAGCACCGTGATGGGCAGAATTTCGAGGCAAGGTTCGGCTCCTGGCTGGGGAGCAGGGTCTGGAGCGGCAGAGTTCTCAGAACCTTCGGATTCGTCATCCAAAATCAAGATGGGCTCAGCCTCATGCTTCTCTGCAGCCGGCGTTTCCCCTCGATCTGTAAAACACAACAACGACATAGAGGGGAGTCAATGGAAGAATACCTACTAAGTTCACGCAAAAATAGAAACGGGAAGGTACCTTCAGCCGCGGTAGCCTCAGCAGCGCCTGAAGAAGACGGCTCCTTCCTTTTCTTGGAAACGACCCTCTTCACCTTCGGTGCCATTAGGAGAAGGAAGAAGGGGGAAATTCGGGCTTATGAGGGAAGATGATGAAGAGGCTATAGATCCTCTTAATAGAGGGTAGGGGCGTTAAATACCCTACGAGTCCTAGACGGTTACTCAATATTCGATTAGACCGTTCGGGGCTAAAACAGTTGAAGGGTGAGGACGAACAAGATCTAACGGTTCACGACCACGATCTGCAACAACGGCCCGAATCGGGCGCGAGGGACGAAGAGGCCCACTACCTCGCATTTAATGCGAAACGGTTAGCCCACGTCTCCTTGACCGGCGTACACGTGGATTAACACGTGACCCACTGAGAGCGGAACCCGGTCAAAGTCGAATTCGCCGTTAACTCCTGCAAATTCGCCTGCGAACAAAATTCGCCTGCAGATGAGATAATCTTGCAACAGAAACCCGCTGACAAGAGTTCCTCTGCAGTTGAGGTTCTCCTACGGTCGAATTCTGACTAATACAGGATTACAAGATGGAGCACACACACAAATGACAGTAGGCCAAAATCAAAAGGAATAATTTCATTCATGAGAAAGAAGTCCTATTACAAGCGGAAAATTAAAGACGAATTACAGGGATTTCAATCTCGGTTCCGCCTCGCGAATTTCTTCAGCATGGCGGAACTCAAGCCTCTTTAGGACCTCTCGACGAATGTCTTCCTCTGTGCACGAAACCAAGTCTTGAATGGTCTCCCTGACATTCTTGAGAGCTCGATCCTTCTCCTCAACAGAATCAGTGGTCAATCGCCGGCGGGACTTAACGGCCTCCAACTCTTTTGCCACGTGAGCACGAGCCTTCTCTTGAACGGCCAGGGCAGCCTGTGCTTCGGTTACAACCTGTTTTAGCCTCTCTACTTCGAAGGAGAGTCGGGAGAACTGGTTATCAACCGTTTCTTCCTCGCGGGCTACCCGTCGGCGGGACTTAACGGCCTCCAACTCTTTTGCCACGTGATCACGAGCCTTCTCTTGAACGGCCAGGGCAGCCTGTGCTTCGGCTACAACCTGTTTCAGCCTCTCTACCTCGAAGGAGAGTCGGGAGAACTGGTTATCAACCGTTTCTTCCTCGCGGGCTACCCGTGCATCCTCGGCTCTGACCTGCTCCGACTCTGCGGACAACTTCAACTCTAGCGTCATGTTCTCGTTCAGGCGGCGATAGGACGCGTCGTGTTCAAGAACCTCCTTGAATTCTTCGAAGGAGCAATTCTCCTCCAAGACCAACCGGGTGCAGTGGGCCAAAGTATCCTCGAAATTCGCCAGAGCTCGCTCCACCTGCGTTTTTCGCCAGCGTTCCAAGGGAGAGAGGGCGGCCTCCTCCGCCGTGGATGAAATCACGGTCGAGGCACCTGTAACTGTAACCGTAGGAGTGGTAACGGGCACCACAGGAGCCGGTGCGACCAATGACGCCCTTGTAGTGGCCCAACCCCCCCCCCCCCCCGCCGACGAAGAAATGGTCACCTGCAGAGTGGGAACCTCCCGTTGGAGCGGAGACTCTCGCGCCGATGAACGACCCCCAGACGACGCTTCCGCAGGAGCAGGAGATCCCCCTATTTGGCCAGGCGCGTCCTCAAGAGCCAAATCCTCTTCCTCGCTGGACAATGCCTCGTGAACCGAGACATTGTCATCCTCCTCAGATGAGCGATTCGCCCAAGAGTGAGCACCCTCCTCACCTGCGACTGCACGGTTAGGGTCAACTACGAATGCACGGAAAGAGGTTAACAGAGACCCCTCGAAAGGGACCCTACTAACGGTCGGGTACGGAAGGAAAAGTAATACTAAAACACACGCTTACCTGAGCCGGTGGGCCCCTCCTCGTCTCCAGCCTCCCCTTCCTCGTCGGAAGGAATGGAGATCACCTTCTCAATCGCGCCTGCATAGGTCCGATACCAATGTCAAAAGGTATGAGATCATCGTTGCGATCAAAGACGCTATTGCAAAAGAAAAATTACCTCCTGATGCGGACACAGAAGCCGCTGGAGCTCCCGTCGGTGGCCTCTCGCCAGATTGCGGAGGAGCGTCTCTCGTAGTCGCCAGAACCGCCCCCGATGCAGCAGAAGAGGCAGGCAGTGCAGCTCCAGATCCAGACGTCGCTGCTCCAGGAATGCTTACCTGGGGAGCATTATCCCGACCTTCCGCCGCTCGGATGGTCTCTGCTGTCTCATCACCACGGGCCTTCTTAGCCACCCCCGCTCGGGAACTCTCGGTCATTGCCTCCTGCTGACGCTTCGAGAGAAGCGAGCTACTCGGAGACAGAAGCGGCGCCCCCATTTGTCCAATTGTCGGACTCTGGACCGGTCTTGGGCGCCCAGATTCTCTTGGTTCACCAGGGGCATCCAGCGAAGGACCGGGGGAAGGAACTCGAACCTCGGGAACCTCGGATTCGTCTAAGCCAGCGTCGAAACCCTCGGTGTCCTCAACTGGATCCTCCGAGAACAACTCCCTAGCAGTCTGGTGGCCCCTTCGCCTCGAAGAACGGAGAGAACCCCTGACAGGACGATCGCGTTCCACCAGACATGAGTTCTGGAACCAGAAATTGGCAGGATTAGCACTAGCGCCCCGATACCAGCGGCAGTATAAGAGCGTGTGGTGTAAATCGCGATCCCGCGCGGGTAGCTCAAAACGAGCCTGGGTGCCACCAGCATGAGTCCAGAACCATCCCCGAGCGCCATCCACCAGTCCTCCTTCAAAGCGCAGGTGGGGATTGGCGTTGCCCACATACAATTGATCGTACCCAAACTGGCGGGCGAACCTACAGGGGATATATGGCTCAAGATAGCATGTAGGGCCCGTTCTCAGGTGGTAACGGGCACCACCGGAGCCGGTGCGACCAATGACGCCCTCGGTGCAGTGGTCACAACGTCAACGGCCGCCGCCGACGAAGAAATGGTCATCTGCAGAGTAGGAGCCTCCCGTTGAAGCGGAGACCCCCGCGCCGATGAACGACCCCCAGACGACGCTTCCGCAGGAGCAGGAGATCCCCCTATTTGGCCAGGCGCGTCCTCAAGAGCCAAATCCTCTTCCTCGCTGGACAATGCCTCGTGAACCGAGACATTGTCATCCTCCTCAGATTCGCCCGCCTCCTCAGATGAGCGATTCGCCCAAGAGTGAGAACCCTCCTCACCTGCGACTTCACGGGTAGGATCAGCTACAAATACACGGAAAGAGGTTAACGGAGACCCCTCGAAAGGGACCCTGCTAACGGTCGGGTACGAAAGGAAAAGTGATGCTAAAACACACGCTTACCTGAGCCAGTGGGCCCCTCCTCGTCTCCAGCCTCCCTTTCCTCGTCGGAAGGAATGGAGATCACTTTCTCAATCGCGCCTGCATAGGTCCGATACCAATGTCAAAAGGTATGAGATCATCGTTGCGATCAAAGACGCTATTACAAAAGAAAAATTACCTCCGGATGCGGACACAGAAACCGCTGGAGCTCCCATCGGTGGCCTCTCGCCAGATCGCGGAGACGCCCCCAATGCAGCAGAAGAGGTAGGCAGTGCAGCCCCAGAGCCAGACGGCGCTGCTCCAGGAATGCTTACCTGGGGAACATCATCTTGACCTTCCGCCGTTCAGACGGTTTCCGCCATCTCATCACGACGGACCTTCTTAGCCGCCTCCGATCGGGGACTCTCGGCCACTGCCTCCCGCTGGCGCTTCGAGAGAAGCGAGCTACTCGGAGACAGAAGCGACGCCCCCATTTGCCCGATTGTCTAACTCTGGACTGGAGCTCGAACCTCGGGAGCCTCAGATTCGTCCAAACCAGCGTCAGAACCCTCGGTATCCTCAGCTGGATCCTCCGAGAACAACTCCCTAGCAGTTTGGTGGCCCCTTCGCCTCGAAGAACGGAGAGGACCCCTGACAGGACGATCGCGTTCCACCAGACATGAGTTCTGGAACCAGAAATTGGCAGGATTAGCACTAGCGCCCCGATACCAGCGGCAGTATAAGAGCGTGTGGTGTAAATCGCGGTCCTTCGCGGGCAACTCAAAGCGAGCCTGGGTTACCCGAACTGGCGGGCGAACCTGCAGGGGGTGTATGGCTCGAGATAGCATGTAGAGCCGGTTCTCAGAATGTGATACCCCGGTCGGATATTCACCAACCAGCGAAAGGCACCGCGAGTAAGGACCGTGTAGTGATCCGCCGTCGGAGCATCCCTGAGAGATTCTCCATATCCGCCCCCGCTGAAATAAGGGAAGAAGCGGCGGAAATTATAATGCCCGAAGTGGGAGAGCGTCTTCCTGGCATCAGGGATGTCCTTGCATTTCCAAGACCCCCGCTGAAATAAGGGAAGAAGCGGCGAAAATTATAATGCCCGAAGTGGGAGAGCGTCTTCCTTGCATCAGGGATGTCCTTGCATTTCCAAGAGCACCTCTCCAAGCGCTGGACGAAGGGGACAAACTTATCGCCCCGAGGCGCCGCCGGGACGCTCATCAAACATTCGCAGTGGTATACGAACCACGCCATCAAGTAGGTGTATGGTAGCCCCACCCTAGGATTGGGAGTTTTGGTAACTATTCCTTCCCCCTCATCAAAGACCGACACACGGCAGAATTAGGACGTCAGAGTACGGAGCCCCCGGTGAATGCACGCTATCGTCGCCGATACCAGGGAATAAGACTTCCCGTGAGCTAGGCAAACCGCCGGATACACGACCTCCACAGGAAGAGCCTCAAAGGAGTGAGTGGGGATTACGCACCTCTTCAGCCAT
>NC_033794.1:31652244-31674218 GCF_001876935.1 Asparagus officinalis
TCTTCCCCTTATGATCCGAGGCCCCTAAGGTACTGAGGCATATGTGGTAGTGGCAGAGTAACTCCCACAGAGTTTCAACCGCCAAAGGGGAATGGCTCGACAGCCTATCGATCTCCTCTTGATCGGGGACGTACTCCTCGTAAGGAAAGTCTCCCAGAGGCAGCCCCGACACTTCGTGCATCTCGTGAGGGGTGATACCAAGTTCACCATTGGGGGTGAAAAATGTGCCGCTTTCCGCGCAATACAGTTCCAGGATACTATGGAACTGAGAAGCGTTGATCCGCAAGCCGTGTCGAGTGGCTTCAATGGCCACATACAGCTCTGTGCCTTTGAGATCAGCATTTTCGGCCAGAATGTAGTCGGTGATCTTGGACCACCACGTGTCGCTGCCGGGTGCAGAATAGACCCACCCCGGGGCCCTAAAGTCCTTCGGGGGAAAGCTTCCACCAGCTCGAAAGAAGCGGTGACGGAAGGTCTCCGCCACCGCTGTCGACTCCCCCACGGGCGGTTCAGCGGACATTAAGCCAGGGCGCAGGCCCGTCACGCGCTTGCACGAACTCTCCACTCCATACCCAGCAGTAGAGCCCGTAAAGACGCCACAAGTGACCCCGTCCTGAGAAGGGGTCAAATCCCAGTTCATCGTCCGAGGAATGGCGAAGGACCGCAGCTCGACGATCGAAAATCCTCTCGACATGCGGGGGAGGTAATAATGCGGCAGCTCTGCCCTGTCCTCATCTGTCAACGCCGCGTTGGTCGTCAACTCGCGTAATGTCAAGTGATGACCATCCGTGACTCTCTGTACCAGACCATGCGGCTTATCAGCGGTGAATACGAGCACGGGAGCCAGAGAAGGGAATCGAGAAGGTGCCGTATAACTCGTAGCCCCGGCGTGGCCAATGGCCACACCCTCCGGGAAAGCCTCATCAGAAAAGGTCGCTGCAACAAGAAATGAAAAGTCAATTGAGACAAAATCCGCTGCAGAGGCAAAATCGCCCATCGAACAGAGGAGGGGGAAATCGCCTATCGAAAGGGGGAACCCGTTTCGAACAAGATCTATCCATACAGACTATACTCCCCTCTAATGAGAAAGGGCATACTCCCCTCTAATAGGAAAGGGCGAACTCGCCTTGCGAAAAGGGAAGTTCGCATCCTTCCCACTGAAGGATTCGCCTGCAGGGACAATACCCATCCTCTAAAGGCAAAATAGGGCAAACTTTGCCCCAAATCGGGGAAATGAGTAACACTCATCTTCCTAAAATCCGACGCCTAAGACTTACAAAAATTTGTCCAAACGAACCCATCAGCATACCTGGGCGCGACTCCAGAGCACCGGCAGGCATGCCGGCGGAGAGACGGTCGGAGTAACGTCCGGGGCCTGCACCCCTCACCTTGCACCTCTTAGATTTCGGAGCCATTGTAGGATGAAGCGGGAATTCTTTCCTTGGAGGTTCCTTTCAAGATTGGAGGGCACGGTAACTCCCAATGGAGGAAAATGGCTGATTTAGAAGGGCGGAGTTATCCACGTGGCCACGATTGCCCTCGAAAGGCGAAAACCCTAACGGACAGAAGATGTGGCCACGATCAAATTTGACGGCCCAGATCACCCTCGGTATATCGAAGGAACCGAGGTTGGTGGTTGCATCCGACGGTTGAGTTTGAAAACCACGGCCACGATGCGTCGCGGGGCGAAACACGCGAAAACCGGGTTGTCGAGTCACGATCGCCACGACCCGATGAGACCGCGCCGCCTTAGCTGGAAAGCACAAAGCCCTATCAGCAGACACGTGGCTCATCTCCCGTCAGATCTGGGCTCGCCTCAAAAAGGAGGGGTTTCGCCTGCAAATACTTGGCATGACCCCGCGAGTTGCGCGAAACTTGGCTCCCAAAGACTAATTTCGCCTGGACGACTCGCTCACCACTAGAGATAGCATTATAAACAAAGCCAATAGAATGACCTCGCTTAAACGGTTAAAACCCACGCCTCAGACGGCTAAGGGTTAGAGCAGAAATCTTAGCATTAAGCCTAAGAGAAACTGTTCGACAACTCATCATACTGAGGGGAATAGTATGGCTAGCCCGATTCAAACGGTGATCGGTAAAGGCACATCAAACCCGTTGATAGCTGAGGATTTGCTAAAAATCCTAAGAGAAATCGAAGGCACTTGCTTCGCCAACAATTTCTTCATTCAAAGTATTCCAGACCACACGCGAGCCGGTTTAGGTCTGAAAACTTTGAAGGGGGTCTTGTAGACGGTAAAAAATACCTCTATGGGTCTACAGGAAACTTGCCTACGAGAAGAGCTCGCACGCCCAGTTCTCTGGCACGGACCTAAACCGCGTAGACGTCGACTGTACTCGAGAGAGAGCACGATACCCCAGGACCGTCAAACGGCCGCTCGCAGTACGCACAGCACGAAGGCCTGGACAGGTGTCGAGTCAACCTGAGTGTTCATAAATGCGACTCACCTCGGCTGTCTGAGCCGAGAGCTGGATCCGCCGGCACTCGGCAAGCTGGCTAGACCCACTCGAGTACTGTACACCTACTTCACCGCCTCTCCTGACCGGAAAGGAGAAAGCACCATGCTCAAAGCACGCCGGGCGGTCACGCACAGTACGAGTGATCGGATAGACACTTCATCGATCTGCGAACTCATAAATGCGGTTCATTAATGCTGGTCAAATCCACTCGGATAGCAGTCGTTCGTTGCCTCATATACAAGAATGGGCCTTCCCATCGTAGGTGACAGGACATAAAGCACAATCCCTGGAATGACCATTCATGGTATCGAGGAACAGCGAGACGTCTCTGAAGAGGATGTGGTCACATCCCACAATTCAAGGAGGAGTCAAGCTATCCTTCTTCCATTTAAAAGCCCCTTCCAGCACACTGGAGGAAGGGTCGCAAAAACTTAGAGAAAAGAGTTGAGACCAAGCTCTCTGCATAGCCTTTGCATTGCAGCATCACTGTTTAGTCCCGAGCTCCGATCGCCGGCGAACTAAGCGGGACCGAACTCTATTGCCCTGAGCTTCTACTGTGTACTGAAGCTCTCCGGCAACCTCGATCGAACGGTCCAAGGGAAGCAGACTCGACACGAGCATCGAGCGAAGCGTCCTATAGCCATCTAAAGTCCCCACACAAAACAAAGAGGGCTTTCCCTCTGCTTCTGTTGTAATCATTTGATTCGTTAGTTTGTAATAAGCTTTCTTATTAATACAAACAAACACTCCCTGTTTCCGGGAAATCAAATATTCACCCTACAATGATGATATGTAATGAAAACAAAAACAAATTCTCACAAATAAGTTTGATCAATATAAAAATTTAAAACACCATTTATTTTATATTTAAAAAATCAATTTCTTTTCTAAATTTGATGAAAATATTCTCTTTAAAAATTCATAAATTTGTTTACAAACAAAGTCCAAAAAATCATCTTCTAAAGAACATGAAAAACCAAAAACGCTAAAAGTTTTTTTTTAATTAAATTTATTTTTGTACCCAAATACTCTTAGTACCAAAGAGTTTAGGGACATGACCTCTATCAATAAAGCTTAAAGTCCTAGGGTTATGATACTATTTGGGTACTTTTTGTGCACAAGTCCGGTCATAGCAATATTCACGCAAATGACTCATTCTATTATAATACATGCAATGAAATGGATGCATTTAATTTTGTTGACCGTTTATTTGTGCACGAGAATCATTTACAAATAAAGTTGGTCTTTTAAAATTATTTTGTAAATGTGAAACCTTTTTAAGATCAAAACAAAATTTGGTCAAATGATCAAAACGACCACAATAATCACACTTGAACAGATGAACATGCCTATGATGAACAATGGATGCATGTGTATGTGTGCGTGATGAGGAAACTTTATGGGATACACAACAAGAATTAGTATTAGATATTCTAGATTTTAGTGCATCATAGCAAAATTTTGCAAAATGGTCTTTATGGCTGCAAATCAAGCATTTATAAACTTTGATATACATGTGTGGATAGTGAGTGGGTGTTTTGAAAATAGTATCACGTGACTTTGCACACAAGTCCATAAGTTTCTTATTATTATCAATGTATTTGTTTAAGGTTGAACCTAATGAAGATATACGGTTTTTCATGTGATTCAACTCATTATTAGGCACATATGCATTGGCAATAGAAGTAGAGAAAATATGATCATTCTTAAAAGAATTAAATTCATCTCTAATAGCTTCTACTTTTAATAAGGCATCATTCTTCTCATGAATTATGCTAGCAACTTCGGAAATCAAGTCAATATGATCCAATTTTAATATTTTATTGTTTTCTTTGAGGATCATGTTTTCTTTAGTAACAGTATCAAATTTAGATACTAGTGTCTCATGATCGGATTTCAAATTTACATGCTTGTTTTTTAAATCTTTAAAAAATTTTATGCAACTTGTTGTAGGCATGCATCAATCTCTCATATGCTCATGTGAGTTCATCAATGGATAAGTCATTATCGAAATCAAACTTGCATACCTCACTAGGGCTATCGCCTAGTGGCCATGTGCATGATGAAGCTCCAATCTTACTTCAAGTGGAATCCTCCGAAACACGTCAGATTTCCTCCAATTTGTCTTGATGTGCCTCTATATGTTTCCATAATAAATAGGCACTATCAAAAGAAACAAGTTTGTTAGAAGTAGATGAGTCAAAAGCATTAAGCAAAAATTCTAACACTAACTTGTTCATAGTAAACATCTTTTTATCATAATTGCTCCATTTGGATTTCTCCAAAGTGGGCACAACATAAGCATAATTAATAACTTCCCACAATTAGATATTTTTAGATCTAATAAATAGTTTAAATCTTAAACACCATTGAGCATAAGGGAAATTATTAAATTTAGGAGAAATATTAATGTCATAGCCTAAACTAGGTACACCGTGCATATCCATGATATAAATACAAGCAATAAAAAAATACAAAACTAGATTAGCAAGATATAAAAGCTTGGATCTTTGACTCTAGGCGATTAAGCCACAAATCAAAAGCGCCAAGCTCTGATACCAAATGAAAGTACCCTAGAGGGGGGTGAATAGGGTATTTGCTAATCTAATCTGATATAAATACCAAATTTAAAACTTATTCATTAATATATCCTAATGGTGTAAAATACAATAAAATATGTAAGGATATACAATTAAACAATGGGCGAAATAAACATGAACACAAGAACAAGAGAGATAATACACAGATAACAATCGTAAACACAAGGCAAATGATCACGGAGTTCGGTCGACCCACGACCTACGTCTCCACTCCTCGCCCTCGAGGAGAATCTCCTCTATCTCAAAAACAACTACACAATCGATTTTTAACGCTCACCGATAACATTTACGATCTTACACAATTGTCTATACACAATACATTCCTTTAAGTGTTGACCTAGCTCGTGTCACCTTCCTCAAGTGCTTAAATTTATAACCCTCACTAGGCTTTACTACTAACGCTACTCCTCTCGAAATTAACCTCGTCTCTCACCAACCACTCTTCTAAGTTTCTTCTAAGTGTCCTTGTGTATTATAATGTTTCTCTCAACAATAAAGCTCAAATACAAAAAATTTGTTCTCTAACAAAAATGAAAACAAAATTAAGTTCACACTCAATGAATCACTCACCACAACCCAAAATATACTTAATGTGAAATACTAAAAGCTCAATAGGTTGTGTGTGCAATCAATGAGTAAAATAAAATATAAAGTCAATTTAAAATCTAGCTTATAGAAATGATAAACAAAAATATAAATAGCTAGAGATTGAGTTTAGTAAAACTTCTCTGAAACAAGAGAGATAGAGATCTAAGAATTGAAGCTAAAAAAGAACGAAATGATCTCCTCCTCTTGTGAAACTCTCTTCACATAAACAACACACTTAATCTTCTTTAAAACACACTTAAACAAACTTGTAAACTTGTTTTTTAAACATTCCTTGGTTAGATTTTGCAAATGAAATATGAAAGCTATTTATATTCATAATACAACAACCCAAAATCCAAGAAGAACAAAAACCAAAAAAAAATCCCCCAAAAAGCAAAAACTGGAAAACTAGCCGTTACTGTAACAGATCATTCATCAGTCGACTGATGATATTGTATCGGTCGACTGATGGTAGATGATCGGTTGACCGGTAGTGTGGTATCAGTCGACTTGCTAGACCAATTTTCCAGACCCTGTAAACTCGATGCTTTTAGTCGATCGATTGACATAGGTCGGTCGACTGATGTATGATACATCAGATACTCAGTTTACCAGAAATGCTGACTTTTAAAAATCAATTAAAAATAATAAATTAACTCCAAAATTAATAACATTTGGGGAAATGTTTATATTCATAAAAATAAACACATGAAAGAAGAATTTTTTTCAAATTTCATTTCCCATTTTCGAAAACATAAGTAGTTTGCAAACTACTAAAAATTACGAGATTGTCAAATATTTGATTTTGACAAAATGATTCCAAAACAATTTAAATTTACTTTTGAATGTTGGACTTATGAAAAGATGAAAAATAGTATCAATAAGTCAACAATCCAGAAACATGTTATTGTTTCAAAAGAAAACAATGTATAAAATAGTGTGTATGTGTGAATGTTGAGCTTTAAGTATCTTGTTGGGTCCTTTTGTTTTAATGATATTTAACAAACAATTTATCACTAATATTGTTTGTCTAGTTTTTGTGTTTTTATAATTATTCTAGGTAAATAATATGTTGGAGGATGGATGGAATCAAGCATTCACGATCAAATCCAATGGAGGTTGGCGGAATTATGGAGTGAAGCAATACAATTCAAGTTGAAGTTCAAGCTTCATCCGCAAGTTTACCAAGTCGAGCTATATTGAAGATCTTCAAGTTTGGCTATATAGTTTATAGTGTTTGTAGTATAGGTTTATACTTGTGTGTTGATACTTTAAGCTCATATTATTCACACACACGTATTTGTTGATTTTATCAACAAATAGGTGCTTTTAATAAAATATTGTTTTATTAGTTTATAGACTTCAATATCACATTATACATAGTTTATCAAGTCTCTAAAAATATTTCACAAAGTTTCAAAAGTTTGTTTAAGTCAAATGACAAAAACATGTATATTTAGTTTTCATGTTTTTGGACATATTTAAAAAATGATGAGTTTTCACAAATGTGAAGTGCAATTCCAAAAATTCTTTTTGTAACATGTTCATTAACATGTTTACAATGATTTTCCAAAGTTTTACATTTTTTGGATTTTATTTGCTATTTTTAAAGGTACTTCAAAAATTATTTTTACTATTCATATCAGGCTGATACAGTGTTATCAGTCGACTAATGAATGTGTTCAGTCGACTGAAGAAAACGTTTGGAATAAAAAAAAGTTTCTGTTTTGTTTTGATCGACTGACCAGTCGACTGATGAGTTCATCAGTCGACTGATAAGGTCGTCAGTCGACTGATGAGCAGGAAAATACCTCTAACGGTCAGCTCATCAGTCGACTGATGCTGTAACGGCTAGTTTTTTTAGCCTTTTATAGATTTGGATTTTTGATCTTTTTGCCTTGTTTTCTCTTGGCTTTGGGGTTCCTATAAATACCCTCACATATCCTCAGTTCTATCAACTCAAGAGAATTGTTTAAAACAAGTTTAAAGGTGTTTAAGTTTTGTTTAAGTTTGTTTAAGAGTTTGTTTATGAAGAAACTTTCATAAGAGCTTGGGGAGATCATCTATTGGTGTTTGAGCATTCAACTCTTCTCCTTCTCTCTCTCTCTCTTGTCATCTAGAGAAGTTTTTCTAAACTCAATCTAGCTATTTATTTGTTTGATTTTCATTTCCATAAGCTAGATTTAAATTGAGTTTAGTTTGATTTTGTTTTATCAAATCTCATTATTACACACACCCACTTGAGCTTCTAGTATTTTCATACATAGTATAATTGGGGTTGTGAGAGATTGTAACTTTGGGTTGTGCTTAATTGAGTTCTCACCTTGTTTAGAGAACAATCATTTGAGGATTCACTTTGTATTACACTAGTACACCAAGAGGAGTGTGTGGTGAGAGACGGGGTCATCCCAAGAGGAGTGGGGTAGGTGGTAATATCTAAAGAGAGATTGTAATTCCTAATACTTGAGGGAGACACGGGCTAGAGACCAACACTTGAGGTGGTAGTTAGTGTAGTTACATTGTGATATTGTGAACGTTGATCGGTGAGCGTTAAAAACCGATATTATATGGTGTAAACGTTTTCGGGTGATCGTTGAAAACCCGGTGTGATAGTAGATTTCTCCCCGAGAGTGGGGAGCGAAGACGTAGGACGGAAGGTCTGAACTCCGTGGGCATTTGATTGTGTTTGAGTTGGTTTATTTGCTCACTATCACTCTTGTTTGTTTATAGTTTACTTACCCTTGTTTATATATCCTTGCATATATATCTTGTTGCATATCTAATTTGCTAGGATATTTGTTAATAAGTTTTTAATTGGCATAAAATCGGATTAGATTAGCATAAATCCTAAAATCCTTCCCCCCCCCCCCCCCCCCTCTAGGGTTCTTTCCTAGTGGCACTAAGGTGCTTTCATATCTATACACAAAGTATAAGCCTAAAAAAACAATTTGCCCAAGATAATGAATTTTCCGTTAAGCTTAATCTTGGTAGCGGGATGAAGCTATGATGAATCTTGACTTGAATTGTGACGGCTTCATTCCGATTTCCACCAACCTCCAAGATATCGTCGGTTACGCTCAAATCCATCCAACCTCCAACGAAGGATCTTTGTGTATAATAACTAACAAGCAAATACAAACACTCGATAAACGATGTTAGGAATTGTTTGTTAATCATCAAAACTAGATTAGAAAGTAGGCTCATAAATATGAGACCTAACAATACAAACACTGATGTGTGATGGCCGTACTATTAATAATTATATGGTTGAACACATGTAAATCATCAAAGCATTAAATATAACTTGATGAAATTCAACAAATTGAAAAGAGTAAGTAGCACATTAAGTTACATATCAATTTAGACTTTATTATTCCTTAAAAACTATACATGATTTCACATGTAACTTACCCTTCATTGTATGCTGCTTTTAAGCTAGAGCGGCTTACCTTAGTCATTGAGCCTAAAAATTCCATTGATTAGCAACACAGTCTTGAATATACCACAGTCTTGAATGTCAAATACTTTAATTTACAGACTGTAAACCCAAACTAAGTATCTAACAACCTTTTATTTTCACTTATGATTCTGAAAATAAAAAACATCAAAGTTATGAATATAGATAGAGCACTGATGATATACATCCAATTTCAAAGAAAAATTGCCAAATAAAAATTTACAATCCAATTCTTTGAGATTTGTTTTCTCTAGCCATCCCTCTTAACGATGTTAGTTTATTATTAGGATAATGATGCAATAACTTTTCTACCCCTTGATGCAATTGCTTTTCGACCCCTCAAATAACCAAGTCTAAACCATTGTTAGACCTTTTCTAAATTTCACTATACCCCCAACTCTAGTCCCTCCAACTCACTCTCTAAATTCATATGCTACGAGATGTATGTAGTTCCTATTGATAATTTATTTAGACAATTGCAACTCCGTTTTTACCTTCAATAGATCATTCTGTCAATTCCATATAGCTAGTTACAGAGTAGAGTCACCCTAAGATATTTCTCAAATTGTTAAAGAGCGATATACGTCTTTTTTTATTAAACAGAGCCTGTCATTAAATTAGTCAAAAAGAATATGAAATCAGTCTAAAATAATCTTTTTTCGAACAGGAAATCCCTAAAGCCATAGTGTTGGTCTTGAACATGTTTTTCAACTAAACCTTGAATCATTGTATTCGGACATTCGGATCAAAAGTTATATTGCTTTGAAGTTCAGCTGGTCAATCTGAAAACTGAGATGAACAACTGTCCAGTCATAAGCGTTTAAAAATTAGTCCCAACTAAAACTAAAAATGTAATATCTTTACTTCTATTGCCAAGATATTGAAAGAGCTTTGTACAGAATCTTGAATCATCTCAATCAGATAATCGAATTAAAATTTACAAACTTTGAAAGTTTAGGGGTCAAATTCTAAAATTGTGACAGGTAACAATTCAGTCACAAACATTCTATATTCAGTCCAAACTGAGTTTATGAAAATTAAACTTCTAATTATCTTCATGCAGATCTCGGAAGGTCTTTCTACCAAATCTGGAATCACGCTTAAAAGCAACGTTTGTCCGAATGTCGAACACTTTAATTAACAAATGCAAGAAGCAAACCCAAACTAAGAATCTTACAACTTTTTTAAGTTCAATCAGCATTCTGAAAATAAATTACACATCTTAGATATAAAAAAAATTCATCTTACATATTTCATTATTAAATTGTACTACAGTCTTGAATGTCATCGTTGTTAAATTTTACCACAGTCATGAGTGTCAAATAATTTAATTTACAAACTGCGAGCCCAAACTAAGTATCTTACTGTTGGACCCTAGAGGGGGTGATTAGGGACAAAAGGCTCTAATATGCAATAAAATTAAACACAAGCAAACCACAAAACAGTAATGCGATTAAAGTAAAAGAGATAGGGTTAGGAATTGTTATCCTTTGACGCGCGATGTGTTAACGAGGTTCGGTCCGTTGACCTACGTCCCCGCTCCCCACTCTCGAGGAAAAATCCACTACACACCCGGTTTGGAAGCCGGAACTTCGTCTACACAGCGATTGCCTCTCAATCTCTCACTACACAGTTAATCTCAACAGATCCCACACCCTCACAGTTGATCTACACAAGATCACACTCACACAGCAGTAGAAATAATGCAAGACTCTCTCTTTACAAGACCCTATGGCAAAGAGAAAGAGTACTGAAGCTGGGAAGTGAACTCACACAAGAAACACAGTGAAAAACCAAAGAAAACAGAGTTTAAAAATTTTTCTCAGAAGACAGCGTCTCTCTGGTTTTTCAGCAGAAGTTAGGGCAATAAGAAGAAGAAGAAGTCTGGGTTTAAATAGAAGAGATTAAATATTTTAAAATCACAACTCAATCTTCCCAATTAAGAAAATAATCTCTTCTTCAGACTATTGCCACAGACTGTGCCAAACACGGTTAAGTGAAAGCACAGTTAACAAGGCAAACGACCGTTAGAGAAAAAGTTATGGTTGACCGAATAAACCATCGGTCGACCGCCAGAACGTTTGGTTGACCGAAAAGATGAATTCGGTCGACCGACCGAAAATCCGGTCGACCGCGAGCAGCTTTGAAAACTTAGAAAACAAGCAGAGCCATCATCGGTCGACCGATATAAAAATCGAGATTTCGGTCGACCACACCGGTCGACCGACGACCTCTCTGGAGCCCAGTGACGAATGACCTCAAGTGCGGTCGACTGGTGCGGTCGACCGCATTCTGATATGCTCCAGAAAACTGTTTTGACTCAAACTAAAATATTTAGAAAATATTTATATGACCTCTGAAAATTATGAAACTTTGTAAAATATTTTTAATACTAAAAACAATCTGTTTAGAAAAAGAATTTTGCAGATAGGTCCTCATACTTGTGAAAAATAGTATTTTGCGAAAAACACTTAAAAGCTTAAGTATGAAAATGTGTGTGTGAGTCCCAATAGCTTCAAGTGAATTCAATAACTCTTTGCCTACATTCTAATACTAGAGAGAGAATAAAAACTATCTAATATCCTCACATAGAATATAATCTTTGAGTCCTACATTCTAATACTAGAGAGAGAATAAAAACTATCTAATATCCTCACATAGAATATAATCTTTGAGTCATGATATAGCTTGAGTTTGGATGAAGCTTTTATATGAATTTGTTGTTCTTGAAATAACATTGCTTCATCACTATGCCTCCTCCTCCTTTGGATATCATCGTTGTAGCGTATATTCCATCCAATCCTCCATGAATGGCACTAACAAGCTTGATAAATGAATTTACTACATTTGCACTCAATAAGCCATTAGTACCGTTAATGGTGGTTGTAAAACATCATCAAAACATAAGGGCTAACAATCTCTCCTTTTTTGATGATGATAACCAACCATTATAAGAACAAAAATAAAAATAGCTTATAGATAGGTGCTCCCCCTATCTATGAGCTCCTCCTAAGTATATGCAACAAATGAGGAGATTTCTCTCCCCCTTTGTCACCATCAAAAATGGGGTAAAGAGAAATAAAAAATGCAACTAAATAAGCAAGCAATGTAGAACTTTCACATAGTGCATAAGCCCAAACCATTTCTTATGCGACAAAAATCATCCTCTCCAAGAGGCTTAGTAAATATATCCGCTAGTTGAGATTTGGTGTCAACAAATACTAGGGATACATCTTGTCGCTCTACATGATCGCGTAAGAAATGATGGCGTACATCAATATGTTTAGTTCTAGAATGCAAAACCGAATTTTTGGAAATATTTATAGCACTTGTGTTATCACAAAAGATTTTAATATTTTGAAAATTCAAATCATAGTCAACTAAACTTTGTTTCATCCATAAAACTTGAGCACAACATAAGCCGGCGGCAATGTATTCCGCTTCCGTAGTGGACAATGCAACACAATTTTGTTTCTTGGAAGCCCAAGAAACAAGGGAATTTCCTAAGAATTGGCATGTTCCACTAGTACTCTTGCGATCTACCTTACATCCGGCAAAGTCGGCATCACAAAAACCATATAAATCAAAAGTGGTGCTTTTTGGATAAAATAAACCAAGGTTAAAAGTGCCATTAACATATTTAATGATTCTTTTAACCGCAATTAAATGAGACGCTTTGGGAGAGGCTTGAAAACGTGCACATGCACATACACTAAACATAATGTCGGGTCTACTAGCGGTAAGATAAAGAAGACTACCTATCATACCTCGGTATAATTTTTGGTCCACGTCTTCACCACTCTCATCCGCATCAAGCTTAACACTAGTACTCATGGGAGTAGGCGCATGCTTAGAATTCTCTAAATTGAATTTCTTAACTAATTCCTTTGCATACTTGCTTTGTGAAATAAAGATCTCATCCTTAGTTTGCTTGACTTGTAGCCCGAGAAAGAATGTAAGCTCTCCCATCATACTCATCTCAAAGTGATCTTGCATAACTTTAGAAAATTCCTTGCACAAGGATTCATTAGTAGCACCGAAAATAATATCATCCACATATATTTGAACTAAAATGAAATCATTTTTTCTTTTTCGCACAAAAAGAGTGTTATCAATTGTTCCTTTAGAAAAACCATTTTCAACAAGAAAACTAGAGAGGCGAGCATACCAAGCTCTAGGAGCTTGTTTCAACCCACATAAGGTTTTTTAAACCCGGTAAACATGATTAGGGAAAGCATGATCTATAAAGCCGGGGGGTTGCTCAACATACACTTCCTCTTCTATAAAACCATTTAAGAAAGCACTTTTAATATCCATTTGAAATAGTTTGAAATTTTTAAAGCTAGCAAATGCCAAAAACATCCTAATAGATTCCAACCTTGCAACCGGTGCAAAGGTTTCATCATAGTCTATGCCCTCCTCTTGATTGTATCCTTGGGCAACCAAACGAGCTTTATTCCTAGTAACAATACCATGTTCATCAAGTTTGTTTCTAAAAACCCATTTAGTACCAATAACACTAGCATTGTTAGGTCTAGGAACTAACTTCCAAACATCATTTCTTTGAAAATTGTTTAGTTCTTCATGCATAGCCAAAACCCAAAATTCACCATTTAAAGCATCATTAATTTTTTTAGGTTCTAGTTGAGATAGAAATGTAACATTACCACACTCACTCAAGGCTTTTGAGCGAGTAATAACTCCTTTTGAAGGGCTTCCAATAACTTGTTCCTTTGGATGGTTTGATGTGAATTTCCAAGCTTTAGGAGGTTCAATTTGTTCATTGTCATTTGAGCTATCCACATCCTTTTGAGCTTCTATAGAAGGAGTATAATTGATTTGCAATAAGTCCAATCCTCCCTCAACATCATCATCATCTTTCCTAGATAGAAAAACTTGAGAACCAACATTAGTCTCATCAAAAGTAACGTTTATAGATTCTTCAACAATGAGACTTCGTTTATTGAAGACCCTATAAGCCTTACTTCGAGGTGCATAGCCCAAGAAAATACCAACATCAATTTTGGAGTCAAATTTGTCATGGTGATCTTTTGTATTTAAAATGAAACATGGCAAATCAAAAGAATTAAGCATAGTGCGTGCCATCTCTTGTATGGTGCGATTTTTCCGTTCAACAACACCATTTTGTTGTGGTGTTCTAGGAGCGGAAAACATATGAGTTATACCATGATGAGCACAAAAATCATAGAAAAATTCATTTTGAAATTCACCACCATGATCACTTCTTATTTTAACAACTTTCAAATCTTTTTCATTTTCAATTCTTTTAACATGATTAGCAAATTCTTCAAAACAATCATTTTTCTTAGCAAGAAATATTGTCCATGTAAAACGAGAAAAATCATCAATAATCACAAAAACATAGTGTTTGCCTCCAAGAGAGGTAACACGCATAGGACCAAACAAATCAAGATGAAGTAATTGCAAGGGTTTAGAAGTTGATACCTCATTGATGGATTTGAAAGAGGATTTTGTTTGTTTACCTTTAACACAATCCTCACATGTGGTATCTTTGATGAAGTGCAAGCTAGGTAATCCTCTCACAAGATTTCTCTTAGACAATTTTGATATTAACTCCATATTTGCATGTCCAAGTCTTTTGTGCCAAATCCAAGGATTTTCATCAATTGCCGCAAGACACTTCACATCTTGACTCACTAATTCATTCATCTTAAAAATGTATACATTAGATTTGCGATTAGCAATAAAAACAATTTTTCCATTCATACTAATGATGCATTTATCCGGTTTAAATGAAATATCAAAACCTTTATTACTTAATTGGATAATGCTAAGAAGATTATGATTCAAACCATTTACTAAATAAACATCTTCTACAATGGGTGAGGGTTTCTTACCAATAGAACCGATACCAATGATTTTACCTTTCTCACCACCACCGAAGGAGACACTACCTGCTTCAATCCTTAATAGGGTTGCAAATAACTCTTTGTTGTCCGTCATATGATGTGAGCAACCACTATCAAGGTACCACATCTCCTTACGTCGTTGCCGTGACGTTCCCTACAAAAGATGAAGATGAAGATGTAGTAGCTTTAGGTACCCATGTCTTGGGTCCTTGGTGGTTAGTAGTCTTGGTACCTTTGGGTACCCACATCATTCCATAAAAATCATGGTTATCTTTAATTCTACAATGAGTAAAAATGTGTCCATGTCTCATACAATAAGTGCATACAAAATTTCTTTTGTATGTACGGATGTTAGAACCATAAAACCTATTTCTATCATGGTGATTATAGTTAGCATAAGCATGAGTGGGTCTAGTCCTACAACCCTCAATTTCTAATCTTTCAATCTTTGATCTTAGTTGCTTATTCTCGAAATCGAGATCTCCTAGCAATTCATCTTTTAGAGCAAGAGAGGTTGTTAGTTGTTCTAGCTTCTTTAGACATTCTTTTAAATTCAAAGTTTAACTCTTCTAAAGCCATAGCTATGTCACATTGCATATAGAAAGATTCACTTTCGGCCTCGGATATTACCTCATGTTCATTTGCCATGAAACAAACATTTGGGTCATGAAGAGCAAGTTTGGCTCCTTCCTCATCACTATCCAAGTCACTTGGTTTGGATTCTTCCCATCCGGCATACATAGCCTTCTTCTTCTTGTACTTCATGTACTTTTCCTTAAGCTTGGGGCAATCCTTAGCGATGTGACCCAGTTCATTGCACTCAAAACATTTACCTACACGAGAGGAAAACTTGTTGTTAGATCGGGGGTTAAATTTCTTGTTCATTTTTATGAGTCTAGAGATTCTTCTAGAGAGATGAGCCACTTCTCTAGAAAAATCAACTTCACTCTCCGACGACGAAGATGAGTTGTCACTAGCTCCTTTGAGAGCTATGGTCTTCAACTTTGGTGACGGCTCCTCAACTTCACGTGATGGCACTTCCTCCTTCTCCTTCCCCTTGAGCTTCTTCTCATGCACTTTGAGCTTTCCGATGAGGCTATCAAGAGCTAAGGTAGTGAGGTCATGAGCTTCCTCAATGGCCGTAGCTTTGGGCTCCCATGCCGGAGTTAAGGAGCGAAGTATCTTGTAGTTCATCTCTTGAATGGATAATTGCTTATCTAGACCATGTAATTCATTGATGATATTAGTAAAACGGAAAAACATAGCATCAATGGATTCATTAGTAAGCATTTTAAATAGCTCATAATCATGCATAAGCCCACTAATCTTAGATTCCTTAACTTGGGGGTTCCTTCATGTGTGATACATAATTTTATCCAAATTTCGTATGCGGTTGCACACGTGGAAACTCTATTGTATTCATTGGCGGAAAGACCACAAATTAAGGCGTTCATGGCCTTAGCATTGAGATTGGCTTTGTACCTTTCATCATCGGTCATGTTCCCGACTTTGGACTTCTCTACATATTTCTTTTCTATGAGCTCTAGGATTTTGGACTTCTCTACATATTTCTTTTCTATGAGCTCTAGGATGTCAAGATCAATGCAACGAAGGTAAATTTTCATCCTAGCCTTCCAATAAGCAAAATGAGCTCTAGGATGTCAAGATCAATGCAACGAAGGTAAATTTTCATCCTAGCCTTCCAATAAGCAAAATTTGTCCCGGTGAAGAGTGGTGGTCTAGTAGTGGATTGTCCTTCTAACATATGCATATTCAAAGAGGCCTCCATTAGATCTTTTCTCTAAGATGGTTAAACCAAAAATTAATATAGAGACCAAGCTCTGATACCAACTGTTGGACCCTAGAGGGGGGGTGATTAGGGTCAAGAGGCTCTAATATGCAATAAAATTAAACACAAGCAAACCACAAAACAGTAATGCGATTAAAGTAAAAGAGATAGGGTTAGGAATTGTTATCCTTTGACGCGCGATGTGTTAACGAGGTTCGGTCCGCTGACCTACGTCCCCGCTCCCCACTCTCGAGGAGAAATCCACTACACCCCCGGTTTGGAAGCCGGAACTTCGTCTACACAGCGATTGCCTCTCAATCTCTCACTACACAGTTGATCTCAACAGATCCCACACCCTCACAGTTGATCTACACAAGATCACACTCACACAGCAGTAGAAATGATGCAAGACTCTCTCTTTACAAGACCCTATGGCAAAGAGAAAGAGTACTGAAGCTGGGAAGTGAACTCACACAAGAAACACAGTGAAAAACCAAAGAAAACAGAGTTTGAAAATTTTTCTCAGAAGACAGCGTCTCTCTGGTTTTTCAGCAGAAGTTAGGGAAATAGGAAGAAGAAGAAGTCTGGGTTTAAATAGAAGAGATTAAACATTTTAAAATCACAACTCAATCTTCCCAATTAAGAAAATAATCTCTTCTTCAGACTATTGCCACAGACTGTGCCAAACACAGTTAAGTGATAGCACAGTAACCAAGGCAACCGACCGTTTGAAAAAGCTCTCGGTTGACCGAATAAAATTTCGGTCGACCGCCAGAACGTTCGGTCGACCGAAAAGATGAATTCGGTCGACCGACCGAAAATCCGGTCGACCGCGAGCAGCTTTGAAAACTTAGAAAACAAGCAGAGCCATCATCGGTCGACCGATATAAAAATCGAGATTTCGATCGACCACACCGATCGACCGACGACCTCTCTGGAGCCCAGTAACGAATGACCTCAAGTGCGGTCGACTGGTGCGGTCGACCGCATTCTGATATGCTCCAGAAAACTGTTTTGACTCAAACTAAAATATTTAGAAAATATTTATATGACCTCTGAAAATTATAAAACTTTGTAAAATGTTTTTAATACTGAAAACAATCTGTTTGGAAAAAGAATTTTGTAGATAGGTCCTCATACTTGTGAAAAATAGTATTTTGCGAAAAACGCTTAAAAGCTTAAGTATGAAAATGTGTGTGTGAGTCCCAATAGCTTCAAGTGAATTCAATAACTCTTTGCCTACATTCTAATACTAGAGAGAGAATAAAAACTAGCTAATATCCTCACATAGAATATAATCTTTGAGTCTTGATATAGCTTGAGTTTGGATGAAGCTTTTATATGAATTTGTTGTTCTTGAAATAACATTGCTTCATCACTATGCCTCCTCCTCCTTTGGATATCATCGTTGTAGCGTATATTCCATCCAATCCTCCATGAATGGCACTAACAAGCTTGATAAATGAATTTACTACATTTGCACTTAATAAGTCATTAGTACCGTTAATGGTGGTTGTAAAACATCATCAAAACATAAGGGCTAACATTTGCACTTAATAAGTCATTAGTACCGTTAATGGTGGTTGTAAAACATCATCAAAACATAAGGGCTAACACTTACAACATTTTTAAGTTCATTTAGCTTTCTTAAAATAAAAAAGGTCAAAGTTATGAATGTAGATACAGCACTGATGATATATATCCAATGTCATAGATAAATTGCCAAATAAAAAATTACGCTCCAATTCTTTGATATTTGTTTTTTCTAGCCCTCCCTCTTACAATGTTAGCTTATTAATAGGAGAATGATGCTATAACTTTTCTACCCCTTGATGCAATTAACTTTTGACCCCTCAAATAACCAAGTCTGACCCGTTCTTAACGTTTTAACCCAAACTCACTCACTCCAACTTCAGATTTAGACAATCGTAACTCCATTTTTACCTTCAATAGATTATTTTGTCAATTCCATGTAGCTGACTCAACTTACCTTTTATTTCTTTTACGGAATTAACTTCCACTCTAAAACCATCAAATAATTTGCTGCTTCATAATATCACATGATTTCCTCCAGCCTTGGACCAAGATATCAGAAAATCACTGGCCGTAATACTAACCCTTTAGATTTTACTAAGTTTTTTTCTGAAAATTAAAGATATCACACGAGTAAACTAATCAAGTGAAATCCCGTAGCCAAGTTCCCATCTTTTTCAGATTTTTTAAGATAATTCATAGATTAAGAGAATACCCATTTGGCCATTTAGCACAATAAAGATCTTTATACATACATTGATTGCATGATGAACCTTTTCATATAAAGAATTATACAGTTAATGAAATATTCTTCATAGCTAAACAAATCCGCATGTATTTTTGACATGTACTCTTAGTAACTTAGTTACGCTCTCTTTGAGCTAACCAACTCAACTTAATTTTTTTTTAATTTAAAGGAAGATAGAATTTTTAGCAAAGGATCTCAGTTTGCACAAACTTATTGCAAATGTTAATGAACCTATCACAAGAAGAAAAAAAACCCATCCTTTTCAATAATCTTGTCAGATCACAAGTAAATTAGCCCATCCCCCTTCTGAGCAATCAGACCAAAATGTTCAGTATACAGATTTCCCTAAATATTATTCTTCAAGAATCTAGAGTAAGAATAATCATAGAAAGGGATTCTTAACTGATAATCCTACTTCGTACTGAAATATCAAATTTGTTACATGAAGGAATGATTAATTAGCACTAAAAGTAGCTATGACCCTTTACATATAGAATAAGATAGACGTCGATATTATCGTTTAATAGCAAGCAAGAAACTTAGAAGTACTCAATCTTATTCACAAGAATATCTATAATGCACTCAGGGGAGAGACAGATACTTCCTCATAACATATTTTATATTCAGAATATGCATCATAATGCATTTATCCATGAAATTTATCTTCAGGAATGGAAAAGTATGCTATATACAAGCAAAAGATATTATTGACTTTAGATTGAGAACAAAAATCGTCATAATTTTCTTAATGAAAATTCCTTTGTAATCAAGCTGAAGGCAGAAATTAACTTAATTATTTGAGATTAAGGTGAGTTTAGTTTAAAAATATGATTTTAGATGAATACAAGTAGAACCACTTGGTGAGTTTAGTTTAAAAATATGATTTTAGATGAATACAAGTAGAACCACTTTAAGATTCTATTCATGCTGCCTACTTGTAAATAAAAATATGATTTTAGATGAATACAAGTAGAACCACTTTAAGATTCTATTCATGCTGCCTACTTGTAAATGCAGGTACTTCCATGTTCTTGTTAAAACTGAAAGTCATGTGCTCTTATGCTAGTCTTGATTCTGTAGTTATAAATAGTTATAGATTCTGCTATTATAATTGGTCTAATGAAGGCTTGAACTGTTTTTTCTTATCGGTTTGGATTGTGGGAATGAGGCTCAGTCATCGCATATGAATTTGTCTCTGACATATTTGAGGTCTCAGGAGGATGGTGTAGGATTCGGAGAAGAAAAATTGAAGCTTCTTGTTGTGTTGCCCTACAAGCTTGGAAAAGAGAGCACAATGCAATATGCACAACCTGTTTATTGATGAGGGAGAAATCACTGGAACTGAGTTTTATGAAGTCAAAAAAATTACTCTGCTCAAGGCAATTTATCCAGTGATAGACTACTTAAATTATTTCAGTGTAAGAAATTTTGAGTCATCTGGTCAGCGTTAAGAATATCAAATAATTGCTAACCATTTAGATTTTACTAAGCTTTTTTTTTTTTTTGAAAAGTAAAGATATCGCAAGTCTAAACTAATCAAATGATATCCCATAGCAAAGTTCCCATCAAAGTTCCCATCTTTTTCAGATTTTATAAGATAATTCATAGATTAAGAGAATGTCCATTTGGCCATTTAGCGCAATAAAGATCTTGATACATACATTGCATGATGAACCTTTTCATATAAAGAATATTACAGGTAATAAAATATTCTTCATAGCTAAACAAATCAGCATGTATGACTGACATGTACTCTTAGTAACTTGGTAGATTAGCTCTCTTTGAGCTAATCTACTCACCTTATGTTTTTTTTTTTAAATTGTAGGGTAAGGAAGATAGAATTTTTAGCAAAAGATCTCAGTTTGTACAAACTTATTGTAAATGTTAATGAACCTATCACAATAAAAAAAACATTCTTTTCAACAATATTGACAGATCAAAAGTAAATTCTACTCACCTTAAGGTGTTTTTTAAAAAAAAATTTGTGGTGTACGGAAGATAGAATTTTCAGCAAAGGATCTCAATGTGCACAAACTTATTGCAAATGTTAATGAACCTATCATAAGAAGGAAAAAACATCATTTTCAACAATCTTGACAGATCAAAAGTAAATAAGCTCATTCCCTCTCTGGGCAATCAGACCAAAATGTACAGTCTATAGTTTGTCCTAAATATTATTCTTCAAGAATCTAGAGTAAGAATAATCATAGAAAGGGATTCTTAACTGATAATCCTGTTTTTAATGAGACATATCTACAAACAACTTGTAAGCATGGATTCTAACTATTTAGTAGCCAAAAATGTAGTAACAGGTAACTGATGTTTCATAAGAAATCTAAGAATCAAGAAATATAGCGCATAGACATAGAAATTTCAAAAAAAAAACTACTCAAATCATACCCCGAATATTTTCTATGATAAAAACTATCCTCATTTTGTTTCCTTCTTGATCCTTTCTGATACCTAAAATCTGAGATTTGAGGAGATGATGGCAGAGAATGGTTGGTATTTTTCTGAAAACTTGATTGGGGGTTGCACGTAAGATGATGAGGACAATAATAAACATCTACGTAAAATGATAATTGCCAATTGATGAAGGTAGAGAGAGCGGGACAACGTTGCTGAAGCGGAATAGCAATCTATAGAATGAAGAGGAATAGTAACCGATGGAATGAGGAAGGAAAAAGAAAGCAGATGAGGAATAAGAGGAATAGTAATCGATGGAACGAAGAAGGAAAATAAGGCAGATTTGAGTATTTTGATTTTCTGATGGGTAACTTCGTTAAATTTATGATAGATGAAGGGCATTTTGGGGTAGGAAAAAATTTTCTAGTATGGATAATAAATTACTTATTATCCTCAGTTGAACCGAAAAACACACCTAAATTGT
>NC_033794.1:31675266-31685687 GCF_001876935.1 Asparagus officinalis
TGTAATTCTCACGCTAGATCTCACACTATAACTAGAAATTGACAATCTGTGAGATTCTAAAAGCCTACATTCTAACGAAATTGTTCAGAAAATGTAAATAACTACTCGCCCATAATACATAAGGTACATACGCAATTAACCTTTTGATCAATGAAAGACTAATATACACATGATGCCTTATCTTCCTTGTTATGTATTTGGTTTGGCGTAGTTCGAACTCCCTGGTGTTCCAACTATGACAACAATTCAAAAGTGTTTCTTTGCTTAGACGTTGCAACAACAAACTAAGCCAAAAATAGGTGTTGAAACAACGCTCAATTTCAACACCAGGTTGTTCAAACACTAGGGAGTCATAACAACATGGTGCTGTAAAAATATTATTGTTGCAACTCCTCCCAACCAAACATGTTGCCAAAAAACATTTGTAATAAGACTCCTTTAATTATTGCAAACCAGAAACGTAGCAGCTTCTTCACCTCAAATAAACACATTATTGTACAACAACAAAACAAACGCTCGCTGCTAATTGTTACCCAATACTGTTTACTTCCTCAAGAATCACCTCTTAGCTAGCTGCCTTCAAAGAAAGATCTTAAAATTCTTCAGTGCTTCGTGAACTTCTCCAAGACCTCAAAGTAGTCGGGGAAAGTTTTACGTGTGCAACCAGGATCTCTGATTGTGACGGGTACGTCTGCGCAGGCTGCAAGAGAGAACGCCATCGCCATTCTGTGATCGTCGTATGTGTCGATTGCTGTTATGTTTAATTTCTCGGGTGGTGTGATCACACAGTAGTCAGGACCTTCTTCCACTGTTGCTCCAAGCTATGAATCGAACAAAAAAAAAAGCATGAGATACTATTGACATGGGAGATATTGAAGTTGCAATAAAAGCTGAGGGTTATAGTCTTACATTCTAGGTTTAATTGTGGACAGAACACCGTATTATCACCCAATTGCAGATAGACCCCATGTAGGTCCATTGTTGCAGATAGAACCCTGAGTGAAATTCTTTTGACTCTTGTACCCTCAGGAGTTCTATTTGTCAAAAAAATAATTCTCTCTCTGAGAATAATAATAATAGTCAAAAATTCACTCAGGGGGCCTATCTAGAACAATAGAACTACAGGGGGTCCATCCGCAATTGGGCGATAGTACAAGAGGTCTATCCTCTACTGGGCGACAGTATAGGGGGTATATCCGCAATTAACATCATATTCTAATATGCTCCCCAGGAAGAAAGGTATTCTTCTTAAAAATATGCTGTGAATTTGTACAATGACCAACTATCAAGCTACATAACATTTTGAAGTTATGGTGAATGTTGAAGGTTATAGCTTTACATTCTAATATGCCCTTGAAGGTTGACCAATATTTTACTTAAAGATACATTAAAAATGTGTCAGGAGATACTATCAAACTACAGAATATTTTAAAGTTGTGGTGAATAGTAAGGATTATGGTTTTATATTCTATTATGCCTCTTTCGCAGATTGAACAATATTTTTCTTCAATATTTGCTTTAAGTGTTTGTCCGTTAAGATTTAAACTTAGATTGCTAGGATATTGTCTTATCATCTCTTCCACTGGATCAAAACTTCGAAATCATGAAGGTCGAGTGTTATAAGTCTATATTCTTAACAGAAGAATTACCCAATAAAGCAAACTAGTTCTGCTGACCTTTCTTAGTTCTGTACAGATAGCAATCATCCTCTCGGTCTCCTTCACTCTCCAAGAAGCAACTGAAAGAATAGAGGTAAATAGAAACAAAATTTCAATCAAACTGGTATGTACCTGTGAAATACTGAATTCTACTACGCTAAACTAAATTACCGTCTCTGATGGCAGTTGGCCCATCAGCATACAGAGCAACAACAGCAAGAGTCATGGCAACATCAGGCATCTTGTTCATGTTTACATCAATTGCTTGTAATCTTTTCTTCTTTGAAGGATCTTGAGGAGGGCCTGTTACTGTGACACTGTTTTCAGTCCATGTAACCTTTGCTCCCATTTTCTCTAGAACTTCTGCAAATTTCACATCTCCCTGTTTATTGCATAAGTGCAAAGACCGAGAATTTTTATGTGAGGACATGAAACACTGATTGATCTGATTGTCATAAATATCTTTTGAAAATATACCTGTAAACTGCTTGTACCACAACCTTCAACAGTTACTGTGCCACCAGTGACTGCTGCACCAGCGAGAAAATAACTGGCACTAGATGCATCACCTTCAACATAAGCGGTACCAGGAGACCTGCCACATGTTGAAACCAAGTTTCAAGTTATCAACTATTCCAATGAAACCAATTTCAAGTTATCAACTTTTCCAATGAATTGTACACAAGTTTGAATCATCGGTTTCTTAGAACTCACTTGTATCTTTGGCCACCTTTGATGAAGAACCTGTCCCAGGCACTGGAATGCTCCACAGTGACTCCAAAACGTTCCATAAGTTTCAGAGTCATTTCAACATATGGGATTGAGATTAGTTTATCTATGATCTCAATTTCCACGTCTCCAAGAGCTAAGGGAGCTGCCATGAGCAATGCAGTCAAATACTGACTACTAATCGATCCAGAGAGTTTCACCTGAGAAATGTAGATAGAGTAGCAAGAGGCCCTCAGTTGTTGATGAGAAGATAACTATTAATGAAGAAATCCTTCAAGAAAAAGTATGAGAAACAAAGACAAGAAAGTAAGGGTTCAGAAAAAATTCCTAGTCAAATAGAAAGAAAAAAAAAAGTAAGACAGGAGGCTAGCATAATAATTAAATATAACGGTCACTTTCTTACTTTTCATTGTTCCAACAGGCTATCTTTGGAGACTCAATAGAAGAATTGATTATTTTCTTATGATCCACTGTCAACAAGAATAAGCACCAAATTCTACCCAAGCTAGCGCTGAGCGTAAGATGGCCAGTTGGCAGACAGGTTAAGCAAATCAATGTTTACTTATCTTCTGATTCTAGCTCATACAAGAAACTCCCAAAGTCCCTAGACTAAAGAAAAAAATGAGTAGCTGAAGAAGGGTGATGATGACATTTCTATAGGAACGCAATGCGTTCATCTTCGTCGCACCAAGAAAAGTAGGATAAAATAGAATAACATTTCCGTATCAAATGGAAATTTAAAATTGGGAATAGAATCTGGTCTGTGGTTTGGTTCCTCCTCCAATAAGGAAACATTCTGTTCTTCACTGTGGGTTTTCAAGAAAAAAAACTTTGTTTCCAGTTAGCACCGAGAGAAAGAACAGATTGGCTCCCAAAACAAAGCCATTGATACCAAGAGGACAAAGAAGAAAGCATCTCAGGAAAACACACAAAAGTGAACGGATGGAGCAATGACAAACAGGAGAATACATATAAGTGAACAGATGGAGCAATGACAAACAGGAGAAACCAATTGTTTCTATACTGATGACTTCCTTATGATGTCAAGATTTGCTCCTTTTACGCCATTTTGTAAGTAAAACAATTGTTGATATATAAGCAAGCCTTTGTGAATATGTTATTCTTGGTTTGATCATAGATAAGTGCCACTAGGGATTAGGTAGGCAAAAGCATTCAAGATTTCAGAAGTTTAGCTTAGGACTGTACATGAATTTACTCACAACGAGTTACATAGAAAGAACAAAGGTAACTATCCTGATATATCTTAAAACAGAGAGGACACACATGTGAATGTATATGTCCGTAACATTATACATGCATAAATATGCAGTATTTTGGTTGGGTGTTTGTATGAAGGTGCACCTCTGGGTGCAGTCACATTGGACAGTTTTGAACATAGCAGATGTAATCAACAATCTATCATGCATAAGATTAGGGCGGGTGGCTGGGCTCGGCTAACCAGGGCCCAGGCCCGCTGGTTCTGAGTTGATCCACACAGGGTCGATCCGGGCCAAGCTATAGTTCGATTCAAGCTAAAGTCAAGGTATCCGGGCTGGGACCGCAACCCAACCTGGCCCACTGACCCAGCCTATTGGAGTCAGGCCGGGTTGGCTAACCCAACCCACTACTTTTCTTTTCTTTTCGTTTCTTTTTTTCTTTTCGTTTCTTTTTCTTTTTTTTATTTTTCGAATTTTTAAAACTTTTTAGATGAATTTCAACCAATTGGTACCGATTTTATTGGATCTTGCAGAAGGTTTTGGACTTGATCTACTAACTTTTTGCTTGAAAACAAGGTTATCGATAGCGGGCGTCGTGTAGCGGTGAGGCATCGCTAAGGCTATTTCGGGCTATTGCGGCAAAATAGCGGTAAAAAACGCAAAGTCAAATAGCGGTCTAATTTAAATATGTATAAATACTAAAAAAATTTAAAGAAAAATCTAAGAAATCTAAAAGTACATATTGGATGATTTAAAGAGATCCTAAACATGAAATAGACATGTAACAATCACGTAATACCGAAGATGACTGGAGGAGTTAAAAAGTCATCGTCTTCGAGAAGAGCTTAGCGGTGACAGGACTGCTTTAAGAGGAGCTCACGGTGAAGGAGGTGAGAGAAAGTATCAAGGTAGGTGCTAGAGACTATGAGAGGTGGCGGGAGTATGCTGAAAATCACAGGAGATGGTGGAATGCAATGGTCAATGGTTGAGTTTAATTTTAAAAAAATAAGCCTCAAACCGCTTTTAAATAGTAGTCAAAAAGCAAATTTCGAATACAATCGCTCACTATTTACCGTTATGACACACTATTGGCCGCTTTTGCGAACAGACATATTCCACAATATGTCACCGCTATTGCGCGATAGCGTAGCGGGCGATAGCGTCACGGGAAGGGACCGCTAACGCTATTAGCGCCGCTATTGCGGGGCTATTTACCGCTATTTATAACAGTGCTTGAAAACATACACATTTAACTTTATTATTATTTTTTAGATTACCAAATAGTTACTAATAATTAGTTAGTTATTAATAACTAATATACTTTACGAATAACTAATATCATTTTGAAGATTGGTTGCAAGGTTTCGGGCTCAGCCAGGGCCGGGTTCGATCTGACCTGGGTTGCGTTTGCGAGCCGGTTTCAAGTTCGGGCTTGGGTTTCATAAATAGACCTGTACCCGGCCCACTTTGAGATCGATGTGAACCAAACCCAACCCGAATTCCACCGGGCCAGTCAAACCCAACCCAGAATGGGTATTCTGGGTCGGGTTTTGCATGTGTTTTAGGCCAACCCAGCCCCCTTATATAATATCCATATTTTCTTCCGCATTTCAAAATTGCTATATATGCAAAACAGTAACAAAATGTGAACATATCAAACTGTGTAGGTGAGAGGGAAGACGTTGCAAATTCTGTGAAACAGACAGTCAATTTATGCAAGGAGGTGGAAGGGAAGATGACCAAGCTACTCATGTCTATTGGTGTAGAGTTAACAAAAGCTTCTCCTATTTAGCCACTAGCTGGTTTAATATGCCTCAAGCTTAATAAGTGTGGACCAGTTTAGCTTTTGAGTAACCTCAAGCTTAAACCAATCTCAAAATTATGCCCAAGCTTCTCGCTGGATTATCATTAGGTCAGATACACAGCATAAGCTTCCATAGTTCAATGACAAATGTATAACAGTTTTCTTCTTAATGAAGAAGATTTCCCTGTAACCAACATAAATTTAGTGCTAGTTGAGAAAGTTTCTAAAAGCCTAATTTCTACTTTATGCAAAAGTTTCAATATAACCTCCAGATAGGATCGATTGATTATCTCCAAGCAAGTATACTAGCTAAATCAAAGTCCCCAACAGTCGATATAACTTGAAAAGAATTGAACCTCTTCCTCAGGAATAACAGCTATATCAACAAGCCAATCTAGGAAGGGCTGGTCATCTTCATTTGCCAATCACATAGCAGTCTGAAGATACCAAGCTTTAGTTCAGTATCAAAAAGATCAGGCATCAGGGTGCTCTTGCAACATATATTGAAGAAGAACACAGATCTCAACATATGATATGACTTGATGACACACTATGAAAAATTAGTTGTACAAAGATGATGATACAATAAAAAAACAATAGTAAAGTTCCTTGTATGCAAGAAAATGCACAGTAAATAATGACACCTAAACATAAGGAAGTAATGAAAAGCAAAGAAAATTCGAGACTAAAGCAAGTGAATAAGTGTGTGCACCGATCACAGACACAGTGGATTGCAAGTCTGTTGAACAAGATTTACAGGAGCTTAGTATAGCTTTCGATAAGGATAAATGGGGACCGAACCATGCAATCAGACTAGTGAATTGATTTAATTATGTGTAAAAAAAATCAGCACCAGTTATAGAACAAAGAATGATCTTCTTACGACATCAATATCCAGTGTGATCAGTAGTCCATAGTATGGACTATATACATCAAGAAGTGCTGATGGAACGCCAGCTGTGATGAAGGATTGAAGATAACATGAGGAGAAACTGGTTGAAATGGGTTTCGGCATGGCCAATGAGGACCAATAAGTGGTGTTTAAGAGCACAATAGGATCATAGTTAATTAGTGAAGCATAAGGACTTGGGATAGTTCAACAACAGTTAAAAATGATATGATACTTATTGGCATAGCAAAGAAGATGGTCTTTCACATAGCTGAACGAATAAGAACCTGTAAACCTCAAAACTTTTAAGCTTTATTACCCTCAGGTGGATTCCAAAATGTTCGTGTATCTTTGCTTCCAATTATATCTTTTTTTTTAACCAAGAAATAGATGTTTCATCATAACTCATTAATAGCAACTCCAACTGATTAGTTCTCACCATTTAATATTACTCAAATTTTCAATCAGCAATTGGAAAGGCACACTTAATCAGCAGTGTAAGAAAGGTTTGAATTTGTTATTAGAACTTGAAAAAAAAAATCCTAGAGAGACGGAAATGGATGAAATTATAGAAACATATACATAAACTGAATAAGTAACAAAAGTGGCATGTTCATATTGAGGATGAAAGTGAAGAAAATCTCTAGATAACTTTACCGCTTTTAGTAGAAAGATGAAACATACTTGGAGAATCCTAAAACGTAACAAATATAACAAAGATGCCACATGTTAATCAGAAAGGTCCTCTAAAAGGGAACGAAACTTGTCTTAAGAAAAAAGTACAAGACGCATAGGGTGCAAGTGTCTATTTGAGACCTAACGTGGGTAGCGCACACTTAAGAAATGATGCTATGTGAAAGAAAAAAACTGGTTCCCCTATGTAAAAGTCATCATAAACCTCAATTACATTTCAGCCTTCTTCAATGTATGGGTTTGAAATGTGAGGCTGCAAGTCTAATTATTTTTCTCCTCTTGAGAAACAAATGGTATTTTTAAAAAAAAACTTTTACAACTGAAGTATGCTCCTTGTGTACATAGTAATAAGAAATAACATTCTCCTGTAAGCTCGACCTTTTTCGACAAAGATTTTATTTGATCCAAAATATCATATTATTTTAATAGATATTAGTAATCATTTACATATTATGCAAAAAAGATCAGGGTCTATTAATTAAAATAAACACCAACAGATAAGAGAAGTGCACATAACAGGAGAAAGTGAAGAGCTACTGACCTTGCCCCCTGGGAGACCACCGTTTGCATTAACTCGAACAGGTGGACAGTCAGTTCCCAAAGTGCAATCAACATCTGCACCTAACTGCTTTAAGCCAACAACCAAGTCCCCGATAGGTCTCTCCCTCATCCGTGGTACCCCATCAAGTATGTAACTGGAATGAGTCAAAAGCATTTAAGCTACAGAAATAAAACTCTACATACACATTACAGAGTCATCATGAAAAGACCTTCCATTTCCACCAGCAGCAGTAACAGCAGCTGTCAGAGGACGCATCGCAGTCCCCGCATTTCCTAGAAAAAGTTGGATCTCTTCTTTGGAATCTTTCCCAGCTGGAAATTGACCGCCAGACCCTACAACAGTAGCCCGTTTCATGACACTGTCATCTTCTACAGAGAGTCCAAGTGTCTTAAGTGCAGCAAGCATGTAGCGCACATCATCACTGTTTAACAAATTGTCTACAACAGTAGTTCCCTGTTTCAAAGTGGAAAGAGAGGATTAACAAATCATTACTTTCTGCAACATAATAGCATAATAAAACCATGAAATAGTAATGCTTTGCAGTTAGATATTTTAACTGTGTCTTGAGCGTAAATTTTAAGCTTTACAATCCGATCACCCATTGTTATCGAGGCGCGCCCCGGGCGCGGGGCGCTGCGGGCTGGGACAATTACGCCCCGCACCAGAGGCGGGGGGGTGCACGCACACGAGGCGCGTGCCTCGCGTGCGCCCCGTGTGCGCCTCGCGCGCGCTTGACACATGCGTCATGTAATAGACTATTCCTTCTATTTTTTTGATTAATTTACATATTACATATTTACATCATGTAATAGACTCATTCTTGCTAGTTGCTAATCCATTCTCCATCTTTTCATGTTTAACCTATAAAAAGAAAACAGTAATTAGTAATTTAGTATACTTGTTTGCTAATTGTAACTTCCTTCTCTAATTAGCATGCTAACTAGAAAATTATGAACATGTAAATATGTAATTGTTACCTCAATTCTCCATCTTTTCATGCTAACTAGCAAATAGCAATTAAGAATGCTAACTAGAAAATTATGAACAGTCATGTTTTTTAATCACTTAATTGTTACTTAAAATACATATATCATATTTAAATGAAAATACATATTTCTTATTTGTTACTTGCTTGTTTTGTTTCATAGATTTTTGCTTATGTTGGAGATTATCTTGCATTGTGATTTGTGAAAACTTATGAACTTATTTATGTTATGCATGCTAATTAATACTCTTTCATGATTTAGTAGGTGAAATTATATTTGTTGGTCTTTTTATGTGACAATTTATAAACATGTTGCTTATATGCTTCTTTGTCTTATGTTGAAAAATATTAATTTGAGTTGTGCGCCTCAATTCAGTGAGGCGCGCGCATCGTTGTGTGCCTTTGCGCATGGTGCGCGTAAGGGGCCTTTGCGCCCCGCATTGCGCCTTGCACCTCAATAACAATGCTATCACCTTCCGTTGATTGAATTATTATGAACCTAGCATCCTCCAAGCATAAGGTTTTAGGGGCCTGTGGTGTCTCATATCATAGTGTAAAAGTTTTATTAAAAAAATGATGAGAAAGGTCTCCAGCAACAAGCTATCTAAACAAAGGTTTCTGCCTATTCACTTGTTTACATCGACAAAAATTGAACTTTCTGTGAGAAATCCCAGCCTTTCTTTATGGAGTTTTGAATTATGACACGTATCAACTTCAGAACCCAAAAAATTTTAAAAATTTAAAAATTTTAAAAAATAAAAAATTTAAAAAAAGGCTCTGTGTTTCAGGTATAAAAATCAGAGGTTGAAATTTTGGTTGCAATCCAAATCGTGGTAATATTTTGGAACTTCCCTCATATATAAGCCAACAATAACTTATATGCTTTTCTTAGGCTGTCAAGGCAAGTCATACTATTGTAAGGTGGATATTGTACAACTAGATAAATATAAAAAGGAAAATTTGGTTATGAGGTGGCAACTCATTTCGTTATGAGCTAACAAGTTATAGTTGAGATACATGGTGAGTGATCACGCATAAAGAAGATGTCAGAGATAAGCTGAGAGTGAGATCATTTTATATAATGAATCTGCTCATAAGGTAAGGAACTTTGGATTGTGCATTACTCACTAACGCACAAACATAAACAAGATTCAATAGCCTCATAAAGTCTATTCAGTGCAAGTTAAAAGTAAGGACTGCAAACTAATCCCTTCGAAACATATAGATGCTGATAGAAACAAGTTGTAAACAAAATTAAAATTAGCTCTATTTAATTTTCAAAACATGCTTATTATTAATCTTACAGTAAATGAAAATGAAGTAAGTGTGATCAATTTGGAAACACATGTCAATTCCCCTCCTATACACAAGATAAACAGATTAAAAAATGAGTGGTGATAATTAGACTATAAAACTCCAAATTACTTTCTTTAACTCATATTTTTTTTTTTTTTTGACTACCAATAACTAGGCCACAAATGATAACATGCTTTTGTACCACAAGAAACAAAAGTGTGGGAATCTCGAAATACTAGTCAAATTTAATAGTTGCATTACAAAAATTCTTCCAGCACAAAAGTAATGCGAAATTTGTAGAAGAATCCTTGACATTATCCTTAGCAAGTTCAATAGATTAACAGCTGCTGCTAAATTAACATCTTAATCAAATCCCACAATCTCCGGTGTTTTCTCCAACCTCAAATTAGCAACAAACCGTTCTAAAATCCAAAAAAAAAAAAGAAGGCTATAATTGTTTTAACGGAAAGAAATTCAAAATGGAACCTCAGCAAGCGCAGCAAGAAGCAGAATCCTGTTCGACAGAGACTTGGACCCCGGGAGCTTGACGGTCCCAGAGATATCCTTGATCGGCTGCAGCACGATCTC
>NC_033794.1:31685697-31686200 GCF_001876935.1 Asparagus officinalis
CCGCCGCCGCCGCCACCGACGCCGAAACCACCCTAATAGAACCTCCGCCTCCAGTTCTTCTCCTGACACCGACTGAAAACCCTAATTTCGGCCACGACCCGATCCTAAGCGTAGGAGAAGAGGAGAACGAGATGAGCTTAGGGTTTCGAATCGACGAGAGATGGGGAGAAGGAGAGGGGCTGACGTTGGTGGCGATGCGGTTCGCCATGATCGCTTGCTCCATTCTCTCTCTCTCTCTCTAATTTTTTTTTCCCCCTTCCTTCCTTTCTCTCCCTCTCTAAAATATTTTTTTTGATTTAAGGGTTTTAATAGCTTGTCTTCGGTCTCACCAACCGCGCCACCAACCCCAGCAGCTCTTCGTACTACTCCTAGAGAGGGAGGAATCGGTGGGATGGACCTGCGGGGAATTGGAGGGCGGTGAGGATGTGAGCACGTGGCTGAGTTCGGTTGGGCGGATGTATTTGGTGGGCTCAGTGTATCTGGTTCTGACGGAACAGTGGAAA
>NC_033794.1:31686210-31733490 GCF_001876935.1 Asparagus officinalis
TGCAGCGTTGGATTCGACCTAACCTTTTTAGACCGATGATAAAAGGCTATTAAGCTGCAAATCTTCCTCTTTCCTTCTTTCTGCCCGAAATTATTTTTGAAATAAGCCCATCCACAAATCTAATCCCAAATTTCAAACCTATCCTAACTTTATTACAAAAATCGACTCACTTTCTGACCCACGTCAGTTTCGTGGCCAGAAAGTGGGTCGATTTAAAAAAATTACGGTCCTAATTAGTCGGGTTGGCAACCTCGACTAATTAGCTAAGTATTAGTAGCCGCAAGCGGGTTAGGTTTGAAAAGCACGACCAAAATGGTCGGGGATGCGAACCACGAACAAAGTGGTCAGGGTTGGCAACCCCGACTAGTTTGCATTTGCTTGGAAATTGTTGGCCTCTTACAATATGTTGTTAGACTTATTCGTGATTAATTCATAGAGATTAAACAACAACAATGAACGGAAACAATACCTGAATCCATAACTATTTAAGCACGGATCTTAATTAGGGTTTGATCTTCTAATCTGAAAGGTGTCTCTTGAATATCTCTTTAGATGGGAATTAGAGAACATAACCTTTAGATTAGGGATCATAACCCCTTATATAGATTTGCAATTTTCTAATTTAGCCTCTCATAAAATTAAAATTGTAGTCTGGTATCTACACAATTAGTCCATGACATGTTTAAATACTCATTGGCCCAATTAACTGATTGATCAATTTATGCAGGTCAACTGAAAAATAGCAACACACTAATATAACATATGTGCCCATAAATAGATTTAATTAGATTTAAATCCAACAATCTCCCACTTGGACACCATATGTTTTCTTGAAGTGTGTATAACCTTATGAGCTCAAAAATTGCTATCACAAATAAGGGTATTTCCAAACAATCTCGTCCATTGACTATATCAATATAGGATCAAAGCGGCATTTGTCACATTTATCGTGACTAAACCCATCAATGGTCACATATACCAATACTTTATCGTGACTAAACCCATCAATGGTCACATATACCAATACAATCAAATGACATAGATCAATCATGGATATGCAGTATGAAAATTACATGCAATGTGATCAGTACATGTATATTTTCAACTAGTCCTACCTTAAACTTTAGTGAGGTCAAAACCGAACATAATGAAACAGAGTGTCTTAACTGAATACTTTATTCTGATCAGACAATACAACCAAACAAAAAGCACCAAAAAATTACAAACTCCCACTAAATCATGATATCCTCGAATAACACCACACCCATATGAGCAGTGTGCTCATGAAAGACCTTGGGTGGCAATCCTTTAGTAAGAGGATCTGCTATCATGGAATTTGTCCCAATGTGCTCTATGGATATCTGTCTACTCTGAACCCTTTCTTTCACAATCAGGAACTTAATGTCAATATGTTTTGACTTAGTTGAACTCCTGTTGTTATTGGAATATATAACTACAGATTTATTGTCACAAAATAACCTTAGTGGTCTTTCAATATTTTCCAAAATGCGCAGTCCAGTGATAAAATTTCGTAACCATATTCCATGATTTGATGCCTCGTAACAAGCTACAAACTCTGCTGCTATAGTGGAGGAAACTATGAGTGTCTGTTTAACACTTTTTTATGATATACCTCCTCTTACTAACATATAAATGCAGCCTGATGTAGACTTTCTGCTATCTTGGCATCCAACAAAATCAGAATCAGAATACCCAATGACTTCCAATTATTCTGATTTTCTGTATGTGAGCATATAATCTTTTATTTTCTGAAGATATCTCATAACCCTTTTGACTGCTATCCAATGATCCATACCAGAGTTGCTTAAGTATCTGTCTAACATTCCAATAATATACCCAATATCCGGACGCATACACACCTAAGCATACATTAGACTTCCTACAGCCGAAGCATAAGAAATCTTCTGCATTTCCTGAATTTTAAGGTTATCTTTAGGGCACTGATTGAGACTGAACTTGTCTCCTTTAGCAACAGGGGTGTCTCTTGGTCTGCGGTCTTGCATACCAAACATTTTGAGTATTTTATCGATATAGCTCTTTTGTGATAATCTAAGTATATCTCGAGAACGATCTCGATGTATCTGGATTCCTAATATAAAAGAGGCGTCCCCAAGATCTTTCATCTCAAAATTCTTTGATAGAAATCTCTTGGTTTCGTACAACATGCATATATCATTAGTGGTAAGCAATATGTTATCGACATACAGAACCAGAAAAATAAACTTCTCTCACTGAACTTGTGATATACACAGTCATCAATAATGTTCATCTCAAAACTGAACGAGATAATTATTTGTTAAAACTTGTAATACCATTGACGATGAGCTTGCTTGAGTCCATAGATGGATTTTCTTAATTCACAAATCATATTCTTTGGGTCTCTTGACACAAAGTTTTCTGGTTATACCATATAAATCATCTCATCAATGTCGCCATTGAGAAATGCAGTCTTAACATCCATCTGATGTAACTCATCAAAATGAGCAACAAGCGTCATGATTATTCTAAAAGAGTCTTTCGATGAAACCGGAGAGAAAGTCTTTGTATAATCAATGTCTTCCTTTTGAGTAAAGCCTTTAGCTACAAGACATGTTTTATATCGCTCTACATTACCATTTACATCCCGGTTGGTTTTAAAAATCCATTTACAACCAATTGGTTTTGCACCTTCTGGTTCTGGCAATGGGACAAGTTCCCAAACCTTATTGTCTTCTATAGACTTGTACTCTTCATTCATGGCATCAATCTACTTTTGAGAGTTAGAACTTTTCATGGCTTGAAGGAAGTTGATTGGATCATCTTCCATCATTCCATTATTTTCCTCATGTTCTTGAAAAAATATAATATAATCATCCGAAATAGCATTTCTCCTTTCTCTCGTGGATCTCCGTAATGGCACTGGTTCTTGAGGTTATTGAGTTTGTTCTTCTGGAACAGGGAGTTGTTCAACATTATCATCTTAAGGTTTCGGATTTACTCCTTGAGCAATAACAGGTATAGGAACCTGAATATTATCAAAAGTAACTGTATGGATTGGGTCTGAAGCTAATTCCTCCTCAAAAACAATGTCTCTAACCTTATTTCTCCCCCCAAACTCAACATCCTCAAAGAATGTTTCTGTTCCCGTCTCAAAAATATTCCTGAGTGTGGGATCATAAAACTTATAGCCCCTAGAGCGTTCAGAATACCCAATAAAGTAGCTACTAACTGTTTTGGAGTCCAATTTCTTTTCATTTGGCCTATAAGGCCTTGCCTTAGCTGGACATCCCCAAATATGTAAGTACTTTAAACTGGGCTTTCGACCAATCCAAAGCTCATAATGTGTTTTAGCAACTACTTTACTTGGTACTCTGTTCAGAATATAAGTTGCTGTCTTTAGTGCTTCTCCCCAGAGTGACTCTGGTAAAGAAGAATGAGCAGCCATACTTCTTACCATATCCTAAGAGTTCTGTTTCGTCTTTCAGCTACATCATTCATGCTAGGTGATCCCGGCATGGTGTACTGTGGGACGATATTACATTCCTCTAAGTATCTAGCAAATGGACCTGAACGTTGTTCACCTGAACCATCATATCTGTCGTAGTACTCACCACCATGATCAGATCTATCGGTTTTAATTCTTTTGTTGAGTTGATTATCAACTTCAGCTTTATAAGCTTTGAACATGTCCAGAGACTCGGATTTTTCATGAATGAGATATAGGTACCCATAACGTGAGTAATCGTCTATGAATGATATAAAGTATTGTTGATCATTCCAAGATGTCGTAGGGAATGGCCCACAAATATCTGTATGTATCAATTCTAAGGCAACTGAAGATCTTTTGGCACCTAATCTCTTAACTTTGGTCTATTTTCCCTTGATACATTCAACACATACGTCGAAGTCTGAAAAATCAAGAGAATCTAAAATGCCATCAGACACAAGATGCTCAACTCTATCTTTTGAGATCTGACCCAAGCGCTTATGCCATAATGTAGCCGAATTTTCCTTATTTAATTTACGCTTAGCACCACGTGATTCCACATGCAATGATTCATTATAAGAAGCAATTGTATCAAGCAAATATAAGTTGTCATAAGTACTCAAGTAATCGGTTCCCACAACATTTGAATTAAAAAATAAACTGAATTGACTATTTCCAAATGAACAATGATAACCTGATTTGTCCAATACAGAAACAGAAACCAAATTTCGTCTAAAAGAGGGTACTGCAAAAGTATCTTTTAAATCCAAATACGAACCAGTTCCTAATAGCAACCTAAAGTACCCGATTGCTTCCACGTCTATCGATTGTCCGTCGCCGACAAAGACGTGTCTTTTAACATCACTTGGTTTTCGGTAGTTCAGGCAACCCTGCATAGAAACACTTATGTGAGTAGTAGCACTAGAGTCTAACCACTAAGTGTTTCTAGGTACAGAAGCTAAATTAACCTCAGAACAAACCAAAGTAAGGAACATACCCTTCTTAGCACGCCAGGCGTGATATTTGGTACAGTCCTTCTTTACGTGTCAAAATTTGTTGTAGAAGAAACAACTCTGATCATCCTTATGTTGTTTCTTCTGAACAGGACCCTTAGCAGCTTTATTATCATTATTTCTTTTCTTGCCCTTATCATTAGAGGCATAAGCCAGATGAGCACTTTCTGTTTTATCTTGCTTCAACTTGTCTTCTTCTTATACACAGTATGAAATGAGCTCATTCAGAGTCCATTTCTCCTTTTGATAGTTATAACTGAACTTAAATTAATTGAATTGTACAAGAAGAGACAACAGAACCAGATGCACTAGTAACTCATCACAAGGATCGAGTTTAAGTGCCTTAAGTTTTAAAGCAATATGAGACATTTTCATAATGTACTCCCTGATATTTCCTTTGCCCTTATACTTCATCGAAATCAAGCAAGCTAAAAGCGTGCTTGTTTCTACCTTATCATTTTTCTCAAAACATTTCTCAATTTCGACAAGGAAATCTTTAGCCTTAGTAATCCCTTCGGATTCTATGCCCCTAAAGACTTTCGGAACGTCACGCTTAATGATCATAAGACTCATGCGATTTGAACACTCTCATTTCTCATACTCCTTCTTAACATCAGGAGTGCTATCCGTATTGAGAGGTTGAGGTTGTTCAGTTTTTAATGTAAGGTCTAGATTCATGCAGCCAAGAATAATTAATATGTTCTCTTTCCAAACCTTGAAATTAGTCTCATTGAGTATGAGAATTGAGCTGATGTTAGCAGAAATTATTACGGCAGATGCATTAGCTGAAATAAATAAAAGATACTCAGAGTATTAACTGTAATTAGTAATCAATAAAATTCAAATAATGACAAATCTCATCTCAAGATATCCAACACAAGATTAATATCAAGTCTTTGGACAGTAATATTAATTGTAGGTGATATCTTGTTACAATGATCAAACATTGACAATAACTCATGTCAAATAATAAAACTATCTTTGGATCGATTCATTATTCACATGTAAACCTTATAATTGTCATACATTTATCATCACAGATGTGTATGCAATCTAAATAAATATTAACCTTCCTTTGGGACGGTTAAATATTTACACGAAAACATACACATAAACATCTAACATCCCTTATGAGCAATCTACACAAGAGAGGTTACTTTGGCAACTTTTTGTTTCAATTAATCATGTAGAATGAGTGATAACTTTAATACCTTAGTGTCATATTATTTGAATTAAAATATTAATTAACTACCAAATTTAATTCAAATAAATAATTTAATTCAAATTAACTGAATTTCCAAAAAAACTTAATTAAGGGCCTCATAGCTTAATTAATTAAATTAAGCACACTAAAAATTGGGCCCATAACTTAATTAGGCCCACAAAATATGTTTTAATTGGTATATCCAATTAAACCATTCTTAAAGAATTTTAGGCCCATAACCGAATGGTTTTAAGTGGGCTTGGACTTATGCAAACCCAATAAAGAATTGATTTTAGTGAGTTTGAGGTCATGTGCCCTAACAAAACCAAGGAAACCCCAAATAAAATCCACCTTCGACTTCTTTTAACCGATGAAACACAATAGACGCAGCCCTCTCCTTTCACCCGACGGGAAAGAAGAGAACGCCAGAGAACGAATGCGAGGTTCGTTTGAGAACGAACGCAAGGTTCGTTTAAATTGAGCACGAGGCTCGCCTGAGAATGAACGCGGGGTTCGACTTGAGAACGAACGCAAGGTTCGACTTGAGAACAAACGTGGGGTTTGACTTGAGAACGAACACCGGGCTCGACTTGAGAACGAACGTGGGGTTCGACTTGAGAACGAATGCGAGATTCGTTTGGATCGAACCGAAGTTCACTGAAGCTTTCAAGCCCTGAAGCTCGCCTAAAATTGAGGTAACCTCCTCCTTAATTTCCGCACGTTTTCAAGCACGATCTCTTGCACGAACACCCCTTTAGGGTTTCGTTTTGAACCGTCACCGCCTCCGCTATCTCCAATTGACAGCGAGGCCGTCAGCAGAACATTGTCGGCAAAGAGTGTGGCGATCGACGATTGACTCCATAAATTGATCTCTTGCTTTCGATTTTGAATATAATTTAGATCCAAACAACCGAAAGAAAAATCAAGCCAAAAGATGAACTTTGCTTAATCCATCCGAACAGCAAATCAAAAAACGACAAAGTCGTTTAAAAAACCCAAGTTTTGGAAGCAACAGTTCATGTTTGCACAAGATCCAAACGTGCACAGATCTTACTAAAAATGAATTAAGATAAAAAAAACCCTAATCTTTATCTTAGATCCCTAAGATTAATCACGGTGGCTCTGATACTACTTGTTAGACTTATTCGTGATTAATTCATAGAGATTAAACAACTACAATGAGCGGAAGCAATACCTGAATCCATAACTATTTGAGCACGGATCTTAATTAAGGTTTGATCCTCTAATCTGAAAGGTGTCTTTTGAATATCTCTTTAGATGGAGATTAGAGAATAGAGAACGTAACCTTTAGATTAGGGACCATAACCCCTTTATATAGATTTATAATTTTCTAATTTAACCCCTCATAAAATTAGAATTGCAGTCCGGTATCTGTACAATTAGTCCATGACATATTTAAATACTCATTGACCCAATTACCTGATTGATCACTTTATGCAGGTCAACTGAAAAATAGCAACACACACTGATATAATATATGTTCCCACAAATAAATTTAATTATATTTAAATCCAACATATGTTACATGTACATCCTTGAAGCAACACTTTTTGAAGAGGCATTTTTTAATTGGTCTGATGCAACTCTGTATGAAGAGCTTCTTTTAATGATATCTAAAGATGCTTGTTATTGGGCCTCTTATAAAATTCCTCCTTCCTGGAGAAGAAAATATTGGAGTTGCCAGTTTCTGTGCACAAAGTTGAAGTGCTTAACCCAAGACATTATCCAGCAATGTAGATATAACAGTACTATAACCCAAATAAATCAAAGCAGACATGAGGAGATTAAAAGTATTAGAAACCTGAGTGGGAATGGTGTGGCCACCTTATTCGGCAATTTATTATCTGATAACAGACCAAATGGTCGAGATTCCCAACCACGACAAATTTGGTCACAAACCTCCCCTGTTCCTTGACCTCGCTCCTAATTAGGTTACTAATTAATCGAGGTTAGCAACCCCGACTAATTAGGATAACAATTTTTTAAAACGATGCAGTTTTTGAATCTGACATAACCAGAAACTGGGTCGATTCTTGTAATAAAGTTAGGCTAGGATCAAATTTTGGGATTAAATTTGTGAATGGGTTTATTTTAAAAAATTCTTCCTTTCTGCCCCTCGGTGTTTTGAATTGGGTAAATTTTAAACGCTACCTCCACTTTCCATTGCTTGTTCTTCCATACAATCATCTCATTTTTTCCACAAAGTACACGCCAAGGCTACATAATAGATTTTTTTCACAAAATACACCTCATTTTTTTCCACAAAGTACGCCAAGAGTACATAATCCATTTTTTTCACAAACTACACTCCGACCCTGCATAATCGAATCTCCATCAACAGACTACATGCATTGACGACCTGCCTTAGTATTAACCCTAGCAGCAGTCACGTCTTCAGGCAAAGCATTCTTCTATTTATCGAGACCTCGTCAAACAAACCCCGAGAAACAAAAGATATGATTAGTCATACAGATGCATGCATGGACTCGAATCAGTTTGCCCTGATAGAGACGGAAATTAACATCAATTTTAGATTTTCGTTGAATATTGAACCCTGGCATCTTATCAACATAGCAAAACAAGCATATAACTCAACCCGAACATCATTTACAAGCAACAAAATGTACCATATCTGCAGAAGAAAGGGCCACAAAAGAGTCATCAGACACTTTTTACAGCCTGTGCACTAATATATTACTAAGCAGATCCATATCATAACATAGCAAGTGTGAAGTTTTCAAGATCTGAAACTAACACAGAACTCTACTCAAAAAATAATATTCAGTAGGAGGCAAATATTTTTTTTGCATTATCCCCAATGACATAATTAACTACTCATTCAACGTTTTTTAAAAAGAAAAGGCACGGTCACCTCTTCAAACTACAGAAGTATAAATTATAAAAGAAATATCTTCTTAGTGAACCATGGAAAGAAGATCTACATATGCTTTAACACCTCAAGGATCCGCTATTGTAACTTCAACCTCAACACCAGGTTCAATGGTGATGGAAGTGATCTGCTTCACTACCTCTGAAGAACTCACTAGATCGATCACCCTCTTGTGCACACGAAGCTCAAATCGATCCCAGGTGTTTGTACCTGAAAACAAGTAGCTCAAAGGTAAGATAGAGTTATGACTTTCCCAAATGCATGTGCAAAGAAACTGCAGGTAGAAGATGAATTATACTATGATAAAAATCAAAATGAAGGTAAGTTGAGGGGTAACTACTGGGTTTCAAGATAATTTAGAAGCGATGTTTAAAACGCATGTGTAGGTCCTTATGTTTCAACTGTATCTTGTGATGACAGACCTATAATCATTTTAGACCTAGAAGCCTGAGCTACTATGGTCTACATTGAGCAACAGAAGCTCAAGTGAGTATTACCAGTCTGGTCACAGCTTGTGCATTGTACCAAATCCAATCAGCCATACATAAGAAGCAGCCTGCCTATACATGCATTATTTCCACTCTGCGAGCTAGCCAAGTTCTACATACAAACTAGTCCAGGTTAAAATGGACTGGTCTCTCCAACATGCTAAGAATCAGGTTATTAGTATTATCACTACAAATGATATGTATTTAGCTATTATAAACTGGTAAGTCCAATCTGAACTTGTCACGGTTCAACTTGTCAAATGAAACCTACAGACACAATATGGTTGAGAATAAGTTGTAATCATCGAATTTCTCAATAGCTTGAGATTGATTATTCAATGTCATGGCAGAGTGAATGTTTTCACATCAAGCTAGATCGTCTATACCACTGCACAAAAGAAAATTCTAGCATCATCTCTACATTCATTTAAACAAACCAACACCAGTTTTCTTAGCCAATCACCTTACTACAATAAACCCAAGTTTATAGAAGTGTCATGATTACCTCTAGTTCATATAAGTATATTGGTTGTATAAGAGCATCTCCAACAACTTCTCCATATTCTTGAAATACTCAATTTTGGGGAATATAGAGTTTTTTTTTTGTCCAACAGATTCCTCATCCCATTCCCCAAAATAGGGAAGGAAGAGAAAAAAATAGGGAGCCTTCACCAAATCTGCAGCATTCTCCAAATTTTTGGGGAGAGCTTTATTATTGTAATAAATACGATTTTTCAAAATGGGGAAGCTGTTGGAGTTGGAGCAAAAATAATTTAGAGAATATGGCTTTTGTTTCTCCATTTTGGAGAAAATTTTGGGGAAGCTGTTGGAAATGCTCTAATGATCAAGGGAAGCATCAAATGACTGATGGATCAACGAAAAAACTCTTTACCTATTTAGTTTATCAAATTACCAGATTTTTAAAGCAAGCAAGAATCTGAGTACAGGTACATCTTTTTTCCATTAGTCATATGATTTCTGCAGATCCACAACAGCAAAATGAAATTTTATAATAAAAAAGTTTCTTTAAGAATGACATATGACTGAACATCAGTTTTAAAAAGCTCGATTTTGAAACTTCATAGACGAGTCTCGGCATCTCAATTATCATTTCATCATCTGATCAGTCAACTTCAGCACCAATGCTGAATAGAGAAAAAAATTTATCAATCTTGATTGATAGATTGATTAGCTGCAGCTAGAAACCATAGCTCTTATAAACAAGAACCATAAATTTTAAAAAAAAAAAGCCGTAGGAGTTGAGAAGTAAAATAGCAAAAAAGCAGAGAAGAGAGTAGAAAAGAACATCATCTATCAAATGGTTGAAGGCGAAATAGCACAAATCATGAAGAGATGGTGAACCAGCATTGAGCATCCCTACTCACTGTTGATATAACTCTTAACAAACAACAAACCACTTCAAATGTACAAGTGATGAAAGAAAGAAAAAAAGCATAAAATACTAAGATGTCTAACAATATATATTTAGTTATATTCCCAACGGGTAGAATACTATGTAGCCTTAAAGAAGAACATGCAATAAGAGAAGAATAAAATCCAGCTCTATCTCTCACTTAAAATTTTTGAAAATAAATTCTCTGCTTTCCCATATTTCTTACAGTTACAGTTTCATCAGAACTCCTATGGCCTTTTAAGTTCATAGAGACAATACTTTTAAGAATAGCATGTAACCGACCATCAGTTTTAAAAAGCTCGATCTGTAAGACTTCATAGACAAGTCTCAGAATCAATCATAATTGTATCATCATTTGATCAGTCAACACCACCCACCAGTTCTGGCAGCCAATACTATTTGTAAAGACTAAACTATTAATTTTCAAAAAGTATATTGAACAGAGAAGAGAATAGAACAATCAATCAAAAAAAACATCTGATCATAATCTAAAGGGCAATACCAGCAGGATTGCTGGAAGTCGGTACCTTTTATCAAATTACAAACCAGTACTGATTTCAAAATAACTGACAATGACTGATACGAAAGAAGATAGTCATCTACTCTAATGTATCATCATCATTATCTAATACGTCGTACCATTACTGGCATATGATAGCTCTTAATGGATGAAGAAAAGAACAAAAATTATCTACAGAGAGAGGAAAAAAGAAAATAATTATCTACAGAGAGAGGCAGAGGAAGATACCAAAATATTCAAAACCAATAAGAGGGTTAAAATAAACAGATGTTAGACGAAAATTAAAATAAAATTCTGATGACTCATTAGAAAAAAAACTTAAAAGAAGGGAAAGCATTAGAAACTACCCTAAAACACATGTTAATCTTGTGTGATCAGTCTGGGCAAGATGTTCCTTAGCAACGATTCCTTCTCTACTAATTCCATGGTGATCGAGACCACATAGAGGCTCTCGATTAAATGTGCGCAATAGCGTATAATAAATTTGAGGGAGAAGGTAAATCACTAAATCGAAGATAAAGAAACTACAGAGTTTATTTTGTATGTTAACTCATTTTAGGATTCCTTTTTATTAGCAAAAGTATCCATTTGAAATAAAAGAGAAACTTTAGCCTCAAAGGAACTCCCACCTTCATATGAAAAAGGAATAAGAATATCCTTAAAAAAAATTAATTTGATATTTTGCTTGTCAATCATCAATGATAGTTGGTAACAAAGCAAATATCAACTTTCATATTAGTTAGGATACTATTTCTCGAGAAAGGGATTATTACTTAAGCAAAAGTCTCTCTGTTATGTTATTTCAAACGGGCAATTTTCTTTAATAAAATTGAGCTCTGAAGGACACTTACTCAAGAAGTCTCCTTCATTCCATGGTCGCGCAGGAAGGGATCATCAACTAAAGGCACTCATCAAACAGACCACCTTCCTTAATCATGCCTACCCATTAATGAACCTAACAATATATTACTTAAAGTACACATCAAACAGACCACCATCCTTAATCATGCATAACCAATACTGAATCTAACAATACATTACTCAAGGTCCTCTTTCTTTAAGACACTCATTTATAAGGGCGACGCTAATTATATACCATGTGACACATCCATCACGACCATCCCCCTTTAATGTTAAAATTCAGAGTGCTCCGATAAAATCGGTACACAACCAAACATCGAGAAAAGCTTAAAAATTAAATTCAGCTCATAAAAAGGAAAATGCCAACCATAATCAACTAAAGGATTACAAAACGTTCAGCGAAAAGCCAAAATGTGAAGATAAGATTACAGAAAGTCCCCCTCATGCTTTGCTTGATTGACACATTTTCATTTGCGGGTCAAATAATCATTGGTTCTTTTTAATAACATCCATTCTGACTAACTGAATTAAATATAGAAAACTTATATTTGTTTCTCCGGGAGTGCAGGTGATTGTTATATCTACAATGCTATCTTTTACATCCCAGTAAATTCAGTAGCAATTAAAAAAGAGAGGACCGAAGTGTCACTTTTAATACCTCAAAATGACAATTATGCAAATCTCACAGCGATTTTTTGAAATTTACCCAGATTTGAATGAAAAGCTCTATAAAAAAAATTACCTTCTCCACAAGGAGATTTCCGTGTCGTGATGAGAAGAACCTTGGTAGGCATCCTCACCGGCCCCTTCACTACCAGTCTCTTATCCTTCGCTCCTTTCACAAGATCAGCACAAACTAAAAGCACAAAAACAGCAACAACAAACTAAAATTAAAAAAAATAAAAACTCAACAAAAATCAAATCAAAGACGACTAAACACTAACCCTTCTCGAGATTCTTGACGTTCTTCGAGGAGAGAGTGATCCTGATGCGGTGGAGCTGCTCCTGGGCTTCTTCTAGCCCTTGCTTCGCTGGCTTCATCGCGTACGCCATTTTTTCACCCTGAATTGAGATTGAAGGAGATTAGAATGTGAAACCCTAGAATTCTAGAAACCCTAATTTAAGAACATGGTCACCTGCCTTAAGAACAGCGGCGCTGCTGCTTCGTTTGTATCTATTTCACGGGTTTTCGAGGGTTAGGGTTATTTTCGCGACTCATTATATATATGGGGACGAAACAGGTCGGGTTTGGCTGCTGCCTTATGCGGAGTTAAAGTTTACGGGCTAACTTCACAAAAGCCCCTGGAGTTTGGAGGTTGTGTTTGTGCACATTACCTCTAGAACTTTATTGTCTCACTTACATAATCCCCTGAACTTTAGAGGCCACGTGATGATATTGTGGGGTGAGCAAACAGTCAGTTCAGTCGGCTTTGACGATTATGTATCAAATCAAAAACTTGTTGCGAAAATTTTTAGTTTCTTGGCTTATTGTTGCCATTGTTTGGACTCTGAGAAGCAAAGAGGAAGAAGAACTGATATTTCTGAGGGGCTCCGGTAATGGGTAAGTGGTTTTTCTTTTGTTTTCGTTGTTCTTTCTCAAGGAGAATGGTCCTCCTTATATAGGAGCTAAACTCATCATCTCTACCCCTCAGATCCGCCCCCATGAGAGATTTTCTCTCAACCACACATGATTCACGTTCTCCACCATTCTCTCAACAGAGAAACAGTGGTTGATTTGGTCATCAATGACCAAGTCAAGCTAACATCTCCCACTTGACCAAATTAACCAAGTGGCATGCCTCCCACTATCCGTGAGATCGGATGTTTCTGCTTACCATTACTCCCACTATCCGTAGAGAGTAACTCTTATTTCATTATTTATGAAATTTTACTTGGACTTATTTATTCCTAAGTCCCATCAAACTTATATGTTTGATAAAAGATTCTGCTGGTATTCCTTTAGTCAAAGGATCAGCAATCATATCTGTAGTAGGGATATAAGTCACTTTGACTTCTCCATTTTCTACAATATCTCGAATATAGTGATACTGGATCTCAATATGTTTTCCTTTGGAGCTATTCACATCACTATTGATTAAGCTAATTGTTGCTTGATTATCACAATAAATATCAATAGGTCCTAACAAATTAAGATCAAGATCAAGATCAATCAAAAACCGTCTTATCCAGACAGCATGTGTAGTTGTCATACTGCAATCTATATATTCAGCTTCTTGCGTATATCTAGCAACATACCCTTGTTTCTTGCTACTCCAAGAAACAGCTCCTCCTCCAAAGATAAATAAGTGTCCTGAAGTGGACTTTTCATCATCTTTATCACCTTCGAAATCAGCATCGGAATAACTGAGGAGTTCAAGCGAATCAGCTTGATAAACTAATCTATGAGTCAATGTACCTCTGATATACTTCATAATCCTTTTAATAGCTTCCCAATGTGCTGGTCCTGGATTACTTTGATATCTACTGACCAGACTCACAGCATAAGCTATATCAGGTCTGGTGCACAACATTGCATACATCAAGCTTCCAATTGCTTGAGCATAAGGAATATCTAATGGCTTCTGCCCCTCTCCAGGACTTTGCTCTTTACATAATCTCTTTCCCATAACCAACGGAGTTGGTGCCGGATTGGAATTCTCCATTCCAAACCTTTTAAGAACTGATCTTAAATATTTTTCTTAGTTTAAACTTAGCATTCTAGACTTTTTATCTCGAATTATTTGAATTCCAAGAATATATGATGTATCTCCCATGTCTTTCATCTCAAACTTTTCGCTGAGATCTGTCTTGGTTTTATTCAACATTTCTATATCATTTCCAGAGAGCAACATATCATCCACATAAAAGGATAATATAGTAAACTTGCTCCCATTTTTCAAGACATATACACAATTATCTAATTTATTTTGAATAAAACCAAGTTTAGTAACTGCATCATGAAATTTGAGATACCATTGTCTAGAAGACTGTTTTAAACCATATAGAGATTTTATTAATTTGTAAACTTTATGTTCCTGTTCTTTCACCTGAAAACCTTCAGGTTGTTGCATATATATTGCTTCCTTCAACTCTCCGTTAAGGAATGCAGTTTTAACATCCATTTGGAATAACTCCAAATCAAGATATGCAACAATAGCCAAAATAATTTTAATGGATGCAAATTTAGCTACAGAAGAATACGTCTCCTGAAAATCTATTCCTGCCTTCTGGTTGTAACCTTTGGCAACTAACCGTGCTTTGAATTTATCAATAGATCCATCAACACGATATTTCTTTTTGAGTACCCATTTGCATCCTATGGCTTTTCTATTTTCTGGTAGATCACATAACTCCCATACCTTATTCTTTTCTATGGAATCAAGTTCTTCTCTCATAGATTCTAGCCATGAAGCTGATTCATGTGATTTCATCGCATCAGAAAAGGTTAAGGGATCTTGTTCTTCTATATTTGTATCCACCGAAAAACAGGATGGCTCACATGAATATAAATAGTAATCATCCATCCATGAAGGTTGTGTTCTTGGCCTTTTGTTGCCTACAACCGGTTGATTAGGTACATTATTTTCCATATGTATTTTATCATTTTCAAGGTTAGGTTCATTCACAATATCAGAGTCATTAGTGGAAACAACACTGTAATAATCATCATCTATTACAGTTAGAGGTTCTGTTTCCTCTTGAACTTGTTCCCCTTCCTCTATATTCTCTAGAAATGTAGTATCTCTGCTTTCAATGACTCCTTTTTCTTTATTATAGAACTTATAACCTTTTGACTTATTTGAATACCCTATGAATCTATACTTTATTATTTTAAAATCCAACTTATCTCTAAGTTGACATGGAATGAGAACATGGGCTATAGATCCCCACTTCCTGAGATGACTCAAATTAGGTTTCCTCCCATTCCATAATTCATAAGGTGTAGATACAACTGATTTGGTGGGAATTCTATTTAAAATGTAGTTTGCAGTTAACAATGCTTCTTCCCAAAAGTTTTTAGAGAGACCAGAATGAGACAACATGCACCTAACTACATTTAATAATGTTTTGTTTTTTCTTTCAACAACACCATTCTGTTGTGGCGTATATGGCATTGTTGTATGCCTTTTAATTCCATGCTGAATACAATAACTTTCAAATTCTTTAGAATTATATTCTTCACCTCTATCAGTTCTCAGAATTTTGATTTTCAATCCAAGTTGGTTTTTAACTTCTGTCTTATATCTCTTAAAGCAGTCAAAAGCTTCTAATTTTCTGGATATAAGATAGACGTGTGCAAACTTGGAATAATCATCTATAAAAGTAATAAAATATTCTTTATTACTATGAGTTTTGACACTTAGGAGACCACAAATATCCGAGTGTATCAACCCTAAAAGTTCATTGGCTCCGCCAATAAAAGATTTTCTAGTCATTTTACCAGTTAAACAATGTTCACATTGTGGCAATTGAACATTAGATAGTGTAGGAAGCAAGTTCATTCTGATAATTTCTTTTATTTTTGAAATACTAGCATGTCCTAGTCTAGAATACCACAATTCAGATTCAGAAATATAACAAGACAAGTAGTTCAAATTTGAAATTTTATTATCAAAATTATTACAAACTACTGGAAGAATGCATAATTCATGCTCGGGCACATATTTACCCATAGCATACACTTTATTATTCTTGCCTATAGAAACCCTGTTATTATAGAACCTCACTTCCAGGCCTTTCTTCATCAAGCTGGGAACAGAGATTAGATTGCGTCTAATTCCTGGCGCATAGAACACATCTTTGAGGACAAGAATGCTGTCCCCCAAGATCCAATCTATACGAACCAATACCTTCTACATTGAGATAGGTATTATTTCCCATATAGATTCTCTGTTCTCCTTTCTTCAGCTCGGTGAATTCTACGACTCCATCTTGTCCTTTGCGATATGCCTAGTCGCACCGGAGTCGATCCACCAACCACTGATATCCGTCATCACAGCATTACATTCCGTCACACCGACGAATTCTCTTTTGCTAGTGCCCCATTGTTCTGGATGCTTATAGCCTCCCTTATTCTCCTGTTTTTCACCTTGTGGGCAATTGGGTTTGAAATGCCCGAACTTTCCACAATTGTAGCAGGCTCCACGAGGTACTTTCTTTCTCTTGAACTACTGCGATTTTCGGTCCTCGTGGTTGTGGTTTACTAGAACCGGGTTTTTTATAGCTTTTAGCATTATGCCTCTGGCGGACATAATTCAGCTCCTGCTGCACCATATTCAGTTCTGGTTCCTTCCTACTGGCTATTAAGTCATGTTCTATCGCTAGGTGCATAGAAAGATCAGTGACAGACTTAATGGCAGGGGTCATTTTTTATGACTATTCAAAATGGTTGCTACTTGCATTCTTTCCTGGATTTCGGTCCCAGCAGTGGATAAGTCCTTAGCCATGACAATCATTTTATTTATATGTTCTACGACATTGTCTCCCTCTTGCATACGACAAGAATTATACTTATGCAAGAGGAGTTGAATGTTAACTTCAGAAGCAGTGTCGTATTTTTCTTTTATTGCATTCCACATGTCCATGGAAGTTTTATAAGTTTCAAAAACTTTGATTAAATTATCTTACATGAACATGAGCATAAGGCTTTTCGCCATTTTGTCTTTCGACTTTCCACTGCTCAAACCCTTTCTTTTCTTCAGGTGTTGATTTATCAGTAAGGGTTGGAGCAGCGGTTTCGATTACATCATCAATGTTGTCATGAATAAGAGCATATCCTATTTTTCTATGCCACATATCATAATTACTATCAATAAATTTGTTAATTTTTCCTAGTTCTGATAGAACGAGTTTACTAGCCATTTGGTAAAGAACTAAAACTAAATTCAATTTTAAATATGTAGAAGGTTGATATTTTGACAATTATACTAAAAAATAATAAAGTTAGATAAATAAAAAATTAAAATGAACCTGATTTTTGTGAGTTGAGAAACGAAGCTCCAATTTGAGCGAGATTGTCACTCAGCGGTGTAGATTGGATCAGCACTTCTCGAAGTTTTGTCGTCGTTTCTGACTGGATTGGAGATGATCAAGTTGGAACAGCCGGGCCAACAAACAAGCACAGATTCAAGGCCCAACAAGAAGGCCCAATTTATGTTACTGCAGATGTATGCTTTGAGCTCACGTGCTTTGATGGGAGAGAGCCTTGAAGATGTGTTAATACGTTTGTAGGACTAGTGAACAATAGGGATGTTGATTCTAGGACCAGTAAACAATAGGGATATAGACTATATAGTAGGACGAAAACAATAAGACCTGCTAGTTGGATGTAGACATATGGGTGTAGGTTAGGCTTGTAGGTGTAGGCCTGTGGCTAGGCTATGAACAAAGAGTAGGACCGAAAAATAAAAGGGAGTAGGCTATGAACAACAGTTTTGAAACAACAGAGAGTAGACTAGATTAACTTTGAGTAGGCTGTCTTTTAACCGAAGGATATAGGGTAGGCTTTACTTTTCTTCTTCAAGAATGTTGTTACTGGTTCTTCTTCTTTAACTAAACTTTTCTTCTTCAACAGAGAGGGCTTCTTTGTTGGGAAAATAGCAGAATAAGAGATGATGAAGAACCTTCAGCTCTGATACCACCAGTGTTTGGACTCTGAGAAGCAAAGAGGAAGAAGAATTGATATTTCTGAGGGGCTCCGGTAATGGGTAAGTGGTTTTTCTTTTGTTTTCGTTGTTCTTTCTCAAGGAGAATGATCCTCCTTATATAGGGGCTAAACTCATCATCTCTACCCCTCAGATCCGTCCCCATGAGAGATTTTCTCTCAACCACCCATGATTCAAGTTCTCCATCATTTTCTCAACAGAGAAACAGTGGTTGATTTGGTCATCAATGACCAAGTCAAGCTAACAGCCATAATACTCGAAGGTGCCACCCTTTTTTTAACTTTTTATTATAAAGTTTTATTTCGACAATTTGATACCCAAAATGCCAAAAAGGTTTGACAAAAATTTTACTCAGGAATATCTTCCTATAGAAGTGAATGAGAAATAAATTTATGGCGGACAAATTTTCAAAACCAACCTATTTGGACTTTTATTCCCCAAAAACGACCCCATTCAAAAATAATTGCAAAAACCGACCTGGTTTCAGCCTCAGCGCTGAAACCAGGTCGGTTTTTGAAAAAAACTCTCCGAAACTTCACGGGAGTTGAACTCCCGTGAAGTTTCATAGTTCAAAAAACTTCACGGGAGTTCAACTCCCGTGAAGTTTCGGAGAGTTTTTTTTCAAAAACCGACCTGGTTTCAGCGCTGAGGCTGAAACCAGGTCGGTTTTTGCAAATAAAACTGAATGGGGTCGTTTTTTGGGAATAAAAATCCAAATAGGTTGGTTTTGAAAATTTGTCCAATTTATGGCTTTGGGGGATCAATTTGTCTAATTAAGGTGAATTTCACAAAACCCTCCTGTAGGGTGATTTGAGATCCCCAACCTCTGAAATAAGGAAAACCCCTTTAACTTTTGAGAACACAAAAATCGTTGAAATTTCAAAAGTTCCACAAAAATAAACTAACCTTTTTAAGAAAACCATTAACAGTTCCCTACTTTCCTCCATTTTCCTCTATCCTCTCTTCCCCAAGAAACTTGAGAGTGGAATTTGTCACGGGAGCTACTTTAACCGAAGTTAACAGGATTTTGTGGAAATCCCTAAAGTTTGGGAGGGCTTTTTCTCTAAGTTTTCAAAGTTCAAGTGGGTTTTGTTCAAAACAATTTTAAAATTTATTCTTTTATTAACTTCATGACTTCAGCTCATTTTAGGCCATGCACTTCTTGAAGCCACTGGTCCTATTATTCATTGAAATTGTTGGAATATACTTAACATGTGGATAGTTACATAAATGATCTTTGCCAAAATTTCCTAGTGACTGGAGAGTCAATAGCAAAAAGTTATAGGCATAATTTCGTGGAAAAGAGTAGATGCTCTGTATATCAAATCACATCATACCCCCTTTAAAGGCACAAGTTCGGGAAAATCTTTTTATGGTCAATATTACCCTTTACTATTTTAAATATTTCATTTATATTTTAATCTCTCCTAATCATAATTATATCCTATCATAATCCTACGTGAACAATCTATAACTTATTAATTTTTAAAAAAATAATATTAATAAAATATATAAAATATCTTTATGGTATTAGTTTGTTGAGATAAAGAAATTATACCTAGCTAACATACTATAATACATAAAGTATTGCAAAAAAATAAAAAAGTTTTAAAATTGCACAAAATACCTTGAAAAGTTCAAATTTATAAAAACCATCGCAACGTCTAAAAACTTAAAATAACAAACATAAAATCAAGAAATTAATAACAGTTTGCGAAGAATTTTAAATTTGCGGTTAACACCTCAATGTCTCAAAAATTATAGATACGCTCTCAAAAATTTAAATTACAAACAAGCACCTGAAATTCTAAAATTTTATAACTTGCAAACAATATAGATGAATTCAAGAGATTATTATAATGCACCAGAAAATTTTTGATATTTTAAAATTTAAAACAATAAACATGAAATTAAGAAATTAACAGCAATCTCCAAATAATTTAAAATTTTTAATTAACATCCTCAATGTCTCAAAAATTATAAAAACACCCTCAAAAGTTTAAATTATAAAAAATAACCCTAAAATTCTAAAAACTTTAAAACTTGCAAACTGTTAGATCCTAGAGGGGGGGGGGGATGATTAGAGTCTTATGCTAATCTAATCCAATTTTATGCCAATTAAAACTAATTAATAAATTATTCTTACAAGAAATATATACAATATGTTACAAGCAAGAATAAGCAATATGAACAAAGGTAAATATCCTAGCAATGAGATATACTATGGGATATATGCAAGGATATATAATTAACACAAGCGTAAACAATCTAAACTAGATAGTGAGTAATATAATCAACAAGCAATATATAAAGATGACATAAGATATGAACATAAAAATAAGTGCGCCAATGCAATCACAAACAAACGATATGATTACGGAGTTTGGTCCCCACGACCTACGCTCCGCTCCTCACCTCGAGGAGATCCCCACTATCACAACTGGATTTTCTACGTTTACCCGAACAATGTTTATAGCTCCTAATACGGTTTTCTAGTTTACCGAAAACTCTACAACTCACACACTCTTGCAATCCCACTCTACACCCTATCAAGTGTTGGAACTAGACGTGTCTCCTTCAAGTGCTCGGATACAACCTCTCCCTAGGTTCATCAACCGACGCCACTCCTCTTGGAACGATCCCCGACTCTCGCCACACACTTCTCTCGGTGTATAAGTGTATTACAAAGTGAATCTCACAATAAGCACAAATACAACAAATAATTATTCTCTAATATGGATGAGAACACAATGAAAACTCATACTCAATTGTTACAACTCTCACCAACCCAAATATACAATATATACAAATACAATAAGCTCAAGTGGGTGTGTGTAAACAATGAGTGAAATCAAATCAACTAAACTCAATTAAAATCTAGCTTATGAAAATTATGAATAAAACAATAAATAGCTAGAAATAGAGTTTAGAAAACTTCTCAATTGATCAAGATGTAGAGGAAGAATAGTTGGATGCCCAAACACCAATAGATGATCTCCTCAAGCTCTTGTGAAATTGATTTCACAAACTCAAACTTCTAAATGCTTAAAAGCTTCTTAAACAAACTTAAACCAAACTTAAAGCCTTGTTTAAAACTCTTTAAACTTGTTTTAAAAACACTCTCTTAGTTGTTATGAGAACTGAGATCAATGGGGGTATTTATAGCCTTCTAAAACCTCAGCCAAAAACCCCAAACAAAAGACCAAAAAGCCCACAAAATCGAAAATCAGATTCTGTACAAAAATGACCGTTGGGCGATCGGCGGTCGACCGTGGGAAAATAGTGGTCGACCGCGAGCAACAAAAAAACAAAGAAAAGTCTCTGGACATCAGCCGGTCGACCATGACGGTCGACCACGAGAACATCCGGTCAACCGTCACGGTCGACCACGAGCCTCTGAAAAACTTCCTGAGTCTCTGGACTCAGGGACGATCGACCGTGATGGTCGACCGCAAACAGATACTAAAAATATTCAGGTTTTGAACCTGTTTTTATTGATTTTGAAAATTTGTTAAATATAACAAATGATGTCCAAAAATAATAAAACTTTGGGAAATGTATATAAACATGTAAATGAACATGTTACAAAAGGAATTTCTCAAATTTCATTTCCCATTTGTAAAATATCATCATTTTGCAAAATAGTCCAAAACATAAAAATATAAACATATGAGTTTTGACAGTTTAGTTTAACTATGTTTTGAAACTTTACAAAATGATTATATAAACTTAATAAGAGATGTATATAATTATTATTAAGTCCATAAACCAAGAAAACATTATTTTTACAAAATTGCATATTTTGCAAACATTTCAAAAGTAAATATGATTTCATTGAACTAAATAAAATTGACATTGATGAAATCATATATATGCATGTAAGTATGAAATAAAAATATGTTTTCTAATTATATTTAATTATTTCATATTAAAACTTGAAAACTTGAAAACCAAAAAATATATGTATATATAACTATATATATACAAAAACCAAAACGTGTTTGTGTGTATATAATTGAGCTTAAAGTATCAACACACATAATATAAACCTAAACTAAATATTACCCAAGCAATCTTGATCTTCAATAAGCTTGACTTGGTACACTTGCGGATGAAGCTTGAACTTAGATCTTGAACTTGAATTATATTGCTTCAACCACTATATCCGCCAACCTCCATTTGATATGATCGTTATGGCACAATCCACCCAACCTCCAACATATTGTTTGCCTAGAATAAATATAAAACACAAACACTAGATAAACAATATTAGATGTAAATTATTTGTAAATCATCATCAAAACAAGAAGGCCAACACAAACAACAAAAGATGAATTCAAGAGATTACCTCCATGCTCCTAAAAATTTATAATTTATCGAAACAAACCTCAAAAATACAGAAATTGTAGAAAAACTCTTTCAAAATTTAAAAATTACAAAGAACTCTAAATTTTCAAAATTTATAAATAGTACACATCAAAATTAAAAGTATTGGTATCCCTGAATTTTTTAAAAATTAATCTACAGTTTTAACAATTATAAAAAGCACCCTCAAAATATCTGAGTTGCAAGAAATATCGTGACATTTAAAAATTACCATTAACACATGAAACATAGAAGTTACAACTACCAAACTTAAAAGTAATTTTTTAAAAATATTCCCAAAGTTTTAAAATTACAAATCACACCCTCAAATTTCAAAACCACAAAAAGGGCTGAAATCTTAAAACTTAGCAAAAAAATTGAAATTGTTATTGATTCTAAAACCCCAAATACATCTCAGCCCTCCTTCAATAAAAATTCCCAAAAAAACCAGCCCTTTTCTCACGTTACCCCTCAGATTTCGTGTTCACAACCCAACCCTTTTCTCACGCCCCCCCAAGGTGGCATTCATAACCATTCTCCCCTCCTCCTCTTCAGCGTCGCTGCTGAAGCTCGCCCTCACCCTTGACATCTCCTCACCCTCGCCATCACCTCTCCCTCGTCCTCTCTAGCGCTCGAGATTGTCATCGTTGAGATCTCCTCCCCTCCGGCTCCTCGCCCTCAACATCGATATCTCCTCGCTCTCAAGTCTCATCTCCTCTCGTTATTAGCAACACCGCCAAATCCTCGCCCTCACCGCCGCCAACATTTAAGCTCAGCCCTCAGGTCCATCACCGTCGTCGGAGCTCGCTTCGACCTCTTCATCAGCCCTCGTGACTTCGAACAAATTGAAAGCGTCGACGTCTTCGATTTCTTCAAAATCAAAGCCTTCCTCTTCTAAATGCAATAATCCTCCAACTTTATAAGTAAATGTTTGTGTTAATATGCGTCGAAAGTTAAAATTGCTGCCTCCACCTATTGATGTCTGTGTCAACAAGTCATTGCTTGATGAGATATATCCTCTTGCATGTGTTTCTCCCCTTCCTCAAATCTGTTATGTGTTAGGCAATTGTTTGTTTAGATATAGAAACCCCATATGAAACAATGTCAGTCCAATGAGTAGGATGATTATTTTGTATCAGAGTACCCCTGTCATATGTGGCGGTGTTCTAAGTCATGAGGTATAATGTTTGTGTTAATTAACTTGTAAAATTCATTGTGATTATTGTCATATCGAGTATCTATTTAATTTTTAGGTATATTGTTTGTGTTAACATGCGTCTTAATTTGCCCAAATATATTTAATTTTTAACTATTTCTAAATTATAATTTTGTTGTAGGGCTATGATAATACAATTTGGAATTTTGTCCAATTTGTGTTATTTTCGAGATTTAATTGATAAGTGAATAATATTGGATGAAAGACACTTAGAAGCCCTTAAGACGATACTTTTTCACAACTTTCTCAAGATACCCACATCCTTGAGCAATGAGCAAATAGCAATTGATTGCTTGATTCAAAATTTTAATTCCGATAAATGCCCATTCATGATTAGGAATAAAAATTGTGTGTTTGGTATAGATGATATTCACCGAATTACCGGTTTGCCAAAGGAGGGAATTCCAATAAAAATGAGTGGGACAGCATCTAATACAATCTACACCTATTTGTAAAGAATTATAAGACACTCAAGGAGAAGAAGAGTAGTAGCTCTAAAGGCAAGAAGAAAGCTGATGATGAAAAGAAGACGGTGATTTGGGGGAAGCGTGATAGAATGGCCGAGATGATTGTAGATATGAATAATGAAGACCCTATAATATGTGTGAAACTTATTGTGGCTTTCATTATCTGCTTCATATTATGCCTGCGGACATGTAAGATATGTCCCTTGTGGGCGTTTATATATGCAGAGCAGTTATCAACTTTGAAGAAATATAATTGGTGTCATGCGGTGTTTACTTTTCTTTGCAAAGAGATGAATAAAGCAAAGAAGTCTCTTAGTATGAGGGGATTAGATCAGCGCTCAAATGCTCAGTACATGGGTTGTTTTTCCTCCATTTTACTAGGGAGTTACATGAACATTATTTTGTATATCTTTTAAATTTGATAATGATTATTGTTTATGCACATGCTAATGTATAGTTTCTTTTTTGTAGGTTTGGTTTTATGAAAAAGTCAGGGGATTAGAGTATACTTCAGATATTGAAATGTTATCGCCGCTCTTTTGTGTGAAGAATACTGAAAAGTGGAGGAGGACTACTATGAATAAATTATATAGAGATCTGAAGTTTCTTACTGATAATGGCCAAGAGAATACTCCTCTTATTCATAGGGCATCACCAAGAGTATTTGTACATTATCTTTGCTCTAATAGTTCATTATTTTATGTCTCATTTTTAGTATCTATGTCTACAATTGTTATCGAATAAGTACTAATACTTGTAATTTTTGTCTTATAGGAATCAAGGAAAGCTGAATTAATTACCTTAATTGTGGAGAAGATGTACGAGTTGAATGAGCTCACTACAGAATTACGAGAATTAGAAGAGCGTAGTGCTAGATGCAAAAATAAAAACAAGGAGAAAGATGATGACAGAAATGTAAATGAAGAAAATAAAAGCAAATAGGATATGTAAGCTAATGAATATGTGAATTTGGAAGAAACTGGGGAAGCCGATATTGATGATGATTTTGTGATGAGCCCAAGAGACATGAAAATTTTAGAAGATGCTTGGTGAGTTTAGTTTTTTCAATTCTCTTATAATTTTACGTTTTATACTTTTCATATAATTCTTGTGTAACTCTTTGTTAATTATATGCATTTCAACTCTATAGAGATGTTTCTCAAAAATAGGAAGGTTGTAATGAGAATAAGAGAGAAACCCCATCTATCAAATGAGCTGTCAGAAAGAGGAAGAGGAAAGATAGACCCTCTGTTACTTCACCTTATATGCGTCTAGATCAACCAAAGGAAGGCACAAATAAGAAACGTATCATCCAGATATTGGATAGTCCTGAGGGGAAAAAAGTGCAAAAATGAAGAAGGCTTCATACCTGCATCTCTCGACTATCCAGGTAAGGCATTGATCTATAATTATGAGGACAAATTAATTGAAGACTTTCTATAATAAAAAATGACCAGGTAATTGTCATTGACTTATTCTAATAACAATCTTTGAGTTTACTTAATTTTAGTCTTAATTTTCTTACCATATACTTGCATATAGTGATACGTTCATTTGGAAGTGTCATGCCTCACTTTCCAAAATACCCAGGAATCGGGACGCGAACAAACCCACGACGTATTAGACTAAGGAGAAATAAATACTAGACTATTTCTACTCAATCTAATACGCTAAGCGTCAAATATAAAGTGCGAAGTCACAGGTCCCCGGTCATAATTAGAGAATATAATAAACAACTCAGAATAGAAAAGAACCATATCACAAATAGTATATCATCGGAGACACAAAATTTGGGTCAAACATGCCCCTATTACAAAACAGACCAACTAAAGAAACATGAAAATACATAGTCCAACAGAAATAAAAAGAAAGTACTACAAAAATAAACTAAGTCTATCAAATGACTAAAATAGTAATTAAGCTTCGACTTTTTCTTTAGCCATGTCCGCAAAACACTCCTGCTGAGAATACTCGGAGTATGGCGTGTCTCCAAACTAGACCTGTCCGTCCTCTAAGTCTGATATACAACCTGAGAGAATATGAGTATGTCAGCATGTATGGCACACGACAAGATCTCACAAGAGAGAATAGAAACGGTCGAACGACCAATGCAAGAATAGTAATAATAATAATAATAATAGAAGCATGGTATTAAAATTCTAATAATTTAAATACAATCCACCACTAGAATATAATAATCAGAAGAATCCAAAAATCAACTGGGTAACGAGGTCATGCAGCTAGCCATCCTATAATAGATCACTAGTCCACATCTCATAAGGATCTATAATCATCCAAATAACAAGGTCATACCACTAGATGGAATTAATACTTAAAATTCTACAACTCAAGACGTCGTACATCGAGCGAAATAATCCAAATAAGGAAACCCTAATGTATATATCATATGTCTTAAATTATAGATAATTAAATACTAAGTATGAAAAAAATATAACAAGTTCGTATCTCACAAGAATCCATAATCATCCAAGTAACGGGGTCATGTAACAAGCCATCCTATAACAGGTCACTAGTACATATCTCGCATAGAGTCAATGTTCATATTCTCGGATAACTGACTGTTCACAAATCCTCTACATGCACCCAATACTGCTACACGAATCGGTCAGAGGACTACACACAATCTGATTTTGCCCTGGTCCGACTCAAGCAAAACTCGTGTGACTACACAAATTCACTGACCAAAGTGACTACACGAATTCACTTTAGCCCAACAAACAAACCCAGTGACTACACGAATTCACTAGTGCGAGCCTGGAAGATACATCAACAGCCACATCCGATCACATGAACCAAGACTTTCCCATTCTCACTCTTCTTGTTTTTCTAAGTCAACAAACATAACTTACACTAGATCTCTGGTCCTCCTCCTAAATTTAGTCAACGTACACACACATGTCACTAAGTCTTGTTCATGACGCGCAAAGCCACTAAGTCATGAACTACTAATGGTTCTTAATCATAACAAGAAAATAGTAAATAAATACAATCAATCCTGTGCAATGATATTATGGCATGTCAAATAATTAAATCTAAGAATCATAAATCATAAAATTATTCTAAAATAATCTTCTAAATAATAAGTTTATTTACGTAAAATAATCCTTTTTGTAAAATAATTTCTTTTAATTTATTATAATTATTCTAAAAATACTATTTATCATACTTTTATTATTTATTATTATTCATCAATAAACCCACGTAAATTATCACAATATATACATTACAACATAATCATATCACAGTCTAATATATGCATATAATTTACAATAAATCTAAAATTGTAAAGAATGACAATTAAAAATTGGGATTTTGCATATACTTAATTCACGACAAAATCTAAGAATTATAATGAATAAATAATCAAGGAATAAGGATCTTGCCTCGAGGTTTTTGTCGAATGAATCGATGTTGTTGTGCAAGGCTATGGGTTTGCGGACGAGGCATCCGTGATGGTTGAAGGACTGTCGGAGTTGAATAGTAGAGAGGAGACAATGACGAGCGATAGAGGGCGAGGAAGGGGTTGCTGGAGGAGCTGAGATGATGAACGTCGCCGTTGCAACCTTGTCGCTCTGAGGGGCTCAACGGGCTAGCATCGGTGCCGTCAGATCTGCTGGAGGGGGGAGGAGCTCACCGACGTCAGCGTTGGCGCGCTTCGACGCGGGGCCGTGAAGGTAGCGTCGATCGTGACTGTGGCTCGTAGGGGCTGAGCGCGGACCGAGCATGCGTATTGTGAGGGCCGATGAGAGGAGGATAGGAGTCCTTGTCGCTCAGCTGCGACATGGACGCGTCAAAGGAGGCACGCTGGCGTGTGGTTCGGCTGATCATAGAGGAGGATTCGCGGGAGGGGGGTGGGGGCAGCGGTTCAGGAGGACTGCAGCGAAGGGCGGAGTAGGGGAGCTGGAAAGGATGTTGGCCACGTGGGGATTAGGGGGGTAGCGGTGGAGGAGCCATTCATCTGAGCGCCGTGTTGTTACATTGAACGGTGACTTGGAAGGAGACGAGGGAGAGAGATGAGGAGAAGGGGGCTGACGCGACGGAGGAGGCGATGTTGGCCTTCTTGTTTTGATGATGATTTAACAAACAATTTACATCTAATATTGTTTGTCTAGTGTTTGTGTTTTATTATTTATTGTAGACAAATAATAAGTTGGAGGATGGATGGATTACGCCATAACGATCATATCAAATGGAGATTGGCGGAATAGTGGGTGAAGCCTATGCAATTCAAGTTGAAGATCTAAGTTCTAGCTTCATCCGCAATGTGTACCAAGTTAAGCTTATTAAAGATCAAGATCAAGCTTGGGTAACATTAGTTTAGGTTTATATTATGTGTGTTGGTACTTTAAGCTCAATCATATATACACACACATTATATTGGTTTCATTGCATATATATAGTTATATATATATACAACACAAGTTTTGGTTTTCATATATATATATATATATACACACACACAATTTAGTTTTGGTCTCCATGTATATATAGTTTCATATATACATATATGTTTGGTTTCTATGTATATATATAGTTATATAAACATACATAGTTTGAGTTTTCATGTTCATAAATATGAAATCACATATTTCATATTTATTATTGTGTTTTAGAAAATATTGCATAGAATATGCATATTTGTGAAAATATTGTGTTTCTAGTTTATAGACTTCATAACAATAGTTTACATCTTTCTTTAAGTCTACAAAATCATTTTGTAAAGTTTCAAAACATGGTTTAGCCAAAATGTCAAAATTCATATGTTTACATTTTCATGTTTTGGACTATTTTACAAAATGATGATATTTTACATTTGGGGAGTCTTTTTTAAAAACCAGCTTTTGTAACATGTTTATTTTAATGTTTACAATCATTTTCCAAAGTTTTATATTTTTTGGAATTTATTTGATATTTTTAAACCCAGTTTAAAGTTGAGTTTTTCTGTGCACTTCAGGTCTGTGCATGTTTAATCGACTCATTAGTCGACTCATGAGTCGACTCATAAGTCGACTCACGAAGTGCAGCGCAGTTATGATTTTTCTTCTGCTGAGTCGACTCATATAAGCCGACTCATTAGTCGACTCATAAGTCGACTCATAAGTCGACTTATGAAAGAGCCGTTGCACAGTAACAGCTAGTTTCCAGTAGTGTTTTCTGGGGGCTTTTTTGATCTTTTTCTTGGGATTTTTGCTGAAGTTTTGGGTTCCTATAAATACCCCATTGCTCTCATTTTTTAGTTTAACTAATAGAATGTTTTAAGAAAGTTTAACAATGGTTTAAAATTTGTTTAAGTTTGTTTAAAGGTGTTTAAGCATTGTTTAAGAGTTTCGTTTGTGAAGATAATTTCACAAGGGCTTGAGGAGATAATCTTTGGTGTTTGAGCTTATTGGAGAAGTTTTCTAAACTCAATCTAGCTTTACATTTTATTATTTGATTATCATTTTATTAAGCTAGTGTTTATATTGAGTTTAGTTAATTTTATTTATCTCTTTGTACACACACAACCATTGAGCTTATTGTATTTTCATACTTAGTATAATTTGGGTTGTGAGATTGTGTGACTTAGAGTGTGAGCTTACATTGTGTTCTCATCTATTATAGAGAACGATTTATTTGTATTGAGCCTTCATTGTGAGATCACATTGTATTACACTTGTACACCGAGAGGAGTGTGTGGTAAGGACGGAGTCGATACCAAGAGGAGTGGTGTCGGTGGCCTAGTGAGAGATGATAATTCCGAGAACTTGAGGGAGTCAATACGTGAGGACCAACACTTGAGGTTGTAGCTTGTGTATGTACATTGTGAGGATTTGTGAGAGTTGTCGGTTGACTTGATAACCGAGTGTGTAGAGTTTTCGGTTAGCTAGAAAACCGAGTGTGTAGAGAAGTTCCGACTTTCAAACCAGGTTGTGTAGTGGATTCTCCTCGAGAGTGGAGAGCGGGGACGTAGGACGGAAGGTCCGAACCTCGTGAACATATAGCGTGTTTGGTTTGCATTGGCACACTTATAACTATTCATCTTATAGCCTATTGCATCTTGTTTATATTATTCACTAGTTTGTTTCACCCTTGTGATAGTTTAAATATATCCTTGCATATACCATATAGTATATCTCATTGCTAGGATATATCACCTTAGTTATATTGCTTATTTTTGCTCATATCACATTGTATATCTATCTTGCAAGAATAATTTGTTAATTAGTTTTAATTGGCATAAAATCGGATTAGATTAACATAAACCCTATTCACCCCCCCCCTAGGCGAGCGGCTGAGCATTGAGCGAAGAACGAGAGAGAGAGAGAGACGAGCAGGAGGGGGAGAGAGAGAGAGAGAGAGAGAGAGAGAGAGAGAGAGAGAGAAAAGATATTATGTTAGAAAGGGATTAGGGTTAAGGAGAAAAATTAGGGAAAATCAATATAATTAATAACAATAATAATAATAACAATAACAATAATAAATAAGAAATATTAATTTAAAAAAATTTCACCATAATAATTTAATTTATAATTAGCAAAAACATTAAATAAATATAAAATTGGATTTTTAAATCATAGAAAATTCTAGAAATTCGAGAAAATATAAACACTCTTTTAAAAATAATAATTTAATATTTTAAAATACAAAAAAATTATTTAAACTAGTATTGAAAATTCATGGTCATTATATGAAGTGTGCTAAAGCAAGCGTATCTCACTTAAATGCTTATAAACTATTAACAGGAGGTGAACTCAGTGATGATGTAGGTTCTAAACAATTGTGTTATGGTTTGTTTGATGTTGTATATAAAATCACTTATATTAACTATTTATTCATTCATGGTAAATTTTGTAGGTGATCGATGCATTTGTTATTCGGCTTTGTAACAAGATTGAAATTCATTCATGGTAAATTTTGTAGGTGATCGATGCATTTGTTATTCGGCTTTGTAACAAGATTGAAACAACTAATAGTTATGATTTTGTAGGTGATCGATGCATTTGTTATTCGGCTTTGTAACAAGATTGAAACAACTAATAGTTATGATCGATAGATACATGTCACAAGACCTTGGCTTGTAGTAAGTATAACCATGTTTTTTGATTAGTTGGTGGTTTTTATTATTATACAACACTACAATGTTGACATTGATGCATATTTTAGCAAGCATTTCTAGATGGAAATTTTGAAATGGTGGCAAAACGAATGAAGAAAAACGTTTCTCAACAGAAGTTCTTGGAGTGTGAAAGAATTCTAATCCCGATTGTTAGTTCCGAACATTGGCACATGGTAGAGTTAGTGAGAGAGGAGAAAAAATTATATCACTACTCCTCAATAAACTCTCTCATTTATACCGCCGATGCTGCGAAATTTAGAAATAAGTTTATGAGTTTCATAGAGAGTAATTAGAGATTAGGGAAATTGGAGCATCATGTTCTTTTGTCAGTTGCCACACCACAACAAGGACTGTAAGTGTTTCATGCATTTCTAATGTTATTGTTTATTTTTTCTCAGAATCAGTTTTAATATTGTAATTTTTTAAATGCGGAACTTTAGATTGTGGAATCTTTATGATTGAATTCATTAACAACATTGTCGAAAAGCGATCGATAACAATTTTCAAAAGGAGATTGTACAAAGTTGTCACGCCCCGCTTCCAAAAATACCAGAGAATCGGAACGTGAACAAGCCCGTGACGTATTAGACTGAGGAGATCATTCTACTCAATCTAATACGCTAAATGTCGAGCAATATAATACGAAGTCACATGTCCCCGATCACAGTAGCAAGAATATAATAAACAACTCAGAACCAAAAGATACATATCACAACTGAAATAATCATCCAGACATAACATTTGGGCCAAACATGCCCTTATACAAAACTATCTAAATGAAATGCTGGAAAAATATAAAATACATCGATTAGGCGAAAATAAAAAGTACTGTAAAAGTAAACTAGGGTCATCAACTAACTAAAAGAGGTAAATAAGCTTCGACTTGTTCTTCTGCTCCGTCCCAAAGCCTTCCTGCGGAGGATCCTCTAGCTCCTATACTACTCCGAACTATAGTTGTCCATCCTCTAAATCTGACGTACATCCCGAGAGAAAAGAGTACGTCAGTGTGCATGGCACATGACAAGACCCCATAAGGAAGAATAGAAATGATCGAACGACCTATGCAATAACAGAAATAATAAAAGAAGTATGACACTGGAATTCTAATAATCTAAATGCAATCCACCACTAGAATATAATAATAAGAAGAATCCAAAATCAATCGGGTAACGAGATTATACAGCTAGCCATAATCATCCAAGTAACAAGGTCATACAAGTAGGTGGAATTAATACTTAAAGATCTACAACACGAGACGTAGTACGTCGAGCGAAATAATCCAAACAAGGAAACCCTCATGTATATACCATATGTCTCAATTGTAGATAATTAAATATTAATCCTGATCTATGTATGAAAAGAAATATAATTGGAAATTAAAGCATCATAATAGATATCAGCATGTATCTCGTGTACTCACACAAAAATATGTCTCAATTATCAAATATCTCAACAATGTGCCGGAGTCTAGCCATCCTATAGTAGATCACCGGTCCACATCTCACAAGACTCCATAATCATCTAAGTAACAAGGCCATACAACTAGCCATCCTATAACAGATCACTGGTCTATATCTCACATAGAGTCAACGTTCATATTCTCAGATAACTGACTGTTCACAAATCCTCTACGCGCATCCAATCCCGCGAAATAGACGACTAGAGGACTATACGCAATCTGATTTCGACCTGGTCCGAACTCAAGCAAAACTCGGGTGACGAAACAATTTCACTGACCAAAGTGACGAAACAATTCACTTTGGCCTAACAAACCAACCCCAATACGAAACAATTCACTGGTGCAAGCCTGGAAGATACATCAACAGTCACATCCGATCACATGAACCAAGACTTTCCCACACTAACTTTTCTTGTTTTTCTAAGTCAACACAACACATGTCTCTAGATCTTGTACATGACATGTAAGGCCATTAAGGTCATATGAACTACTAACGATCCTCAATCACAACAAGAAATAAGAAATGCAACTGATCAGGTGCAAATAATATCATGGCATATCACATAATTAAAAATTAAGGTTCATAAATCATGAACAATGACTATGTAATTCAGAAAATAATCTTTTTCTAAAATAATTTATTTATTTAAAATAATCCTTTTGCCAAATAAATTCTTTTAGTTTATTTCTGATTATAATAATCTAAAATATTCTCTTTTTTAAAATAAATTCTTTTTAAATTATTATAATTATCCTAAAATGATTTTGTTGCCAAAATAAATTCTTTTAATTTATTATAATTATTCTAAAATGATTCTTTTGCTAAAATGAATTCTTTTAAATTATTTATTATTATTATTTAATATTATTCATCAAACAAACTCACACAGATAATTATATCACAGTCTAATATATGCACATAATTCATATTAGCTCTAAATATTTTAGTAAATAACAAGATGAGAAGAGGGATCTTGCCTCGATTTATTGTCAAATGATTCGACATTACCGTGCGAGGCTACGGGTCTGCGTACGACTTCGGCTTAAGCGCCGTGTGCAGACACAAGTACGACAAATCTGAAACGATGGGCGTTTGCGTTGTTCGCTGCTTGGCTGTTTCAATGACGCGTGTAGTAGGTCGAGGAGGGCGACGGCTGCAAGGGTCTGATGTCGTCGGTCGGCGGAAGAGGGAGCTCGGGTTGGCGGTGGGTAGCGAGACGAGGGCGGTGACTGGGTGGAGCGACGATACTGTTTGGGGACAGCAACGACGACGGAGTTTGAGACTCTAGGGTGCGACGCCGGGGGCTGTGACGTCGCTGAGGTGGCGACGAAGGCGGTTATTTTGGTTTGGGGTTGAGCAGGGAAATAAGCGGGGAGGGGCTGAGGACGTCGGGGACGGAGCTCATGGCTTAGATGAAGAGGAAGAGGAGACAAGGTTGGTGTGGTCGGCGGTTGCGGCTGAGCTTGGAAGCGAAGCTCGCGACTACAGATGGCGGTGGCCTGGACAGCGGAGGGGAGCGGTGTTGGTCGGAGCACATTGGTAAGGGTGAGCGCGGAGGTTGGAGGAGGTGCTGATTGGTCGGAGGTGGCGAGGGGAGGAGCGGCGCACGGGGGAGATGGTCGTGTGGCGGTGCCTAGTCGGGGTCGAGCGTAACGGGGGCGGAGTGCCGGGGAGTTGGGCAGGAGGCGGAGGAGATGTGGAGCGGTTCGGGCTCAGGGCTTGGGACGTTGTGCTGGGGCTGGTGGCGGGTGGAAGAGGCGGAGGTTGGGCACTCGTCGGAGCTGGAGGAGTGGGGTTCTCTTTGGGGAAATGGAGGAGAGAGATGAAGAATGGAGGGTGTGTGAGAGAGATCTGAGCGTGAGGGATTTTTTAGGAGGTGAGAGAGAATCTCGTGGGGGAAGACAACGAGAGAGTGAGGGTGAGCGTGGGTTTTGAGGGAATCAGGGGGAAACACGAGGGAGGAGGAAAATGGGTTTTAGGGAGTGATTTAGGGAAGTGGGGTTAGGGAGTTAGGAGGAGAGAGAGACTATGAGTTTGAGGGAAACCGAGGAAAAGCCCGATAACAGGTAAAAATTACTTCAAGAAAATAATAGCAATAATAACAATAATAAATAACCAAATATTATTTTAAAAGTTTTTTTTATCGTAGCAATTAAATTTATAATCAACAAAATCATTAACATAAATATAAAACCAGATTTTTAAATTATAGAAAATTCTAGAAAATCGGGTAAAATATAAATAATATTTTATAATACCAGAAAATTTTATTTAATTAGTATCGAAAAATTACGATCCTTACAAAAGTACAGAGCAAAGTTTTGTGCAGCTCTCTTGTATGCAAGCGATTCACTTTTTTTGTAAATATTATTTTAATTTTCACCATGGTGGTTGTTGTGTATGCAATACGTGGATGATATTTTATGGATAAGTGGAAGTGACAAAATGTTCATTGAAAAAGTTTTTTATTTGATTTGGAAAAATTTATATGGATGATATTATTGTGGGATCTTTATGTGGTTGATATTTTGTAAGTCATTGTTCTAGAGAAAATTTTGTACCCACTTATTCAAGTATACTAGTTCATTATTATTCTAGATAAATTTTGTACCCACTTAATCAGGTTTTGTACCTCATTGATCTGGAAATTTTTTTTATACCCTCTTAATTAAGTTTTATACCCACTTAATCAAGTTTTGTACCTATTTAGGCAAATTTTGTACCTCATTATTCTAAATTTTTTTTGTAACCACTTAATCAAGTTTTGTACCTACTTATACACGTTTTGTACCTCATTGTTCTGTCAAAAAAATTATACCTATTTAATCAATTTTGTACCTACTTAATCAAGTTTTGTACTTACTTATGCACGTTCTGTATCTACTTAGACACGTTTTGTACCTCATTGTTCTGTCTAAAAAAAATTATACCCACTTAATCAATTTTGTACCTACTTAGGCAAGTTTTGTACCTCATTGTTCTAGAAAAAAATTTGTACCCACTAAATCAAGTTTTGTTCCTACTTATGCACGTTTTGTACCTACTTAGACACGTTTTGTACCTCATTGTTCTGTCAAAAAAATTTAGGAAAAATGTGTCAGACCCCAAAAATGAAAACTTTATATGATGATGCCCCTTGTATTCTGCCTCATATGGATAAGCCCCAAATATACACAATATTTGTGACGAGACTCCAAAGTATCGGTTTTTAAAAAAAACCTAGTGGAAGTTACAAACTTTCCCCTTTAATGGGACTGAACTTAGTTACTATGCCCCCTTTCTACCCCCCCTCTCTCTCTCTCTCTCTCTCTCTCTCTCTCTCTTCCACTGCTTAGGAGCCACCGAAACTCTTGAATTTTCAATTTTCTCGTCGGATTTCAACAGTACTAGGTTTTTCCCCCAAAAAATATCGTCCAGGGAAGTAGAAATTTGTTAATGACTATGAAATCGTTCATCGCAACGAGCTGAAGGACAAAGACGGTTCATCTGGGGTTGACAGCGTGGAGGAAGCCACTCAAACCCTTATGAAAATGCAAAGGCAGACAATAGAATGACGAAACCGGAAAAGAAGAACGGCAAGGGCTGGCAGTAGTTGGGGGTTGGGGGGGGTTTGGATGTCTTTGGTTTTAGTTTTTTGGTCTGTATGTAAAACTTGTGGGAGATGTTTAGATGAGAAAATGTGAAAAATTTAGGAGGTGTTAAATTGACGTTGGTTCTAACAATTATTCCTAGGTGCGTAAATTCCTCAATCAAAAATTATACTATGTAAAATATTATTATATTTAAAAAGAAGAAATTATTTTTGTGTTAGTTCTAATGGATATCATGTTAGTCCTAATATCTGTGTTAGTTGTAATGGATTTCGTATTAGTTCTAATGGATATCATATTAGTTCTAACATGGCATGGGTTAGAACTAACACAAATTAGAACTAGAACTAACAATCATTGAGTTAGAACTAACATGCTGTGTGTTAGAACTAACATAAGAGCCCAAGAGCCTAGAATTAACATGAATTAGAACTAGAACTAATAAGCGGTGAGTTAGAACTAACATGTCGTAAGGTAGAACTAACATGCCATGGATTAGAACTAACATAAGAGCTAAAGAGCCTAGAGCTAACATGAATTAAAACTAGAACTAACAAGCAGTGAGTTAGAACTAACATGCCGTGAGTTAGAACTAATATAAGAGTCCAAAAGCCTAGAACTAACATGAATTAAAACTAAAACTAACATGTGTTGAGTTAGAACTAACATGCTGTGGGTTAGAACTAACATAAGAGCCCAAGAGTTTCCGCTTTTGGTACAAAAAAATTTATACCCACTTATTCAAGTTTTGTACTAACTTAATCAAGTTTTGTACCTCATTGATCTAGAATTTTTTTTTGTACCCACTTAATCAAGTTTTCTACCTACTTATGCACGTTTTGTACCTACTTAGGCACGTTTGGTACCTACTTAATCAAGTTCTGTCAAAAAAAATTATAGCCACTTATTTATGTTTTGTACCCACTTAATCAAGTTTTGTACCTCATTGATCTGGAAAAAATTTTGTATCCACTTATTTAATTTTTGTACCCACTTAATCAATTTTTGTACCTAATTGATATTTGGGAAAATTTTGTACCCACTTAATCAAGTTGTGTACCCACTTAATTAAGTTTTGTACCTACTTAGTCATGTTTTGTACCTCATTGTTCTGTCAAAAAAAACTATACACACTTATTCAAGTTTTGTATCCACTTAATCAAGTTTTGTACTTTATTGATTTAGAATTTTTTTTGTACCTACTTATGCACGTTTTGTACCTACTTAGGCATGTTTTGTACCTTATTGTTCTGTCAAAAAAAATTATCCTCACTTATTCAAGTTTTGTACCCACTTAATCAAGTTTTGTACCTCATTGATTTGGAAAAAATTTTGGATTCACTTAATTAAGTTTTGTACCTACTTATGCACGTTTTGTACCTCATAGACCTGGAACAAATTTTGTACCTCATAGTCCCAGAAAAAATTTAATTCAAATTATCATTCATACATGATTAATCCATACAACCATATTATCATCCATATAGGGTAATGTATACAACCAAATTATCATCCATACATATATGAATTTTACTTCTATTTATCAACATTCTTCCGAAATACATGTTTAATCCATGCAACCACATTATCATCCATACATACATAAACTTTAATTCAAATTATCAACATTCTTCCAAAACACATGCTTTGTTTTGGCCCACCGTTAACTTTGTTTTGGCCCTCCATTAACTTTCTCGACCTCCACATGCATCATTTTTCATCTACAAAAAAATTATAACTTTATCATGACAAATGCATCGACATAAAAAAAATATTAAATCAAGATTAAATATAATACCTTAGCTAAAGGACAACTCGTTATATAATATCATTTTCCCTTACAAAATCCACAAAATCTTTGTTTTTTTATACTCTTTTCTTGTGCTATCTCCATTCCGGACTTAATTCTAGTAGCATGTGATGGTCGTCCCTTCGTGGCAACATGCTTATCTAGATCACGAATAGTGATTTGAGTTGCTTCCTCTATAGAGATGGGTATGGATGAAGTAGGCATCTTATTGCTAGCATTGCTCTCATTTCCATTGTCGTTTTGTTCCTTCTCTTTCTTGAAATTCTCAACTTCTTCAAAAAATGAGTCTAAAAAAGCACTAAACTTATCATGAAGTGTACTTGAAGTCAATGTATCTTCTAGTGCGTTGTTACATCTACTCCTAAGGGCCCAATGCTTAATGATAGAGAGTTGTTCTTCACTATTTGTAATGTAATTTCTAACAACTCCGCAACCAACATGTCTTGCTTTAATTTTCCATCGTTGCATAATATATCTTGATGGGATTTCAAATACTTGCTTCTTTACTAAAATGTGCAAGCAATGTTTGCATAATATACCTTCCATCTCAAATTTCGCACAAGAGCACTTAATTCTTTTATCTTTGGATGCATTGAAAACAACATGATGCTTTACTATCTTCTTGCTTGCAGCCTCGCTATCTATATTCCAAACGACATAAGTAGCACTTGCGCCGTCCTTCGACAACCTTTCATGAAGCATGAAGTAACTATCCTTGAGTTCTTTCTGAAAGATAGTAAACATATTATTTGTATAATTCTCCCTAGCTTGTTTTTCAAAGGGATGTTCAATTATCAATGTAGAAACTGAGTTTGTGTACTTAAAATCTTGCTCAAGTTCAGCGGCTCGGCAGGCTTCATCAGCATTATTATATTGCTTAACAAAATCATGTAACTCGGTATTTGTATTCACAAAATGATCAAAAAAAGCATTAATTCCCTCACTCCGCTGAGTAAATGTCATTCCTACAGTAAAAGTATCTTTAAGATACACTAGAGCCCAATGATCTCGATGATTGTATAAATTTACTAACAAACTCTTTTTATCTACCCCATATTTGTCCCTCATTTCTTCTCAACGCTTTTCAAATTTTTCTTCTGATTTACTCCAATACTATTTGTTATACTTTATAGAAACATCCTCACCATAATCATTATGCATTGATTGAAGATTTTGTAAGGTATTATTTGTTATACTTTATAGAAACATCCTCACCATAATCATTATGCATTGATTGAAGATTTTGTAAGGTATTCCTATGAAGGTGCCAAGAACAAAACTGATCCATAATCATTATGCATTGATTGAAGATTTTGTAAGGTATTCCTATGAAGGTGCCAAGAACAAAACTGATGGCGAGTTTGAGAAAAAATTTTGTGAATTGCACCACACATAGCTTTATCTTGATCAGTGATGATTGTTAATGGTGCTATACCCGACATATATTTTAACCATTGGCTAAATAACCATATAAACGTCTCCTATGTTTCATGGCCAACGCACATCCAAATAGAGTACATTGTCGATGATGGTTAACGGTCGTAAATGGTGCAAATGGCAATTTTAAATTGTTCGTTCTATACGTAACATCAAAGCTAACAACATCTCATAATTGCAAGTAAGAAGTCCTCGACCTACCATCCATCCAAAAAACACTTCTCACCGTCCCATCATTTTCTAAACAAGTGAAAAGTAAAATTGAGGATCAAATACCTTTTTCTCTTGAAATTGACAAACTATGTTCATGCACTCATGGCCGACATTGTTTCTTCGTTTAATTCTAAGTTGTGCTAGGCATTCATGTTGAGTGAGAGAGCCTTGTTCATTTCCATGAGCAACGTCTACAACCTTACAAATGGTAGAAGGCCGTAAACATTGATTATCAAGAGTATCTATCAACCTTTTTGTCGATTGAACTCGATGAAGTGTCTGATGTGAGTAGTGCTTCTTTACCCGATTTGGGGTGGTTAATGGATGACCATTATGATTATGTTTAAATTTCGGACCACCTATTTTTCAGTGCTTCTATCAAGTCCAATAACCATCCTTGCGTTGCATCCACATCTTGTATCGAACTTCTGAATTACATTCTGACCATCTTCTCTTTTATCTTTTAAAAATTTAAAGTCTTCCTTGTCACATACAAATATTCTAGATATGATTGCATCTTTCTTTCTCGATCAAGTTGTGTGACCCTTGCGAACCAAATCCCTTGAGCCTGGCGTATGCATTGTAGGAATTATAAGCTTCCTCATGAGTAGAGAACTCCATTCCGATATATGGATCAACAACAAAATTACCTTCACCATTTTCAACGCCACCAATGGGCTCATCAACATTCTCCTCATGCTCGGATGACTATAAAAATAGAGAAACAAAACTTATAAAAGTCATTATAAAAGACAACTATTTTGGTATATGCCATTAGTTAGTAGTACACTATAAACAATAAGATATTATCACCCGAGAGAAAAACTTGTCATAGACAGTAAATCATGATCCTCGCCTTCAAGGTCAAGGGCTATATATTTGTTTTCATCTTCATCCATTGTTGTATCACATGAGAGAATTGTTAGAGTGTTCATACAAGCTATCAAATTATCACATATAAGAAGTTCAAAATCTATTAAAAATCTATTAAAAATCGTCATCAAGTTGATCTTTTAATTTCACTAAAAAATTTTATTACGATAATTTAAACCCAAATTTAAGGTTCATATCCAATTTAACAATAAACCTATTCCAAAATCAGGGCTTTGCGAAGACCTGATGGCGAGGGGATGTTGATGGCGAGGGCGAGGAGCCGACGACGACGCTGAGTGGGGGAGGAGATCTCGACGACAGTGATCTCGAACGTTGGAGAGGAGGAGGGAGAGGTGATGGCGAGGGCGAGGGATGTCGAGGGTGAAGGCGAGCTTCGGTGACGACGCTGAGCGGGGGCGGATGGCTTCGTCTGAGCGGCAATTTCTGATGCTAAAGAGGAGGGAGGAGGCCTACGCTCAAGCGAGGGGATGTCGAGGGCGAGGGTAAGGAGACGACGACGACTCTAAGCGGATGCGACGAGCTTTGGCAGCAACGGCGGTGTGTTGTAGCGTTGAAGAGGAGGAGGGGAGAACGGTTGTGAACGCCACCTTGGGGGAAAACGTGAGAAAAGGGTTGGGTTGTGAACGCGAGATCTGAGGGATAACATGAGAAAAGGGTTGGGTTATTTTTGGGAATTGTTATTGAAGGAGGACTGAGATGTATTTGGGGTTTTTGAATTAATGGCCCAGATCGCGCATCCTTCGGCTGCATCTAGGGAGTCACCTTAGATTCACATTACCCCCCCCACACACACACACATAGGGAGAAGTGTTCTTAAGGTGACGCCTTAGATAACCATCTAAGGACACGGCCTAAAATCACATGATTGAGCTATATTGTGGATGGTCCGCTCCATTGAACTTGATCTACATATTCTAAAACCCCAACACACCAAGTTTGGGGTGATCCCATCGTCATTTGACCCGTCATCCACTCGTATTATTTTTAACGGTTTCAAATGAATAGAACTTTTCACATGGCTCGACGGAGGGTCAAACGATGATAAGTTCACCCCAAACTTGGTGTGTTGGGGTTTTAGAATATGTAGATCAAGTTCAACAGAGCGGATTATCCACAATGTAGCTCAATCATGTGATTTTAGGCCGCATCCTTAGATGATTATCTAAGGCGTCACCTTAGGAACACTTTCCATTATATATATATATATATATATATATATATATTATATTATATATATATATATATATATATATAATATATTATATATATTAATAATTATATATATATATATATATATTATATATATATATATATATATATATATATATATATATATATATAATATATAATATATATATATATATGCTTGGTACCAAGCACAAAAGTGGTGCTTGGTAGTGAGGTGGCGTAATTCTCTTCCACTCATTCAAATGGTTGTATATCCTCATGCACTCCTCAATCATGTGAATGTGGTCCCCTATTTGAATGAGGGAGGGATTGTGCCACCTCACTACCAAGCACAAAATTGTGTGCTTGGTACCAAGCATACCCATATTTCTCTCTCTCTCCACACACACACACACCACATACACATATGTACTGTATAATATATATATATATATATATATATATTATATAGTATGTGTGTTGTGGTATATATATATATATATATTAATAATATTATATATATATATATATAATATTTCTAATTTAAGGGTTTTATCCCTTTTCAGCATCTAAAGATAGTCTAAGTTGATACTGGTAAACAAAAACAATATGAATTGATTAAAAATATTTGTTTAAGGAATAAAATTGTAAAAAATATTATAGCTTAAAAATTATTGTCACTATATAAATTAAAGCATATACATATGATTTTACTAATAAGTTAGAGCAGCAAAAGTATATTAGTAACATTAATTGATAGATGATTTAATCCATAAAAAATATAAAAGACTATAATATAATAGCTTAGCATTAATTGATTATAATTTAGAAGCATTAATCTCTGATGTTAATAATATTTATAGGTTAAAAGAATACAATGAATTACGTATGGAGAAACTATCGGAATGTTTAGAGATATACTTCAAAATAATCAAGTTATTTCCATTGTAAATGAGAAAGTGACAAAAATAAATCTAAAATTCCAAAAACATCTGTGAATCATTTGAATTGGCATTAACATAAGGCATATCTATTAAAGAAGCATCAACTGGGTTACATTGAAGAATAATTTAATAACTTTGTGCCAATCAAAGAAGAATTCTTCATGGAAGATATAAGAAGAGTTAGTAAGTATTCATAAATTTCATACATTGTTCTTCAAGTACTAAAAATATTAAAATATTAATATTATAATCTAAGACAAATTGGTAGTAAAAAATATAGATATTTAGTTTAGATCTTTGTGTAAAATATCAGGGATAGGGGGTGATTAGGGTCTTATGCTAATCTAATCCGATTTAAATGCAAATTAAAACTTATTAATAAATTATTCTTGCAAGATAGATATACAATATGTTATGAGTAAGAATATGCAATATGAACAAAGAGATATATCATAGCAATGAGATATATGGTGAAATATATGCAAGGATATATAAATGACACAAGTGTAAACAATCTAAACTAGATAGTGGGCAATATAAACAATGCAAACACACAATATGATCACGAAGTTCGGACCTTCCGTCCTACGTCTCCGCTCCCCACTCCCGGGAAGAAATCCACTATCACAACCGGGTTTTTTACGCTCATCCGAATAACGTGTACACCTCACAATATCGGTTTTCAACGGTCACCGATCAACGTTCACAATCTCACAATGTGACTACACTCCACACCTCACAATACGGTTTTCTAGCTAACCGAAAACTCTACAGCACTTTCAATGTAACAAATTTGTTCTCTACAATAGATGAGAACTCAGTCTAAGCTCACTCTCAATTGTTACAACTCTCCACAACCCAAATTATAATAAGTATGAAAATACAATAAGCTCAATGGTTGTGTGTGTAAACAAAGAGAAATAAAAACAAATCTAACTCAATTAGCAAACTAGCAATAAATAAGAATATGAAAATCAATAATAAAATTGCTAGAGAAAAGAGTTAGAAAAACTTCTCTATAACCACAAAGGAGAGGATGAAGAAGATTGAGAATGAATCCCTCAATTGACAACGTAAGCTTCCTCCTTTGTAAACAAAAACCCCAAACTTAAAACAAACTAAACAAACTTTTAATTTATTTTTAAAACTTGTTTAAAAATCTCTCAAGTTATGAAATAGTTAATGTAAAGGGGTATATATAGGCTTGAAGAAACCAGCCCAAGAATCCAACAAAATCCCATAAAAACATTAAAATAATCAAATCTGAAAACTAGCCGTTACTGTACAACGGCTCTCTGATAAGTCGATTTATGAGTCGACTTATATGAGTCGACCCAACAGAAGAAAAATCATAACTCCGTTGTATTTCGTGAGTCGACTACACGTGCACAGACCTGAAGTGCACAGAAAAACTCAACTTTGAAGTGCCTTTAAAAATACCAAATAAATTCCAAAAATTATAAAACTTTGGGAAATGTTTATAAACATATTAATGAACATGTTACAAAAGGAATTTTTGGATTTGCACTTCACATTTGTGAAAACTCATCATTTTTCAAAATAGTCCAAAAACATGAAAACTAAACATACATGTTTTTAACAAAAGACTTAAACACTATTTTGAAACATTGTAAAATGATTATATAGACTTGATAAGAGATGTATATTATTGTTGTTAAGTTTATAAACCAAAAACTCAAATATGTATATATAACTATATATATAACACTAAAATGTGTATGTGTGTATATGATATTGAGCTTAGAGTATCTAACACACATAATATAAAACCTAAACTATTTACCCAAGCAACTTGATCTTCAATGAGCTTTTCTTGGTAAACAAGTGGATGAAGCAAGAACTTGGATTTTCAACTATGAATTGTATTGCTTCAACCACTATTCCGCCAACCTCCATTTGATTTGATCGTTGAGGCGCAATACCATCCAACCTCCAACTCATTGTTTGTCTACAATAAATAAAAATACACAAACACTAGACAAACAACATTAGTGGTAAATTGTTTGTTAAACATCATCAAAACAAAGAGGCCAATAAGAGCAAATGTAATATTATTGACATAACAGAAACTCTTATTAGATGCACATCAAAAGAATTCATTGTAAAGAAAAAAGAGGTGGCTCCTAATTTTTTTTAAGTAATAAATTAGGAACACAAAGAATTATATATATATATGAAATTAACATTTATTCTCATTAAAATAGAAAAAATTAAAGTCAGTATTTTAAGAAGTTTTTGTTGAATATCAGAAATACATTTAACTTTTTTGTGAAGTTAAACGACAAGATAAAAGATTAGCGAGCCCAAGAAAGATAACAACACAAAAAAATATAACTCTAGCCTGATGTGACAATCGATGTAGATGATGAAGGCACTACTCGAGAATTGCCCGGAAAAAAGATAAAGGTGAGGAATGATTTATCTTAGCTCAATAAAAAAATAAAACAAAAGGAATAAAATATAATATTTTCTGAATATTTTATAGAACGGTTTAATTTTTTGAGTGAATTTAGGAATCTTTAGAAGGGAGTTTCATGAGCTTTTTTAGTATTTTTATATGCTTATTGGATGTTTTTATCTTATAAACGTATACTAGAATTAGCATTAATCTTTAATATATAATTTTTATGAAGTCTATTAATGATTAGGAACAAACTTCATATTCTCTTTTGTATCATTTAACATACTTTTAATCAATCATTTGGTCTTATTGGTTTTAAATATTCACATTCCTTGTATAACACTGTTTTAATATTTTTTACTTTTGCAACATTGTACTTTCTCAAGTAAAGCTTAGTTTCATATCAATCAAAATAATATGAAAATTCAAATTAGTTTTAAATTATATTTGTTTTCTATCAATTCAAATATCAACATAAAAGTTTAAATTAGGCGTAGCCCATTTAAATAGACATCAAAGAAAATAAATAATCGCAATATTAAGGTTTAGAAACAAAAATGAGCACAAACTATTACAGTGGAACTGAGGAATAAATTTTAGTTAGAAAATAAGCTAAAAAATACTTAATCATGGTATTTAACTACGTGAATTGCACGTGTATAAAACCTAGTAATTATTTAAAGGCATGAAAGGGTCATTGACTTTAATTTCTTCATTCTATATCTCTATGACTAAGAACTAGCTGTCTTCATGTTTGAAATCCAACTGCTCGACATCCTTTTTGAGAACCAAGTGATAACAATATTTTTGTCTAGGATAAATAATTTGGAGGAGGATAAAATTATTCTATTGATTTTTCTCTTCTTTGCTTGGCTTCTTTTAACTTACAAACCACACACGTATATATATACTACTACAATGACTCTTAGACTTCCAAATAAAGACTCTTGAATTTCCCAACAACATTCATGCATCTAACATATTCATGCATTTAACTCCTTAAATCACTAAATGATCTTCTCAATTCTCAAGGTAATTAATCAAAGTTTACTTTCAATTGTTTCCCTTAAACTTGATCCTTCAATCATACCTAGCTTGCCTCGCAATAAAGTAAACACATCATGTTTGAATGACTTAGTAAATATGTCAGCCACCTGATCTTGTAATTTCACAAACTTAAGCTCAACTTCCTTGTTCTTTATTTGATCGCAGATAAAATGATATCAAATATCGATATGTTTGCTCCTTTCATGAAGCACTATATTTTTCAAAAATGCAATAGCTGGCTTGTTATCAACACAAATTTTGATCGGCTCTTCTTATCCGAACTGAAGATCTTTGAACAAATTTCTTAACAAAAGTGCATGAGTGACACCCAATGATGCAGCAACATATTCGGTTTCACAAGTTGAAAGAGTGACTATCGGCTGCTTCTTTGAAGACCAAGTAAAAGCAATGTCACCGATAAAGAAAGTGTAACCAGTTGTACTCTTTCAATCATCATAGACCTCTTCTTCAAGAATACCTTGCCATAGTTAATTCCAGCTTTCTGTTTATAGTCTTTGGCAACTAACCTAGCCTTATGCCTAGGGCCGTCCAAATGACCCGCCGAGCC
>NC_033794.1:31733512-31753781 GCF_001876935.1 Asparagus officinalis
GGCCCGGACGAGAAAATCGTCCGGGCAAAATATCCGGGCCGGGCGGCCCGGCCCGGCCCGACATAAACGGTCACAAAACGGTCATATGGTGAGGGTATTTTGGGCATTTGCCTAGGGGCTACCTCTATAAATAGAGGGGGGTTTTCATTTGTTTTTCTCACACCAAAACTCATCCACTTCTCTCTTATACACTCTTATACTCTCTTATACTCTCTAATAATCTCTTATACTCTCTAATTCTTCAATCAAATGGCTTCCGGATCTGATTATGAAGAGCTAAACCTATCTCCCGATTTTAAAATGAGTCTTCCTACCGGATCTACTCCTATCGATCCTACCGATGTTAATCCCGGATTCGGTGGCGATGATTCTACACCAAGAGCTCCTAAAAAACCGAGATCCGATGTGTGGAGTTTTTACGAGAAGATAGACGTCATCAAGGATGAACATGGTATGATCCTCACCCAAAAGGCTAAATATGCGTTGTGCGGTAAGATTTTCCAAGCTCATCATAAGAGCGGCACCAACCACCACAAACACTATTTAGATAAACACAACAAAGACCAAACGCCTCAAGGTGATATCCGATAATCTATGATCTCACAATCCTCAACTTCTGGTAGTCTCGGAAGTTAGAGTTATGACGCAGCCCGTGCCAGGAAATGCGTCATCAGGTTTATCATTCTTAAGAATCTTCCTTTTAGATTAGTAGAAGATGAATTTGAAGATTTATTTACAGATGGTTTTTACCCCGTATTTAAAAAAATTTCTCGTCAAACTTATCAACGTGATATTTTAAAACATTATCAGGAGGAACAAGTAAAAATAATTTCTTATTTTCAAAGTTTAAACTGTAAATTATCTTTGACTTCTGATATTTGGACATCTAGAGCACAAACTGGTTATTTATGCATCACAGCACACTGGATTGATGAAAATTAGCAAATGTTTAAAAGAGTTATTTTCTTTATTGCAATTAAAAAGTCACATACTGGTATTAATGTTGTAAATTTAATAATTGAAGAACTTATAAAACTAGAAATTTCAGAAAGAATATTTTCTCTTTTCACTAGATAATGCAAGTAATAATAATATAGCTGTTGAATCAAAACAACTCTGTCATTGCCATGTCATGGTAATCTTTTTCATATTAGATGCATCTGTCATATTTTAAATTTAATTGTTCAAAGTGTATTTACTGAAATTAAACCCATGATAGAAAAGGTTAGGTTCGTAACTTATATGCATATGCTTCTGAATAAAAAATTAGAAGATGGAAACAATTCTGTAAAAAAAAAATGTAAAGCCCAGACTAATTCCAAAAGATGTTGATCATAGGTGGAATTCCACCTATGTAATGTTAAGTGTAGCAATAGAATATAAAAAAATTGTAAATGATTTTATTGCTTATTATTCTTCTAGTTCTAGCTCCAGTAGCACATATGGAATAACTGAAGAAGAATGAACATTTATAAGTGATTTAAAAGAGATGTTATAAATTTTTTATGATGCTACAATGTTATTATCTGGCTGTTATTATCCAACCATTACTTTAGCTGCTTTACAAATTTTAAATATTCAAATTTTTTTTGGTAAATATCGTATGGATGATACTTTTGGAGCTATAATTTTTCAAATGAAGAGCAAATTTAATAAGTATTTTAGGCCTATTCCTTATATTTTTGGTTTGGGGAATCATATTGATCCGCAATTGAAGGATATTGGCATTCGAAGTTTGTTACAATCCCTGTATGGTAATCAAATTATAGACTTAAATGATAGATCCACCATTACTGCTACTTCTCATCATAATGCTTTTAGAAATTATTTTTAAACATTATATGATGAGTATGCAGCTAAACATGGTGTAACTGTACAGTAATGTACAGCTTCGGCTTCTTCGTGCTCAAGTCGATGTAAAAGTGTAAGTTTTGATAGGTATGTAATGGTAGCTGAACTAACTGGTGGATCTGGACTTGGATCATCATTAGAGATTTCTGAAATAGATGAATATTTATCTACTTCTTTAGTTAAATGTTAAAATAATAATTTAGATATTTTGCAATGGTGGAGAGTATATGGATCAGTTTCATATCCTATACTTTTCACCATGGTTCGTAACTTACTAATAGTGCATGTTTCGACGGTAGCTTCGGAATCCGCCTTCAGCACAGCAGGACGTTTGATCGACGACCACATGACATCGTTAGATCCGTATACTGTACAGGCGGTGATGTGCTTACAAGATTGGTGGAGGTACGAGAAGAGAACGCAAGACATCGATCAGATGGATAGAATTGAAGATAAATTTAAAGAATTGAGACTAGCAGATAGATATAAAGATAAAATAATATTCATCAAATTGTAATTTTTATTTTTTAGTTAAATTTTGTAATGAATTATTTTGGAAACTGTTACTAATGATAGTGATATAGGTGAGTAGGTGCTAACCTAGTTGGGATGTACTTTAATTGTTTTCTTGTCTTCTGAAAGTGTTGCAAGCTCCTAGGTATCATTCTTCTCGATAGCCTTGATCTCTTCATCCATAGCTGATCTCCACTTTGGATGTTGAATTGCTTCTTCAAAGTCTAAAGACACACAACTAGGGAATAAGTAAAATAATGTTAAATCATCTTGATTTTTAGTTACCTCATACAACTCCTTCAAACTCCTAAAATTTTGAGGTTGTGGGCTCAATGATGATGAGAATGATGCTAAAGAAGTCATCGATTAGGGCGACTGAGATGTGGTTGGTGATGATGTCGTCGATGATGATAGAGTGGATGTCGATGGAGTATGTGCTAGAGCATCTTTCTCGATCTCAGTTTCTTCACTAATGAAAGTAATCAGGCTATTGTAAATTTCTCCCTTGCTCTAGTCCTATGATTTCTCTTCGTCGAATTAAACATCTCGGCTAACAATGAACTTCTTACTATAGGGATCATACATCTTGTAACCCTTAGTTCTTGAATCATAACCGATAAATACATATAGAATACTCCTCTCATTAAGCTTATTCCTCTTCTGCTTTGGAACATGAGCATAGCTGATACTACCGAACACCTTAAAGTGGTTCACATTTGGTTTGTTACCAGTGCAGTCTTCTTGCTAAGTATTATTTTTGAGAATCTGAGTTAGACACCAGTTGAGGATGTAGACTGTGCAAGAAACATCTATGGCCCAAAAGGTTTTGGGCACCTTCTTACTACTCAACATACTTCTTAGCATATTCAAAATAGTGTGATTCTTCCTCTCAGTAAAGCCATTTTGTTGTAGAGTGTAAGGAGCAGTCAGAAAATGTCAAACTCTGTGTCCTTCGTAATATGCTTCAAAGTCCTTTGAAGTAAACTCTTCACCTTAGTCTGATTTGATAGCTTTAAGATAAAAGTCACTCTCTTTTTCCACATTAGCTTTGAACTTCTTAAACATAGAAAACAATTCAGATTTGTTTTTCAAGAAGTATACCCAAATATTTCGAGAAAAATCATCGGTGAAGGTAAGAAAATACCTATTCTCACTGATTGAGGTCAGAGTAATCGACCCACACACATCAATATGTACAAGTTGTAGTAGCTTCGACGTATGAAATGAAGCCTCCTTTAGAAAAGTAGCTCGATGATGCTTCCCCACTAGACATCCTTCATAGAGTTGCTCAAGATGATCAATTATCGGCAACCCTTTTACCATACTTCTATCGGTCTACATTAGATCTACCATGTCCACAGTCTCTAAAAGTTCTTTGATCTTGATCTCTTTCTTCATAGTTGTTGTGACCTTCTTTGCCATAGGGACCACATCCTTGGCCTCAAAATCTGCCTCGAAATCTTCCACGGCCAAGATCGTCGTTACTTCCTTCTTTTGAATCTTCTCGGTCATCCTTCAAAGAAAGCTTAGTTTGAAGAGCATTCTCCACCAGTTCATTTCTCTTGCTAATTTATTTGTCGTAGCATTTAAGGAACCCAAGAGTTTGTCAATTGTCATCTTCTCTAAGTCTTTCGACTCTTCGATTGCACAAACAACATAGTCAAATTTCTGAGGAAGTGATCGGAGAATTTTCTTCGCCACATGAACATCTTCAATCTTTTCACCATTTTTCCGAAGTTGATTCACCATGGCCAAGACTCGAGTGAAATAGTCGGAAACTAGTTCACTTTCCTCCATCTCTAAATCTTCGAGCACCTTTCGAAGTGTTTGGAGCTGCACTTTCTTCATCTTCTCCACTCCCTTATAGTAGTTTTGTTTTGAGGTCGCCGTATCTGAGATCTTCTTGAATGCTGATTCATCAACTCATTGATAAATAAAGTAGAGGGCTATACTGTCTTTCTTACTAGGCTCTTTCAACGAGTCTCTTTGTGTTGCTGATAGCACACCTTCATCTTGAGGCTTTTCAAGGCCTTTCACCACAACATCCATGTTGGGGCGCTGATACGCCCACTCGCCGCAGAAGCAAATCACCTCGAGAGAAAGTCCTGGCTTTTATTTTTTCACAAAACTCAAGCCATCCTCGATGTTCCTGTTTCGATATAAAATAAGAACAGAAGTGAATATCTCAACGAGGTGAGATATACACTCTTCCCGATATCAAATCCAGATCTGAATATCAAGGGAATGACAAGCAATGACAAATACAAAGAAAACAATACCCAAAGTAAATGAGGCGAGAGATATACGTGATTCGGCAAACTTGCCTACGTTCACGGGAGGGATGAAAGAAGATTCCACTATGATGGAGAACACCGACGACTTGCACAACCCATAAGCTCATCCCAAAGAGATGAAGCTTTGATTTTACCCAAGAGAAGAAGAGCGGAACAAGAGGAGGAAGAAGGAGAGGGAGATATGGGGCGTTGAGGAGCGGGAGGATGAGAGGATGAGAGAGTTGAGGGAGGGGGAGATGGGGAGTGGAGGAGGAGGAGGGAGATGTAGGGGAGGCTGTTGAGGGGTAAAGTTGGATTATTAGGTAAAATACATAGAAAATTGGGCTAAAGATGAGCTGGAGGGGCTGAGGCATAATTTTTACAAATTTTAGGGGCTGCTGCACATACCAAAAAGTATGAGGGGCTGGGACACACTGACTTTTGAAATTTGGGGCATTGACATAATTTTTCCCAGATTTAATTCACACTTTGCTTTGCTTGTTTAATTTAGGATTTAATAAAATATGTTGCTAAAATAAGTGGGATAATTAGGATAAAAGGAAACTAGTATAACTTATTTATTAGAATTAAAATTAAATTTGCTCTCTTTTATGCCTTAATTATTTATGTAGAGATTAATCAATTAAGATAATAATTGATAGAATATTTTAAATTGATAGGTTATACTTTCTTTAAGTGGTTTGATAAGCTATCTTATTAGTATTCTAGGATTATTATTTTCAGTTGATTATCCATGCATAAAGTTCAATTTTATTTTTAGAATCTATCTTGATAAACTATGTTTTTTTTCCAATTAGATTGATAGGTTATGTTTTTCAATTCTAAAAATGAATTACAAAAAATGTAATTTCTAGATCTAATAAATAGTTATGTAGTGGAATTTATCCTAATTTCCTAGTTTAATACTCTAGCACTTTCTCTTTTTTATTCCTTAGTTTTGTCAGTTGTCAGCTTTTATTTTTTTTGTAATGTCTTTCTAGTTCTTCTACCTCTTCATTTTCTCTCCCCCTTTTCTCTTATTTTTCCTTTTATTTCTTCTTTTTTTATTTGCATTTCTATTCTCTCTTCTCTCCCTCTTTCTATTCCTATTTTCTTTTCTTATCAAAAATCAAAAATCCCCATTTTAACACTTTTCCATAAAAAAATCCCCCCTCTTTTCAAATAACTTTTCAAAAGGAAATTTTTTAATTTAAATTTTTTTAAAAACCACTTCTTATGGTTTGACATTTTTCTATATTATAACCTAGTTGTGCATTTGCAACGTACATGTTTTCTCACACAACAATAGTAAGTAAAGAGGGTTATTTTAGAAAATTTGGGTCCAAAATAACCCTCTTTATTTACTATGTGATATCAAAGTAAATATCTTTACTATGATGACCCTTCCTAAAATAACCCTCTTTATTTACTAAATACTAGTTTTTATGCACGCGCAATGCACGTGGTTAAATATTAAAAAATTGTATTTATTTCATTACTTTAAATAAGTGAGATTTATCTTGAGTTTAAATATGTATAATTGAATTATAAGATTTATTAGTATTTTATTTAAATATTAATAAAAATAAATGTAATGGATTTTAAGCTAAACTTGGATGAAGATACATAACTGGGATATGGTAATTGTTATTATGAATTGTAGTTATAGTAATAAAGAAAATATTCCAAAATTTTATGTTTATTCAAATATTTTTGACTCAAAAAGCTAAGATCATTGTTTGATTTACTGCAAACTTGTAAATTCTTTTTCTTCTAGGAATTTTAAATTGATCACCACCACCAACACCCAACAGGAAAATTTGGTCCCTTATTCAACATGGAAACAATCTCAACAAGTAATAATTAGTAAGCCAAGGAATTTTTTTGAAAACATTGATTAATATTAAAGTTTGTGACAACCCCCAAGCAAAATCATCACAACAGTAAACATTAAACATATTTTTACGGATACAGGACAAATCAAATATGGCTCAACAGTAATTCTTTGCCAATTGGTTAAAGAGGCCACCTTTATATCATAAATGGTAGACCTTTATATCATAAATGTTAGATCACATGATTTTATGTGATGTAAGTAATCACATAAGCATATAAAACTACTAATAATTTTGCATGAAAATGCCTTATAAAAATTCCTAATTGTACTCAAAAATTAAGTTGTGATATAAAATGATTAAACAATATTGTTCTCCCTACTAATTAGTATTATCATGATCCTTCAAGTTCCACTCATCTGAACTTAAGACATATTAAGAAAATAAATATGAAAACTTCTTAGCATGATTATTAGCAGTTACTTCTGGTTGGTTTAAGCTCTGTAGTCTGATGTTTGGGGGGGGGGTGGATAGGAAAACTGGCGCCATCACAACACTGCCATGATATTACCTTTTGAGTAACAATATTCATGATAAAACACCTCCCCATAGATATTCAATAAATAACTTATTGCAGCATATATGTTCTGAAACTTATATCCAACATAATAAGATACCAATCACTGCAAAACAGTGAAATCTAGTTATACAATCGCGAACTGACAAGAAAAGCACCTTCACTGGTTAGAGGTAAAAATAAATACAATCAACATTAAACATACTTGCTCCAAAGCTCAGGCAGAGGCAGGCTGATGCAATTCCGGGGAGTCATGGCGATCTTCTAATGATCAAAAAATAAATCATTCAAATAATATCATAAGAGAATTAAATTATTATAACTGAGAATCATTACAGATTTAGCACCATTTATCATAACTATTATTGCAATCGACACAACCTCACATATAGACTTATAATAAAAAAGCGGATATCATTTATCATGGTTATATATATCAAATAGATAAATAATATGGACATACAGACATCAGATATTGTTCCTTTTTTTATTTATAGCACTTTGTGAACATAGCACATCAGAGACAGTGGTAGCATAGCGAAGCATATAATACGGCAACACGATGCAGATATACACAATACATTAAATAAGGATAATTTCATGCCTCATCGGAACGGGATCAATGGAAGATTCTTAGAGTCCTCAGACATATGCAGCTCTCTCTTCAAAGGCACAATACGTTTCAGTCTACCCAGGGCAATATTGAGTCTTCTCGTTCGAACTAAGCACCAGACTTACAGCCTCAAGTTCCAAAGGTAAGAAACTATATCATTTATCTTTCGAGTGAAGGTTTTGTTTTGTCGCTTACAAAGCATTTGTGTTTCTATATCATTAGTGATATCTACAACAGATGCAGATAAAAGTTCATCCTTGACAAATTCCGAAATGAGGAAAAATGGGCGATCACCTCTAAATCTGAACAAGCATGCGACTTGCATTCCAAAAAAGGTTATACATAAGGAATCTTTAAGCCTAATTATAGGTATATAATCTAAGTTTTTATTACTAATTATCATCGAATTTTAATATTTATTGATTACAATATTTGTTGTTTTAAATCATAGCATAATCAATTGTCCGTATGCACTATGCACTCAAACAAACTAAACCTATTTCAAAACAAGAAGAAGAAGAAATAAATATAATTAAATAAATCTAAATTAAAATAATATCAAACATGAAGATTTACCTTGATATATGTGAGAACCTGCAACAATCAAATCTTTATTCCTCTAAATTCTGCATGAAAATTGAAGAATTTTGAAAAAAAATCAATTTCCATAAAAATTAATTGCAGCGTAAAACAAATATCACCATTAAATTAAATACACAATATTTTTAAAGAATAATCATAAAAATATAAAAAAAACATTCATGTTGAAGGAGATGGAGAGTTACTATGAAAATTGTGTAATTTCTTGGTTTATATATAGGCATGTGGTATTGCATGTGATAGGATAATAGTTATAATTAGAGTTTTATTAGGATTTGATCATAATTAGAATATTTAATCAATCGTGCGGATTTGTTATCGATATTCAAATGATAATAACATAGTTCTGATAATCTTCCGATAATCTGTTATGATAAAATAGTTCTGATAGTTCCGATATATAACATAGTTTGATTTGTTATCATAGTTCTGATAGTTATGATAGTTCACGCACTGTTACTTTCATGTTTAACGAGATAATGCAGTTATTATGGGTAACAGTTATTTTCTACTACCGATTCAAATTATGCATTAAGAATAAGCAATTTCTCATGGAAATAACAGATTACGGATTTAAGAACAGATAAAGAGTCCATGCGCATATGAAACACTTGATATATGGTCATTAAATTTAACACATGATAAATGTTCAAAATTCAATTATGATAAAGTTCTGTTATTATGATAATTTCACTGTTATTATGCGGATTTAATAATCTTTTATTACGGATTTAAGAACAGATTACGGATAAATGTTCTGTTATTATGATAATATCAAATCTGTTACGGATAATTGTGTAATTACTTATTCCTATCATGAAAATAACAGATTACAGGTTTGATTTAGCTCACGAATAAGCAATTTCTCACGAAAATTGTCATTAAATTAAATTCAAAAATTAGAATTTGATTATAGATAGGATAGTTTAAACTATAAAGGGGTATATTTGTCTAAAAAAGATTTTCCGAACTCGTGCTTTTAAAGGGAGTATGATATGCAAAGATTGACCTTTTCAAATGTTTAATACAAAGAACTTTCTATATTTTGAAGGAAGGGTTACTCCTTGTCCTACACTAAATTATATATACAATTTTTTCCGTCAAAAGCTTAGGCTGTTATTGATGTGTCTATGTTTATCAATATTAAACTTTAGTGTAAGATTTTCAAAATTTAAAGTATAACTTGTAGAATTCAAATTTCTTTTATTTTAATATAAAAATTAAGAAATATTAGTATTCACTTAATTTAGCCAAAAACTAGTGGATTAAATCACTTATTTTTCCCAAAACTTTTCCCATTTTGTTTTCCCTAAATTTCTCTCATTTTCTTTTTATTCAAAAAAAAAAAAAAAAAATCCCCAACATAACCCCCCTAAATTTCTCTCATTTTCTTTTTATTCAAAAAAAAAAAAAAAAAATCCCCAACATAACCCTTATTTTAAACCTTCCCTAAATTACCCTTCTCTAGATATATAGTCAAGGTTTTAAATATAGAATATCAGGGAAATATCAAATAACCAAAATTTATATCAGATTGCGAATATCAGCTAAATACTAGAAATATGTGGTAAATATCAGAATACCATAACAGATATTTGCATATATAGTACAATACTCTAAAATCAACATACTTAATAAAATCTAAGCATAAAACATGTAAATAATATATGTTTAGGATCACTAACCAACCTTGTAAAACAAACAAAAGCACAAATCCACATTACAACATTTCATCTAATTTTTTCAGCCAAAATGTCATTTGATATAATGGGAAAGTCATGATATCTCACCCTAAAATTGTCAAACACGGTATATTATTTTGTGACAAGCCAAATAAAAGGATGTATCAGTCAACATATCAACTGAGATATCAAACATATCGGGAATATATCACCCAAAAAGAGCTAAAAAGCAATAAAGGATATTTAGAGACCACTGCGACAAGCCTTGTAAAAGGATATATCAGGAGATATATCAGGCCATGTCGAGGATATTTAAAACAATGGAAATAGTGAATAAAGAGGGTACAAATGGAAAAGAAAAAAAAGCCCACAATATAGCTTTTCTACAAATATGCATATAGATAGAAACAGTGCATGTCTGAGATACTAGGTGTGTGTGTGTGTGTGTGTGTTTGTGTGTGTGTGTGTATATATATATATATCAAAACATAATAGTTATTCAGATACAGAAGAAAGTAATATCTACAGGTAATATATGCTGACATTGCCATCAGAATTTTCTATTTTCTAACTTTTCTCTCTGAAACCAAATACTTTTCTCTGAAACCAAATTCAAAAACTTTCTGGATTCAAAATGTTATTCCTGAGCAAAATTTACATGCATTCATACTTCTGCAATCATAGAGGCACAGAATACAGTATTTCAATTTAAATAGAACAGAATATCAAGCTGATTACTAATTTAATAGAACAACCACCACCTGACTTAGAATTGTATCTGCTCTCTTTTTGGCCATGTTTCAATCTTCTCAAAGTATTTGACTGGAACTACACCATCAAAGCCCTCGGTCAAGATAACTTTGTTATCTGAAACATAAAGCTTCATTCCATCTGAGAAGCATAATTATTAGATTGCATTAGGATATTATTTATTTATTACCCTAAAATATGAAACAACAATCAAGGTTATTACCCTAAAATATGAAACAACAATCAAGGTCAAGTTATATACCTTCTAATGCCTTTTTCACATCCAAGAAAATTAAAATATTGACATCCCGTCGCATGCCTTCATGAGGAAAAAAAATCAATTATACTTAGTAAAAGAAAAACTTCTTGACTGTCATCAACAAATTGCAATTTATGAATTGAGAGTTCAAAAAAAATTCTTAGATTTGAACGTAAGAATATCAGGAACATATAACAACAGTATATATGTAGTGAAGGCTCTGATGCACTCGCTGCAAAGGAGATTCATCCATAACAGACGGAGAACATTGAAGTAACTCTCACCAGTTCTTTCCTTTTCAATAATTAAATTGAACTTTATCACCCAACTTCTAAAAAATATGTAATACAATGAATGGTTTAAAATAGCACGTTGGATAAAGATAAAGCTTCGAGATTGACAATTCAATCGCTTAATCTTGATCTAGACAGTGCAAAAAGTACTTTTATACCAGATTTTGTTGGAGTCAAAATATTTTAGACGGTAAAACTACCCCGCTAGCTACGTAGACCATCAATTTTGATCTCATTTGATGGACAAGAAATAAACAAAAGAAATACTGGACCTTCGTTTACAGGAGTTCCATATAATTCAGGTCATGTTTGACGGTGCAGATCTTCTATTTGCATAGGATATTTAGATGCATATTCTACATACTGACACATGTATATACATTTTTGAGTCTTTAATATTCTCATGATATGACTAAGAAACTAGTTAATTCCAACTTGCTAAAATGCATGATATATGAAAAGTTGGATAAGCTGCTTCATTCCATATATCTTCATGCTATTACGTTATTAAAAATCAAACCATGCAACTCATATGACCTTTTACTAGTGCATCAAATGGTGGCCAAATCGTTTTTTCTCAAGATAAATAATCTCATAATTCATAAACTAAAAGTTAAAAATTTTCATATTTAAGAAGTTGCTTTGATAAATATGAACGGAGTGAATATTCAATTTTTAACATATCATCCACTTTGGTATGTTATATACGGCGAATCATTCAATTTCTAATGAATTGTGCAGTACTGAATGGTGTGTTTTCCAACATATCATGCACTTCTGTACACTGTGTTCCATAACATATCATGCATTTTGATGTGCGCGCGTGTGTCACAGCGCCTTTTTTTATCTCACGAGCTAGCCTTCCTGTGCGACACTTAGTTACTCTTGGCTCACTAGAATGGCTAAGCCTAGCCTACCAAACAAAGCACACAAGAACACTAGAGAACTTTAGAGGGAACTTGAGATTTCTATTACTCAAGCTTGTTTGGATACAAATGAGCTCCCCCTTGGCCTCTTTACATAAGAGAGGCTCCCGTTTACATAAATGGCCCAGATTTCTCTTCTCGAAATTTTATACATCCAATGATCAAGATTAATCCTCTAGAGATTCTATACAAATATCTCTTATGCATGAATATACAAGAATATTCAAGAATATACATTAACATTCTAGAGACTGGTTGACGTGGTGCTAATGTAAGCGCTAACTTGGCGAGAGAAAAAGTTGTATGTCACACGCAGGTGTGCACGTGCTTGCGTGTAGGCAGGTAGGTGGGGTGTGCGTGCGCACTTCTTGTGTCTGTGTGCGGGCGTCACGTGGATGCGTCTGTGCATGTGCCCTTGCATGTGGATGGGTGTGGGGTGGGTGTGCTTGCGTATGCATGTGTCATATGTGCATGCGTGCATGGTTGCATGTGTATGTTAATGTGTACTTGTGGGCATACTAGTTATGAAATGTCACCTAATTTAACAAAATGAGCAACCAAGAGATGTCAATGACAAGGTCCAGCTTCTTCGATGTGATTAGCAGGATGATCATTACCACTAATCTATCTCTCAGCAGCTCATCAAAAAAATGAGTAGCCACAACATACCCACTTTTCCATATACATATATATATCCACACGTGTGCATAGGAAAACTTTGTTTGAGTTAGCCGGTTCATGTTGCTAAATTATCTACCCAGATATAGGCCGGCGGCAAAGCGCATCCTACTAGTCATACTGGAACTAGTGGATATCACCACTCTCTAGGGGAAAGCATATGGTCGGTTTGGCCAGTTTTGATCATCTTGAATCAAACCGAATCTAAACCGAACCACCGGACAAACTGAACGAAAACGAACCAAGCGGTTTCGGTTTGGTTAAGTCAGTTTTTGCTCCACCACCATGAAGCAACTTGCAAGAATAGGCTCTTGCAATCCATTAAGCATAGACCCCATTGTCATGGTAAATACAAGATAAAAAGATAGATTGGAGATTAAATAAGTTAGAGGTTGAAAAAGAACCAAAAGGTGATTGAGGAATAAGCTATGATGGTCGGTTTGTTATTGATATTTGGCAAGAAGGTTGAAGGCGAGCTTCTCTCTCTATTATTCAGTTGATTTTTTTGGAGACAGCTTGCAATTTTCCTTTTTCTTTCTTTTTTGATGAAAGGGACAGCTTGAAATTAGTTTGAAATGATGTTTTACCGTGGGACTTCATATTATGCATTGAGTAGGCCCACGGACTTGGCAATGGTGTAACGGTGAGACTTTGAATGAGTATAGTTAGGTGGGACACACAAAGGATTGGAATGAGTGAAGTATTAACGTGAATCCTTAAGTGAGGTCGGTCAATTTGGTGCGGAGTGAGTTTACTACAGCTTAAATGAAACTGAAGCCAGTATTCAAACTGCACCGAACCGCTAAAAGTCGGGCGGTTCGGTCTTTGTTCGATTACAACCAAACAATACTCAGCGCTACCATTCTCTTTTAACAGCTTACTTGGTTAAAGAGGTAGCAGCTCATATCCAATATCTTATACACACAGACACACTGCATCCCCATTCCCTCACATTCAAAAGTTACTATGTCAGACACTTTGAAAAAACTTCTAACACTTGACATCTGTGTCTGGTATAAGGGTAACACTGAAATGAGTTCTCTGAACTGGATGAAACAATTTCAGAGAGACCGGATCATCATCATCATGCAGTTTAACATTCTACTCAAAAGGAAGTCAGGAGGACTCGTATGTAGGAATGCTATGACAAGCACTTACCATCGGCCTCAAGCACCAAATGGAAAAGATTTTTTGAATACAGTCCAGAAAATGATTAGTGAGGTTTATCGTTTGGGACGTTGAAGATGGAAGGAAGAAGAGATGAGTTTTAATTTACGATATCTTAACTAGACATGTGTGTCCTTTTGTTGTACTTCTCTTTTGTGTGCATATGTCAAAGCTTTATTTCAGTGTAATGCCGCCCTAGTCATTCTAAACTAATGTAGTTTTGTATGATTATTTTAGAAGGGTGAATGATGAAGGCAGGATTTAAATCTGTCTTTCTAAATTAATTTAGCTTTTCAAATTTTACCCATAATTGTCATGCAGGATTAACTTACTTTACAGTAGATATCAGAATTTTAACTCGTGAAGGTAAAAATAAATTACAACCGTAAAATGATAATAAATTATGGAGAACATACCGCTAATTACTTTGCCATCTGCAGGCAAGCCACTAGAGAAATGAACGTGTAATCTTGACATCTGCTTTAGTCCCGATTGCAAGATTGACTCCAAGTTCTTCTTATAGGTTCCATGCACACAAACTGTAGTATAGGGCCATTAGCTTTTTTGCAGCTTGCTATATACATTATGAATGCTGAAATTTTAGGGGGAAAGTCGTCAAGAAGTTTCTTCTCCAGAATTTTACCTGGTACTTCATCAGCTGAGAGAATGGGCTTCAATAACCTCTCGGAGCTTATAGTCTACAAGGAATATGGAACAATTAAAAATGAACAAAACTAAACCGTAAAAAGAGAAATAAGCCACTGGAAGTTGCTCCTAGTAGGAAACAAGTTTTTGAGCAACTAGGGATCAAATAATACAAAAACCCAAGGTCTGAAGGCTCGGATTCAGTCCCTCTTATACAGCTCAAGAAGCAGGTTTCAGTAGTTTCAGATGTTCACTCTTAGTTTGCATTTGTGTATTTATTTATTTTTGGATTGTATAACAAAATTAATAGACCATTAGTTACAGTTTAGATACAAAGTCTTTAGCCAATGATGGTTGATCTTTTTTTCTTGAAATGTACAGGATAACTATTTTTGTCATATGTAAAAGTATGCTTAACAACTCAAAAACAGTTAGCTATTGTATTCATTTTTGGAACCATTCAATTTTTTAATTAATATATTGGGTGAAATTGTATATAACTTTGAAATATATAAACAAGGTTCATTGTCTAAACCAAATATTTACACAAGTTCCATAGTGGACCTGTTAAATCATCATTACTTGGTTTTTTTAGAATTTCAGTTGATCATTTAATTTTAGTTTTGATGATACGTAACACAGATGTTAGGAAACAGCCCAAGGTTTATTGATTTATACTTCCACTGTTTTCAGGTCAGCAAAAGAAAACTAAGCATATTATACCATATGTTAATTTTCGGTAACTTGATTTAAGCCTATTATGCAAACGCTTGAGGAAAAAGAAACACCAGTCTCATTCATGTACTTGTCAGCATGTGTGATTTGCATTATTTGCATATACAGCAGGGGTGTTTTATGCTTGTTTCTGAGTCATCTCGTCCGTTTGACTTCCCAGATTCAAAACAGTAAGCATAGCAGGAATCACTGGAGCTATTCACTAGATAAAAGAATTGAAGTTCCTAATTCGCATGTATGTGAGGTCATGGCTGATTGCTAGAGAAGGTAGAATAGACTTTATTCAATCTTACCAGGCTACCAGTTAGCTAACTTCTAGCCACTTCAGTGACACAAAACTTAGCTTAGAGAATTTACAAAGTACAGTCACAGCACTTTACAAATTTCTTAGAAGCTTTCTTTTCTCACTTTGGGAGCAATCCTAAGCTATAGACATGTAGCCTTCGCGTGTGAACTAGTAGAATACTTAACAGAAAAGTTACAAGTTTTATGTGACTGTGTCTGGCAGTGCCACAGGTGGTGGTTGTTTTCTTTTTTCTTCTTCTTTTTTCTCCTCTTTTGTGGATGGGGATTGGGGGTTGGGTGGGGTACTACATCAGTGCAATCACCAACTTTAAAATTTGTGTTGGAAACTTGTTGCAGTCTCCTTACTCCCCATATGATCATGATATTAGATGACCTTTTATGGGAGTTTTCCACTATCAGGTATAGTGGCCGTCCTCATAGGGAACCACTTGGATGCTTCAACCCTTTTATGGGAGTTTTCCACTATCAGGTATAGTGGCCGTCCTCATAGGGAACCACTTGGATGCTTCAACCCCATCCTGAAATTTCTCTAGTCATCTCCTGTGACTACTCTGTTTAATTTATGCAGCTATTTCTAAAGTAAATGATTAAAATCAAAATATTCATGGTTTATCTCCAACAAGTTATACTAAAATGTAGAGTCCACTTAGTTGGCCAACATTGTAGCTGATCTTAGGCCTCTCTTCATGTATGGGTGATTTCCTATGATCCTATCTACAAGAAAAAGAAAAAAAGAACATCCTGAAAGCAAACAGCATCATTGACCCCTAGCTCCATATCTCGTAGAGAGAATCATACGATAAATAAGTTTATCATATGTGATGGACTTATGGTAAGAGAAGAATCTCTGGATAAAATGAAAAACATGTTGACAAACTTAAATGGCACCCAGAGAAAATAACGAACATGGTGGCAAACTTAAATAGCACTAAGTTCTAGTCCTTGGTTTCTGAAACCATAACAATGATGTGGGTGTCGAGTCTAACAAATTCCAAATTACAGCCACAAACAAATTTACATAGCAGACGTAGTCAAACATTCCTGCAGATAGTAGTGCAAGTCAAACTCCTATCAAGCTTTATACTCTATGGAGGAAACCTATTATATATCTGCATACACATGAAGTATAAGATAGCATCAAATTATTAACCTCATAAAAAGAACATAAAATATGATACACACATTTACTTATGTATTTGCATACGCGTGGGAAAGCTGCATTCCAAACCAGTCCTGCTTAATTTAAGGAACTTAAACAGCATATCGACTTGCCAAAACATTTACCGTTACTGAGTGGCCCTGATTCGCACGAATAAAAAGCTCTCCATTTTCTTCCAAAAGGCTAAACCGCTGCTTATTATCCTTCCTAACTGCCTGCTTAATATACAACACAGACAATTAGTTGAAATTAGCATAAAGTAAAGGGCATTCCGAGTAGAAATTAACTCGATAGAAAGGCTTAGTAAACAAGAGTCATGCCATGGCTTCAAGAAAATCACGAGAAATAGTTCAAAAGTATAGTTTAGGTTTCTAATCGGTTGTCAATCGTCTATATCTATCAAGACGGCGGAAGGAAAAGGAGGAGAAAATCCCAATTGCTAACTGACTGAAAAATCCATCAAATGTGTGTTCTTATTTATTTATTCTTTAAATGAGGATCCATTCAGTTGATGTAGTCACCCAAATGTCATTCACATTTACTATATCCATAGATTTTTCTTATCATAAATTAAGTATTTATGATCAGACAATTATTATAAGAAAGGCTAAAAGTGCAGTTACGAGCTACCTTTAATCTTCAAGTATCAGTTTGGAATATCTATTAGAATTCAACTTTACTCCTTACAATGAAACGTTAGCAGCAAGAATGAAATTATAGAAATGAAATATTCACCAAAAGAGTGCCACTGAGTGAGGAATTTCTTATCGACACTAAGCATTGTAAGTTGGTGCAATTAGAATTTAACTTTACTCCCGATGTTTTAAAAGCAAAAGGCGAGGTCAACGCGATTAGGTCCTATGTTGCATGAGGCGAAGGGTGCCAAGAAAGGCAATCGCCTGATCGAACCAAGGTGATAAATATTCAAAAACAATCATAGACATTATAAATAATATGAAAATATCAATAAATAGCAACAAGACAACTTAATCAGTGCTAAATTTTCAAAATCACAAATCTAATAATTTATAAACCATTTTAATGAAGTAGTAAGTAACAAATAATGAATAGTAGTATTAACTAGTACTGCTAACATAGATTATTAAGCAGCAAACTTTGAACTTTAAGGTTCAAATTTTGGCATGTCCTCAAAATGATATAGGTAATAAAGTACATTATAACAAAAAAGGCAAAAAATCGACCAAGAAAAAAGAAATATAGAAATTCAATAACATAAACAAACTTTACTTTATCGGACACCTTTCACACCCTCAAAATTCTAAACTAGAGACAAACATCATGCATCTTGCATCACATGCCTTAGGCGAACGTCGCGCCTGAGGCACGGAGGCAAGGTCATGAGGTGCTAAGGCTATTGACGCACCAAAAGGCGCTTGCCTTGGTAACATTCATCGCTTGGCAATATGTAAGGCGCTAAGTTAGAAGATCGCCTCGCCTGAGCGCCTAAGACACTAAGGTGCATCACCTTCAAAACACTGTAATTACTCCTTATAATGAAATGTTAATGACGAGAATGAAAATTATAGAAATGAAATATTCACCGGAAGCGTGTCGCTGAGTGAGGAATTTCTTATCAACACTAACCACTGTAAGTTGGTGTCTCCTAATTAAATTTTACAAGGTAAAACAAACCTCCAGTAGTATCTGCTTCCAGAATTAAATCCAGAACATGTCCATCTCCAGGATGATAGATCACCTTCAGAAAGTTTATGAAGGATTGACACTTGTGATCAGATGACGTCTAAACATGATGAAAAGTAACAGCCTAAGTGCAAAGTGCCAACAGGGAGGAGCAACTGGTATCTTAATCAACTTAGCACAGGAAATCTATGTAATTCTTTTGGCATAGATTTATGATCGCAAAAAATGGCTGAAGATAAAAGTTGGCAAGTTGGCAGCATCAGAGAAGATCCGGGAGGAAAGTCATTAGGTTATAATTTCAATTGCCAATTATTGTGTAAAAATTTTATAATCAAATGTATCAACCAGTTCGTGTTTTAGAAGGCCTTTTGATGTGACAAAACATATCAGCATAATGGTGCCAGCAATTTATTTTGGACATAATCTTGAGTTGAGCTGCAAACTTTTAGAAGCATTTAGATTTGCAAACACTTCCGTCTATTGCACTGTAAATACCACTCCATAATAACCACTATGCATGCAAGTTTAAAAAGTCCTTGGTTGTAATAGTTCGTAGAAAATTACTGAGCAACAGGTTACTTCGAGAAGTAGATTTTCATATTGGAAGTTCAACCATCCGATTCTAACTTCAATTATTTGCATTCTTATGATAACCTGACCAACATAGTTCACTAATAGAAATATTCATAAACGTACACTATATACCAAAAATCAAACGAGAAACAAATAATACAACAAGAATTAGTAACATCAACATTATGAGGTAGCAAAGAACTGACCTCTCTAATCTCTTCAATAGTATGCGACCTCAACGGAATTTTCGCGTAAGTCGTCAAATTCAGCAAAAGCAGATCCTTAACTCGAACGAACCCATCACTCCTCATATCTAGCTTCAGCTCTGAAGCCATATGCCTCAATACCTGTGTCCTGAAACCAAGCAACAATCAATCATCCAAGCTATTGGGGGGGAGGGGGGGCGCTCCAAAATTTACATAAAATTTCACAAAACAGCCTGAACTGTGAGATGATTTGCACAATATTTGAGCATGAAAACTTAAAGAAATCAAAGAGAATTTACACCCAAACCAAGAAATCAAAGAGAAACTCACAGCAGTCTTCCAAGCGCATCAATACGATCAGACCCGACAGCAGCGCCGCCGCGACCTCGGCCTCCCCCGCTACAAAGAAACCCAGATGGGTAAGTAGAGAATGAAGCAAGGAGTCGAAATATTAAATGAGTCTGGTTCAATTTTACCTCCTTCTGGGGTTAAAGGAGGCAGAAGCGGAAGAAGAAGAGGAAGCCATGAGAACTTTGATACGAGGAGGAGGAGGAGGAGAAAGAGGTCGAGGAGCTAATATCGATGAGATTGATGAAGGAGGAAGAGATCGAAGGAGGCGGACCACGGAGGTGGTCCTGAGGTGGAGGATGAAGGTGGCGGCATCGACTACGAGCAGAAAAAAGCTTCGATTTTTTTTAGGATTTTAAGCCTGGGGGTCCTCTGGGGCTAACTCTTTTTTCTCGTAACGGATCGAAATCTAACCGGACCCGGTAATATACTGACTTCAGTTTAGCTGGACCCGACCCGTTTCCCCTCCTTTTATCACTAGAAAACCCTAATCCTCATCGATCTCCGATCACCGTTTCCAATGGAGTCGTCATCTCCTCCTCCTCCTCCTCCTCCTCCATCTAATCCTGCTCCTTTTTGGAGCGCTGTACTGCAGAAAAAGCCCCCGCCAAAACCCCA
>NC_033794.1:31753791-31777347 GCF_001876935.1 Asparagus officinalis
GTTCTTGCCTCTGACCGTCGAGACGATGGAGCCGTCTCCTGAATCCATCAAGAAAGGTGAGGGTTTGGAAACTTTAATTATGGAATTGAGGAGGTTCTGCTTCAAAAAAAAGTTATTAAATTGCTAAGCTTCTCGGCTTATTTATTGGTGCTGTGATACTCCAAAGTGTCACCGTTTTTCGAATTTTTTACCATAAAACTCTATTTTGACAAATTGATACCCAAAATGGCAAAAAAAGTTTGACAGTAATTTTATTCAGGAATATCTTCATATGGAAGTGAATGAGAAATAAACTTATGGCTTTGGGGGATCAATTTGTCTAATTGAGGTGAATTTCACAAAACCCTCCTGCAGGGTGATTTGAGAACCCCATACTCTGAAATAAAGAAAACCCCCTTTAAACTTTTGAGAGTTGCACAAAACTCCTTTGAACTTTCAAAAGTTCCACAGAAATAAACTAACCTTTTTAAGAAAACCATTAACAGTTCCCTACTTTCCTCTATTTTCCTTTATCCCCTCTTCCCCAAGAAACTTGAGAGTGGAATTTGTCAAGAGGGCTACTTTTCAGAAGTTCGAGGGTTCTGTGAAACCCCCTGAAGGTTGGGAGGGCTTTTTCTCTAGTTTCAAAGTTCAAGGGGGTTTTGTACAAAACAGTTTTAAAATTTACTCTTTTATTAACTTCATGACTTAAGCTCATTTTAGGCCATGCACTTATTGAAGCTACTGCCTACTGGTCTATTTTTTTTTGTATGTTATTATTCATTGAAATTGTTGGAATATACTTAACATGTGGATTGTCACATGAATGATCTTTACCATAATTTCCTGTGACTGGAGAGTCAATAGCAAAAAGTTATAGGCATAATTCTGGGGAAAAGAGTAGTCGCTGTATATAATTATTTAAAGGCATGAGAGGGTCATTAACTTTAATTTCTTCATCCTGTATGTCTCTATGTCTGAGAACTATCTGTCTTCATGTTTGAAATCCAACTGTTTGTCATCATTTCTGAGAACCGAGTACCTGTCTTTGAGTCTGAGATCTATTTGTTTTCAGGTCCAAGACCTACCTGTCTTTATATCTAAGACCCTGCTATCTGTCTCCATATCTGACACCTAATTAGCTCAATGTCTGAGACCCAACTGTCTCCATGTTTGAGACCAAAGATGTATGTGATTTGTTGCCTTGATGGTCTTCTTATTACTACTACAAAGCTGAACAACAAAGTCCAGGTACATTTTCTAGGTGCCGAAGACAAATTAAAATTGGTTACTCCGTCCAATCAATTTCTTATGACTGTTGTTGCTAAAACTTCTGAGGTCCTGAGGTTTGGAATTAACTACTACTTGTGACCGGCCAAGCAGATTGTTTCTTCTTTTGTCAGTTTGGATGGTTACTGTAATATTTTCACTAAACAAAAGTTTTTTGCTTTTATCTCACAACCTGGGCATGGCTGATTTTTATGTTTCAGCTGGGGAATTTTAGAGTAACATATGAAAATTAGAGACGTCCATTGGGCCCATTTTCTTTTATGCAATTGGGAAGAACATGTCATTTTTTTATTACTATAAATAACACTTGACTATCCATCTCTGGAGGTGATGTCACTTTCCCATCATAATAAACTAGATTTCCAGTAAGCTCAATGGAACCTTTTTTTAGTAAGCCTGCAATACAACCTCAGTCTGAATTATCCTGCCTTTTAAACTCTTTCAACTTTTAGTTTCTGAACAAGAAAGTAACTACTCCATTTGCTTTCTTCTTGAGAAGTACAGGCACTCCTGGAGGCATTAAAAGTTACAGTTTAGTTTCTAGTCTATGTTATTGAAATTTAATCTTGGCATGCATCTTTTGGTTATCATGATTTTATTCACTCAGTTTCCTGTTTCCTTTAAATTATTGCATGTAAGGAGAATAAGTTGTCACTCTCAAATTTCAGTTGTCAGGTTTGCAAGGGAAACTGGGGACTTGCAGACCCTTTCAGATGTCGATCTTAAACTTATTGCACTGACATATATGCTAGAGACCCAAATCCACGGGACTAATCATCTTAGGGATAGCCCCCCTCCACTTCATGTGCTGAACGTGAAAAGCCTACCAGAAGCGCAAATGCCTGGTTGGGGTAATAATGTGCCTAACTTAGCTGAATGGGAAGCTCTTGAGCAGCTAACTGAAGGCGGATTGAGCAATGAATCTCGGTTACTTCCTTTAAAGGACCTGAATGGTAACATTGTCCCGGAAAATGGTTCTCTTTCCGAAATGAGAGATCAGGACGAAAAAGACCAGGCTGCTGGTAGAACAAGAAGGTTTACTTTCCCGAAGAAAGAGATTAAACTTGATGGAAAGAAGATGGTAGCAGATGGCATCGATGCTTCTCTTGGGGAAGACACTGAAAATAATGATGATTGGCGGCCTGCTGTTAGCCGTAGTACTCACAGGAGATACCTGAGAAGAAAAGCAAGGCGTGAATTAGCAAGCGCTTCTAATGAAGATGGCCAACCATGTGAGGTAATGGCATGTGGGGATACTTCAGTAACAGAAACTGATGATGTTCTGTCTGAAGATGGAAAGTGTGAAGATAAGCCTTCTGCTAATGATGATACAGAGGGAAATCTTGAAGAGTGTTGCATTTCATCTGCGCTAGAACATATGAAACTGGGTCAAGATGTTTCTGAGCCTACTGAGGAGGTAAAAGAGCAGGACATCACTGATGTAAATATAGGATCTGACCACCAGTTAATTCTTGATGGCACTTTAGATGATCTACCCGTTTCTCCAGAAGCAGATGAGAACGATCTGAACACAGAAGAATTTGATAATTCTGAAATATCAAGTCAGACTGATGGAAGTATCGACACATCTGCAGTTGATGATGCTAGTAGTGAACAGAGTTGGATGCTTCGCTCCTTATCTGACTCAAGTGTTGCTTGTGTTACTAGTGACTTTGCCATGCAAAATGTTATTCTGCAGATTGGCCTTCGTCTTTTGGCGCCGGGTGGGATGCAAATCCGTCAGTTGCATAGGTAGGTCATTCATTTTTTCCTTTTGCTTTCAACGTGGTTGGTTTCGTTAGTAATTTTTAACAAACTAAATTTCTGCTCAGTTGGTGACAAATCCAGGTCGGTAGATCTGAGGAACTTTTAGCTAACTATAGATCAAAGGAAATCATAAAAGTTTATGAATAGACTTCTTTTTTTTTTCAACAGCTGAGTTTTTTGTTTGTAACAGATGGGTGTTGAAATGTCATGCTTGCAACAAAGTGACGCAAGAAATTGGACGAATATTTTGTCCTAAATGTGGTAATGGTGGCACCTTGCGCAAAGTATCTGTGACGGTTGGTGAAAATGGAGTTTTGCTAGCAGCTCGTCGCCAACGTATAACTCTTCGGGGTACAAAAGTAAGTATCTTTGCACCATTTGTTGATCAGTACGTTAAATTTTCGCACCCATGGATTCTACAGCTTCACATTTTTCATCTTCAATCTGTGTGCATTCTTTTTCTTTGTGGCTGTGGCTATGCTCAAACTTTCTGTTGTAAGATTTACGTGTAGGTTACATTGTTCGCCTAATATCACTGCTATGCTTCTCTCTCCGACTAAAATTTTAAGGGACTTTGCGTTTGCATCTTGCATCACCATGTGAAGACAAACACATGCAGATGCTATTGATTAAAAAAAGTTGCTAGGGCCATCATGTTAAATGCTTCATGACGCCCTTTTAATTTCTAACCCAGTGAACTTTGCTATTGTGCAGTTCTCACTTCCTTTGCCTCAAGGAGGAAGAGATGCCATCACTAAAGACATGATTTTGCGAGAAGATCAACTTCCTCACAAACTTCTTTACCCAAAAGCAAAGAAGAAGACAAACAAGCAGGTGACGTTTCTCTCCTATACATTTGCTGCCCTGGCTGCAAAATCATTAATCTTCGTCTTGATACAGTTCTCATTTCTCAAGTCTATACTGCTCTATTTGCGTTAGGGTACATTTCGCAAAACTACTATGAAAGTTTGGCTGGTTTTGCACAAAACTACCATGAAAATTTCGAACTTGCAGAAACACGCCATAAACTGCTGAAAGTTGTTTGCTAACTATGTTAACAGCTTGATAAAAGTTTATAAACTACCCTGAAAATAGGAGAGGGGGAGAGGATAACATAGAAAATATATGAAGTACATAAGGGGGAGGGGTAGAGGATAACATAGAAGATATATAAGTATATAAGAGTATGTCTAAAACAGATGAGGACCTTCACCATTTTGAAAGTTTATGGTAATTTTCTTTAATAAGAACGTTATGGGGCTGTTTTGTGAAGAAATTAAAAAAAACCCAAATTTCATTGTCTTTTTGTTAATTTTACATTTAAATTTTTAGTTATTTTCATGTCTTGTTGACATAGTTCAATTTCATTTCAGGACCAGGATTTCCTATGTTCTGATGACATCTTTACCCACTGTGGCGAGAAGAGAGCTCCTCTAAAGCCTCCTGTGAGAAAAGCACTGGCAGTATTCAGTGGAAAAAGAAATCCTAATGACAATCATTTCTCTCGTTCTAAGCATTAAACTTCTTGGTTTCTTATATTATTATTTGTTTCCCTACTGTCAAATCAAACAAGAGGAACTAGCAGGCATTTTGTGAGTTGCTGTCAGTTGAAGTATTCATTCATGCAGTCGTGTTTGAGTTTTCAGATGGTAAGCCTCTGTAATTCCTCTGAGCTTTTCTTAAAACAATGCATATGAGAGTAATATCCTTACTTTTTTCCCCCTATAAAAGGTTTGCATTCTATATAATAAGAGGTTGAGAGTTGCAAATCCATTTGGATAAACAGGATTTTATTTTGACTCCATACTAGATATGCTTGTCAAAAAGGCAATAGAGAATGAGCTGCTGACTGATATCCTAATGTTAATGATGACGATTTCACTGTATATAAATGTTTCTTACCTTAGCTTTGATAACTTTGTTCTTGAGCTTTATAATTATATAGGATAGTTTGGTTGAGTTTGTAACTATAACTGTACTCATAATTTATTAGAAAAGAGAGGAAAAAAATCAGTGACAGTTTCAGTTGGTTCTTTCACACGATAACTGCAATTGCAAAACGAGCTATTTTTTACCAAAAATGACTGCGGCCATTTTGTAAAGTGATCTAGTTTTTGCAAAAAAAAATCTCTCTTTACAACTGCAGTGACATTGTAGCCCCCCCACACCGAACGTTTATATGTTATTTATTATGTAATTTTGAATATGGCATATTGCCCTTTTTCTAATTAGAAAAATATTAGAATTAAAACACTTTAGGTGTCTAAGATTTTCTTTCCGTTGGCAAATTCGAATATGCTGTTGCTTTCTAATATGGAGAAGATTATCTTCTTTTTTTTAATCAACATGCATCTTAGCATTTTCTTTCTTTTATTTGGATGGAAGTAGACACCAAGTGGCTGAAGTAAAAAAGTAAATGCCAGTCCTATTACCTCTGAACAAGGGGGAAAAAAACTAGTTTGTTTACTCAAAAACACTACTTTCTCTATTTTCTTAATGAGAGGCACTAGGGACACCCTCTATCACACTCCCACCCATGCCAACTCGCTTGCTACAGTGCACGGGCTGACATGAGATTTTAATCCATATGGTCATTTCTCAAAACCTTTTTTAGCGCCTCCCAGCTCGGAAGTAAAGTGAAGAAACTGTGTCATTGTGTGTGGGGTCCACACAAATGGCTTGAAAGCGAGGATCCGGTTCAATGCTCTTCTCAACCAAATGGATCTCATTAACTATTTTTTTCACCTGGCGCCTTTAAAAAAAAATCATATTCATATCAAGTGTTTTTCCAATTTAACCCCATTATTTTATACTAATTTATTTTCTAACCCATACACTTATAAAATCCTCCATACAGCGGCAACATCCAAAGCTAATTTTCTTAGATCAAAACTCATGTCAACGGACTATAAAGGATTAATATCGTATAATTCAATTTAAAATGCTATAATATTTGTTAGAGCGTTACAGTATTAGTTAAAGTGATATGATAAATGGAGGTGAATCCACTATGTTTTTATATGACGTATTAATTACTTCCTTGCAACATTTTTAATTGTTATCCAAACAAAATAAAAAATGAACGAAATAGAAGAGGCATTATTTTCATTACTTTCAAAAATATGTGAAACAAGCAAAAATATATATATATTACTTCTGTTACTTTCTATTTCATATTTTTAGAAATTACTTCCAACATCTACGGTGACAACTTGCACAGTTTTGAGCGTGATTTTTGAGCATGGGGTTAACGTGAAGCCAACCTCAACTCAAAACGCAAAAGCCACGGCACTTCAGAACAAGCATACGCTATTAACTGCACGTGGAAAGTAAATAACCAACCCGTAAACTAAAAAAGAAATAACTAGAATATACAACCACAGGAAATAGCAATCACAGCTGCTGTTGTATATAACTGACGTTTAATGAGGAAATGCTCTCTCATGCATGCCCTGAAATATCAAAATAGCATGAGATTTCTTGAACAGGGCTGGTTCATAACATCAGGATATATGTTTTGGCATCACGAGATGCTCCCAATTTATACGACCAAAATATCATGAGATATGTTGTAGACAACACATATAACGTTGATCTACTCAACAAATTCTGACAGCAGTGGCGGACCCAGGTTCACACGAAAGATAATGGTGACATCATGACAGGCGTTCGGAAGCAAAATTGGGACGTCGGCAAAGAAGAAACATGTACTCTTTGAAAAAATTTGCAGTTTTACAAAGTGTCATTTTTGGCAGGCTTTCAGCAAAATCACCTTTAAAAGAGACGATTTTGCTTGAAAACCTACTAAAAAGTTGCACTTTTGGCAGGCTTTCAAAAGAGCCTTTCCCTCAAAATCAAGGAACCAAATAGCCCCTTAGCGCACAACATCAATAATGCAAAAGGGACTTGTCTTTGACAAGTTTGCTGATCGATCTATGCTCTGACCCAAGAATTGATATCTTTGTGCAGTGAATACTTTCTCCATGCAGAAGAGCTTAGGGAGAAAAGGATTCACATCTGGCTTCAGAATACGTGAGTTAACATTACAACATAGATGGTGACCTAAAGCACTAGGTGCAAGACGTTTAGATATCAAAAACCTCCCAGCAAGCTGATCACATGAGAATACGAAGAGGTGTGTTTAGCAAAACACTCAAAATTGGATCAGGACTAATCCTAACCTAGTTAGTTTTGAGGCAAACTGGTTCTTTTATAAACCGAAGGAGGGGTGGTTTAAAAAAGAATTAGTTTTAAGTCTTTTTTCCAGAATTAAAAAAAAAATTATTCGACAATTGACCTAGTTTTTGCCAATCAAGAAGCAAACCCAAAACTGGTCAGATTTGGTCTTGACGCAGTTTTACGGCGTCGCCAAACACAACCTTAATTTTCTCCAAAATGGGACAAGGACCAAACCTTATCCTATTTTGTGGACTTGCCAAACAGGCACTGCGAAACTTCTCTAGTATAGTACCACAACAAACAGAATGTCGTTAAAACGAAAAAATAGAACCAAAAGTAATTACTATGAAAAATAGAGTTCATACAAATTTAACTACTCTTCCTTGTACTTGACAGGACAGGATAAAAATAGATTTGTAACATATAACTCAATTCTCATGAAATACTAAATGCTAATGACAAACTGAAGCAACAAAAAGCATATTAAGATCTAAACGTCAAAATTGTATTTCGGTTCACAAAAACAGAAAACAAACAAGACCTAGTTCATTACTCTGATGAAGCCATTGATCAGATCAAGTACTTCAAAGAGACTCACATCCCCTCTTTTTCCTCCCCACAAGCATCCACTTTGGCCGACATCTTCAAAGAAAAACTTAAGCCACAAGAGTGCTTGCGGTGGTAGACTCGCTGCAAAAAGAGGGAGAAATTTGGTGTTATTTAGGAACATGGAACATTAAAGAGGAAAGATGTAACATAAACTGGACATTGCAAACAAAGAGTAAACTAATTAATAGGACATTAATATTGTGTACAAGTAGCAGAAAATGCAACAACATGCGTACAAATATCATAAGTAGCTTGGACATTAATAAAGTTACGGATGTTGCAAGACTTTGTCACTGTACATTAAATGAGTGTCCCATTGCACAACGAAATCAACTATCAGAGAACTAAAAATCTAAAATATTAGAAATAGAATTTCTGGTTATAACAAGTATAATGAGAATAATAATATGAACTCTCAAATCTGCATATCAACATATTTCTTTAATCCAATAAGTAAATATATGGAGCCATCAGTGGTATGCATGACTGTATAAGAGGCCTCTGTTCATTCTTAGAAATAATCAGAAGGATGTACAGTGCATTGGTGTCAAATTCTCCCCTATATTCTTTAAAAATTAACTATAACCATTATTGCGCCCCGCCATCCACAATTCAAGTCATAGATACTATGAAGACTAACATGGTGTTTTTCTTCCTACACACAAAATACATACGCGCTAAGCAAGGATCTAGAACCAACTGACTGTCAAATGCTTAAATATCGTGCAATTGTATACTAAATATTAGCCACAACAATACTAACAAAATAAGACTAGTTGCTTAAGTATCTTCTCACAATTTCTCAAACGATACCAATAACAGTACATAAGTGTTCCTTCTTAAATTTAGACTGCAGCAATTAAACATGCTGGAATTGGAATGGACACAACTGCCATACTACAGCGTCAGGATTACTTTTTGGTTTAGATGTGGTGAAACTAGGTATTGCAGTTCCCATGTTTTATTCCTATTTGTAATGATCCTGTTTACTTTGGATTAGCTTGGTCTCCAATTATTCAAAACAACTTAGATTGCTCTCCAACTATCCAACCAATATTTACTTAAAGACTTATTTATTATCAAACAAATCCCCATTTAAATTCATTATTTTAACTTCCAAATTTGACAATGGGTAAAACCAATACTAGTTTGTGCAGCACATAACATGTACAAAACTCTCTTAACTAGTTTCTCAGTCAAATGTCCTACTGTTATTATTCATATTCTTTTTTATTCTTTTCTCAAAACCCATACTTGTTTCTGAATATGTTTCTCAAATTACTATGCATCATCAGTTGTGAGAGTTCCCCAACAAAATTGAACTAGTTTATCAAAAACATGTCACTTTTTGGAATTAAATGAACATTAAATTTTTTTCGTCATTCACCTCACTTCAGTACAAAATATCCAATTGTCAGTCTCCGTATCTTGACAACATGCTCTGAAATCACAGGCATATATCCACCAATGCAGCACAAAGTTGCAAGTAACTTAAACGAAACAACTTTATATCTATTCTGTATTGAATTTTGCTATTTCCCTTATCATTGTTACCGACTAAAAGTTTTATAATTTCTCACTACTTCACAAGATATTTAATCGTATAACCCTATGTTTTATATTTATTAATTCTATAAATTTTAATGTTCGCCTCATCAACATTGTTTATCAATATTTTTTTCTAATGTCATTACTTTGTAAAATTAAATCTAACATTTTCATGGTCAAGATTGGTCCCAATGTTCCAAGCCCAAACATTTGGCATAGACCTAGACATAAATACATTTAACTGGACCCATCAGTTAGAAGAATTGGAATCTAACAGATCCATCCCCATGTCTCTCTATGATTGGATTTGCATACAAAGAAAATAAACACCAACTTGATCCAATTTGGATCTTAAAAGGACAACCAATAGCAAATCGACCAGTAAATCAGTTGATAATCTGAAGAAGCTTTCTGTATTTTCGCCCCTTCACTGTAACTCTTCTTAACTGTCCTATTATCCAATGCTCCTATAAATTACTCAAATGGCTTCTCACAAGTAGAAGATTCAAATGCCTCCCGATGATTAACTTTGGAGTGTTTTTCAATTATTAATGATTAATAAATAATAATAACATAATGGACATCAGACCCGAATGCTAGAGAATTAGCAATGAGAATGACTAATGTTTAAATTCAGTCCGTACTAGGTTTATCTGAATACATCTAACTAAATTAAGACTCATGATAATCACCTAAACTTCATGTCAATTGTGATAATAAAAAATTGACTAAAAAACCTTAAGCCTTCAACATATAACATGCAAAAAGAAACAGCTATTGGTATGCAATCATTCAATACTATGTTATGCGATCGACAAAGTGCATCGAGTATGACGAGTAGTAATCATACGAAGACAAACTTGGACAACTTTCAAGTTTCAAATACAGACCCAAAAGAATCATAAAACTTATGAGAATCATCACTTGACGCAATAACATAAGCCCAATACTTTAGCAGAGATCAAGCTTCCTTGTTAGCAAAATGAAAAAAGATCAATCTTCTGCAATCACTTGAACTTAATAACGCTTCCCATGTAAAATCATGGTCACATAATCGCAATATGAGTTTAAGAAGAAAGGGGAGCAATGAACTCACTATTTCCAGACAGGAGGAAGCTTCTTGGTCCTCTTGTAATATCGAGCCAGACGGTGAATCCTGCTCTCAACAAGGATAAGTCTGAACTTAGAGTCCTTATCTTTCCTGTTTCTCTCCAAGTGCTTCCTGATCGCCACCGCCTTCTTGATCAAGTGATACAGATCCTCTGGGATCTCAGGAGCAAGCCCTAAACCAAAGAAACCAGTCAAAACGGATTAACAAAATCAAAACTATTTCAAGGTGTTTGGCATTGCAACTGTAAATGAAGCAAATGTTGCATTCAGAAAATGAAACATTGTGCAGGAACTTAACCTCAAACCTGTCGTTTTGATGTCTCAGTTTTAGTTGCAGATGTATTTTCAAGTCCAAATCCATATTAGAAAAAGCTGTTGGAGTTGCATTTTGTTTTGTAGGAAATGTAATTTCATTGCAAATCAAGTGTTTGTTCATGGCCCTTGAGAAAGCAGTCAACCAAACAACCCTTTGAAATAGAAACAAGACTTGGGATTCAGAAAAAGTACCATGGCCCTTGAGAACGCGAAGGATCTTGCTTCCAGTAACACTCTTCACCTGCGCAATTCCGTGGGAGTCACGGAGGATGACACCAATCTGCGACGGCGTCAGTCCCTTCTTCGCAAACTTGCAGATGTTCTCTTCCACCTAGAAAAAGAACTAAGCTTCATCAAATCAAAACCTCGTCGTAAGTAAGTATGGCTTTATACACTAGCAAATTTATGGGTACGTTAACTCAATGAAGTAGATTTTCGGTGGGGGTAATAAGAAAACATCTACATTTGGGGGGTAGATCTGCAAACAGGGTAGACTTGGAGGTTTATAGGCAAAGAACTAAAAATATTTTATAAAAAAAAAAACTTCCGAGGGTGTGGTGAGATTCTCTTACGTCTTGAGAGGAGATCTTGAGCCAGCTCGGCGGAGTCCTCTTATACGGCAACGCTGACGACGAAATACCCTTACTGTGATGAAAGAAATCAATGAAAAACTGTCAATTTTGATGGAATTGAAGACGATTAGGGTTAAGAGCTTGCAGATGAGAGAGAGAGAGAGAGAGAGTTACCCTCTTGAGTGCATGCGGCCCATGGCTGCTGCTGTTGCTGCTGTTGATTACGACCAGGGTTTCACGAACTTCGAAAGAACCGAGAGAGATGGAAGGAACCCCCTCGCGGCTGCTAGGGTTTCTAATCGACTTCGACGGGCTATTTATATTTATGGGCACAATTGAGGTGTTTAGCCCAGTGGGCTAACCGCGCAACCCCCGCCCAGTACTCAGAATACAAACCGAGCCCAATTCTGTTCACGGCCCCTATATCCGCAATCATCTATTTCCTAAGGCTGGACATATTCGGTTCGGATTGGTTTTAAGCCCAATCCGTATCCAATCCGAATTTTTTGAATTCTCAAAAATCTCATCCAGATCCAGATATCTGAATATTCTGTCCAACCGAAATTCGGATCGGTTTCGATTTTGGGCCGAATTAATTCCATTTCACAAAAATCTGCTCACACCTGAGATCATTGCCTATTAATTTCTGATGAAGTATCATTATTTGTCCATTTTGTCTACTTAATTTCCCCCCCAAACAATGAAATGTGGAGCTTGTTTGAAGTAACATCATTACCATAGCTAACAAAAAACTGAAATCAGTGAAATGAGCGCAAACCATATCAACAAGAAAAATAGAGTTGGAGGAAAGAAATCTTATATACATCTTGCACAAAGAAGAATTTCTCAAAAAAGAAATACAGATACTACTAATAATTCTTGGTAGCGAAGCAGCTTAAGCAATTTTCAATAGAGGCATGTTCAAATGAAAAAGACAGATGGACTGGACGCACACTCAACTGCCCACTTCAAATGAATAACAAACTCCTTCGAGTTTTTCATTTGAATATGCCACATATAACTTAATCAATTAAGCAAAATTCGGTTCGGTTTTTTCGGGCGGTTCAGGGGTTCAAACCGGATACAGACCGGTTTAATTCGGTTCGGGCAGTTTAGAGTCTTCTTCTCATCCATTTAATCCGGTTCGGTTAACCAGCCCGCTTTTTCGGACAGTTTTTTCTGTTGAACCGGTTTTTTTCGGTTTTTGCCCACCCCTAGTATTTCCTACTCAATTCGTGGCATTAGTAACGTACTAAAAATGTTAAAAAAAAGGATTAATGTATTTAGCTCATTCGATAATCTAAAGGACTAAATTGTTAACCCGTTAAATAAATTATATTTTAGTCCTTATGATCAGTTTTAGTGTTTGGGAATAACAATGATTTTAACTATTTTCTTTATAATTAGAAGGGTTAACTATTAATCCTTCTAAATAAGAGTATTAGTAAACCCCTCATTTTGAGGGGTTGACTCATTTTAATCCCTCTAGAGGGATTAGCTTAACCCTTCTATAACTTTTATGTTTGGCAAATTATGGAAGGTTAACTCACTTTAAACCTTGTTGTGTTTGACGGGTTAAGAAGGGGTTAAGAAACTCTTTACCAAACGGTGCCTTCAATAACAATGAAGTTGTTCAAACTTAATAAATGAGGTCCTACATTCGTTAACAACCAAGTAGTTTTATCCCAAATTTCTGGTCATGAATAAATCCATTCACAGCTTTCTGATAATTGATCTTTATCCCGAGTTTCCTCCTAATTACACTCCCACTGCTTCTCTTCCTTGTTCAAAAGAGCTCGTAACAGCCAGCTGAAAGAAACAAGGAATAGATTCATCGTTCTAAACAAATAAATTTTTTTTATGTAAAAAAAAAAAATTAGAATACAAGGGTACGCATTTAAAGGTGCGGTGAGCAACCTTTTTATTCACCTTCAAAACTTGTTACAACTACAAAGCACTTTGGACTCGGAATGGTAGAATACGTAACTAGAATATATACCAGAATTACCCAACTCCAAATCTCTGGGACATAAAATACCAGAGCTGGAGGTTTTTGCCCCTTAATTATCAGTCCCCATATGGGCTGCTACAAGCAGAATGAGATGGCATTTGAGGTTTTTCGATATCTTTAAGCGGCTGCAGTTTGTTGTTCATGCAACCGTGTCCATTCTGCTGGCCACCAATCTGGCCTTATAACCTTCACCTTCACATCGACCCTCTCCTTAATTCTCAAATTCCCAGATTTCTTGAAGGCGTCTTCAAGTTTCAATAAGCCCATCCCACAACTCCCAAGAGCGGTATTCACAGACCCAACCTTCTTATTTGAACTCAAATCTATCACTTCTGATCCTGGGGAAACCTTTTGCTCCATATCTGATAAAATATATATATATATAACAAGATGTTAAAGGTGTTACTACAGAGAATTGAATTGACGGGCGAACATCGATACCTCGTCCGTTATCGTCGGTGAATTTCATTGGGAGCAAACGTTTACGAATTACGCCACGGTGGTGTGTTCGAGCAACGAGTTCCTGACCGACATAGCATCCTTTATCAAAAGATATGGCGTTTAACCCCACAAGGTTGTACTCAAGAGGAATGGCGTCACCTGGCACATGTGAATAAAGTACTTGATTTTAATCCGTACATGCAAAACTATGAGGTAACACAATGTGAAATAAATGGCAAGCAATAACACACTGCATGATGGAGATTTTAAGTGGATATCATTTCGATACAACCAGCTGCATAACACCTACGAGGCACATAATGGACAGTATAGAGCCAAAAAAAATTGCATACCAGAGCTGTATCAGCTGCTAAAAAAGTCATAAAAATCATGCGCAGAAACATTGGAGTCATTTGTCAACTCGAGGGGGCATAAAACTCCATTTTCATCAGGATACTATCTCAACATCATCTAATGCCTTGCAAACACTTAACACATGACACAAATGTGAGATACTTCATAAAGTTATATCAGGTGGGGCAATGTATTTAACTTTATACTCGTCATTTTCTTTCATTTACTTGCTTGATTAGGGCAAATGGCATGATATTAGTATTGTCTTTTTCTTTTTTACATTTACCTTTTGTTCTGTACTATTTATAAAAAAGTGCAAACACATGCACATTCATGTACATGCACATATGCATGCATCCATTCCCTTACTCACATTGAACACAGTAACAATCATGCCCTAAAGATACCCACTTTATAAAGGGATTCCTCAAGTAAATTCAAGCAGCAACACCTATAGGAACAAACTTCGCTCCTACAAAAACTCAATAAGAAAAAGGCTGAAAAACCTTTATTTCTCATCTATTTTTAAATTTAAGACCAATTTTTCTTTGGGATGTTTTATATAAGTATTAGTTGACAGACAAAACTACAACCAAAGCACCGAGTATTACAACCAATAAGTTGCTAGCTCTTGTTCACACACTATTACCCAAACTTGCTCTGCAATCTGCATTGTCTTCTGTTAGACAATAGCAACTGTTGTTAATCTTAATATCAATCGTTTTGCCGTTAACTGCCGTTATACAAAATCAACTACAATCTATGGTAGCCAAACCCCTCATATTTTTCGTTTTGATGTGTTGTCAATATGGAGAGGCACCCCACTGACATTCACTAAACATATCAATAAATCATCAAGATGCATCATTTCCTTCCGACTTCGATAACAATAAAAAACACTTAAATATTTCAGCTGGCACCCTTCCCTAAATGCAGTTCCAGTGGCAGAGCCAAGAATTTCTGTGGTGGGGGTGAGGGGTCCAAAAATAATTAAACACTATATTTTTTAACACAATTTATTAAAATCTAAACAAGATGATGGCTTTAATGTGACAGTAACTACCCTCATGGAACAGTAGCTCTACATAAATATAAACCTTCCTTGCCTACTGCCACCTGCAAAACCCAAATCCAACCAAAATCATGTGAGAGAAAGAAATTGGCAATGTAACTTCAACAACATCCCTCAAAAATCTAGGTTTTCACTCATAGAACTAAAGCTCATTGTGGTAACTAAAATCATATTTTCTCCGGAGATCATTATATCATATTACCATGTTTCAACATGCGAGTTCCTCGGGTTAAATTTCTTCTTCAAGCTAAATTTACTGTCCCAAAACTCTAAATGTGAGAGCTTGGCTTCTGCTTTAGTACTAAACTTGATTTAAATTATGCACGTAGCTTCTTCTAGACATTTGATCAAACACATTGTAGACATGTCAGTTACCAAATTCACTGCTCTAATTACATATCACTTCCATGCTTAGACAATTAGCCAATCTACTTGTTTCCCACTACATTAAAAAGTCATCCGTTCATTCCCTTCACAATTGATCCCCAAAAAAAAACAAATAACAAAAATTTTCTTCTACAACAAGGCAAGTCTCAACGCAAGAAAGAATTCTGCTTCTCTTTTAATTGGCTCATTTACAGCTTAGTCCCTATACTTCAAATTTGACAATATACCAATACCTCCTTTTTTTTCCTAGTTTCCAGTGTGAACAAGGGCCCTACTGGGTCCTATATGGCTCCACCCTTGCTCAGGTCTATATTAATCACTTTAACCAAGATTCATATCACTTCTAAGGATGTAGTTACGCAAGAACTTATTCGTAACTTCCCATTTACACATACCTATAGAATATAGAGGATCACTTCTATAAAGAACATGGTTACATGATACATTTACAGTTTCCAATTTACAAATACGGTACACTTAAATATTTCAGCTTTCCCTTCAAAACTCCAATGGTTCCTATGTTGACAATTTTGATCAAATACCTCATGTTCATGATATGTTCATGATACATTCTACCATTTTAGGGATTCACTTACTATGATAAAATGCCGGTACAAAAATTTGAAAGGCAAAACTAGGAATGACAAAGACATAAAAAACGAGTATACCTTTTGGAATTTCGGTTGAACCTTCTGCGATTCCTCTCTCTACTCTCCATTGCAGGTAATGTTCTTCATTGGTTTCCTTATCAGATTCAACCAATGGTGCTGTAAACAAAAAGTAAAGCAACTATGTATGAAATAAATAGAAAGCACATATGGGATGTGATGGGCAAAATTAAATATCATCGAAGATGATTATGGAAAAAAAATAAATCGTAGTGACTGCAATCTTACGAGTTGTACTGGATGGGAAAATTCCCCTGAATCCTAGGCAGTCCAATCTAGGATCCTTAAACCATTGCCAACCTGAATTATTTCCGTGTGCAGCAGATGCACCAGCACGATCAACACCCATCCCCCAGCCGACTGAACCAGCCTCTGGTTCTAGATTTTCTTGGTCACTGTTGAAGAGATTGCCACCAAAGCGTTGCCAACAGGAGAATTCATTGTCAAGGTTGTCGATCTCAACTTTGGACCTTAGGCGGTACCTACATCATATGAATAAAACTGTCAAGAAAGCATGCAAGGTAATAGCAGAATTGAATAACAAACAAGCATTTTGTTAGCAATGAAAAATTAAGACAACACTACACAAGACAGGAAGCATAATGCTCACATGCATACATTTGGTGAAAGGAGAAAAAAGCATTTGACAACGATATATTTTTTAAGTTCAAAAAAGTAGAGTTTGAACTGTTAGTTGATGTCTGATAATCTTCAGTTATTTGCTAAGTTGCAGGGGTACAGGTACGAATGCCGGTGCCGATACGGGGCAGGGCAAATTTGTAAAATATAGGGTACAGGGACATAGCTATCCTCCTCCCTCTTCTAAATCTCGTCTCCTTCTCTCAGCTCAAATCTCCCTCTCTCTCCTCAAACCCTCCTCCCTCTCTCCCCCTCGTGGAGCCCTCTCGCTCGTGAAACGAATCTTCTTCAACGCCGCCGACCATCTCCTCAAACCCTCCCCTCCCTCTCTCGCTCGTGACCCCAAGCACCGCCGCCGACCAACTCCGACTCCGACCCCGACCCCGACCCCGACCAACTCCGACTCCGACTCCGACCTCCTCCTCCAACTTCGGATCCGACCCAGGACGTGAGCCGACTCTGACCTCCTCTTCTCGCAAAGTAATGATTGGTTTTCTCTCCTCTCCCAAAAAATTTCAAACCCTACTTTGATTTCTCCATTGATTTCAGGCCCTAAGCAAGATCGCATGCAATCGTCTCCAGAAGGAGCTCGTCGAGTGGCAGGTCAATCCCACCGCCGGATACAAGCACAAGGTCAATCCCTCAGGTGATGTATCCTACTCGATTTTTATTGTTAAATTTTGTGTTATTGGGGGAATTGGTATGTTACTCATGGGAAAGATGTGGGTTTTGTTTGATGGGTTTTGTTGATCAGGTGATTTTTTTGAATACAGCACCGTTGCATCCGCATATCTACAGCACTGCGTGAAATTTGTTTAGGTAATTCTTGATTGGGTTTTCTGGTATCTTTTGTATCTATGAAGGGGCTATCCTTTTCTCATAGTTTATTTTCTATTCTCATTTTTGGTTGGTAGAAGATGGATATCTGCCTATTATATTTCCTTGTTTGCAACTTACTGAATTTACTGAATTTTTGGTAGAAGATGGATATCTTTTGTATCTACTGAATTTTTGGTTGGTAGAAGATGGAAAGGAGGTGTCATTGCTTTTTATCTGCCTATTATATCTGTCAACTTACTGAATTTATATGCATCTTGTTTTGTATCTTAAGACATCGCGTGCCATAATGAAGAACTTTTCGTGTGAGTTCAGTGGAGAAGAAGATGAGGGTTTAGTTCAAAGAAAATGTTATTGTGGGTTAATTTGCAAAATACGGATGTGCAAGCAAGGACACAATAAGGGCTTGGAATTTTATGGATGCCCGAGATACAAGGGACCTAATTGCAAGGGTTGCAACTTCTTCGAATGGGTTGGTGATAACAAGAACATCACAAAAAGGCTGGAAAGGCTAGAAAAAAATGATGAGGTGTTGAAAAAATTGTTGAATGATGTAATTTTATATTTGAAATTTTTAAGTATCGTTGTACTGATATTGTTGTTCTGTGTTATAGTCAAATGACTGAGCAACATATTAGTTTGTTGTATTTTCTGAGTTTGCTGAAAAATTGTTTCCCTAATGACATTTGAGTTTGCTGAAAAGTGTTTGTTGCCTTGAGTTTGCTGTTTTGAGTTTGCTGCGAGTTTGTTGTGAATGATGAGAAGAACATTCAAGTCTGTTGTATTTTCTGAGAATGCTATGTTTTGAGTTTGTTGTATTTTCTTAACATGAGATTGTGTTTTGAGTTTATTGTATTTTCTTAACATGAGAATGTTGTGAATGATGAGAAGAACATTCAAGTGAATGGAGAGTTTGTTGGTTAGAGCGTTTAGCAGGACACGAGTTCTACTGTTTCCTGGATGGATATTCAGGTTACAATCAAATCCCTATCGCTCCAGAAGATCAGGAGAAAACCACCTTCACTTGCCCGTATGGAACATTCGCATACCGACGCATGCCTTTTGGCCTGTACAATGCACCGGTCACATTCCAACGTTGCATGATCAGTATTTTTTCCGACATGGTAGAGCGATTTCTTGAAATTTTCATGGAGTTAAGCTTAAAGCTAGAGAAGATGTGTACTTATATGTGTGAACAAGTTTTCATTTTCCCAAGAATCCATGATTATCAAGTGCTGAATCAATCAATGTTCCAAATGCAAGAATGAGTAAATGTTTTAATTTTAGCATGATACTAATTGGTTGCATTTTCTCATTTGAATTCTGTAGAGGTCATTATACATGCTCAGAACTTGTTGAGTAGATTGCTGCAGGGGTCCATGAGCACATACAGAGCATAGAAAGAGTTCAAGCCAGTCTTTGAATCAAGGGTATTACAGAGCTTTTGAATAAAGGAGCACATACAGAGCATAGAACAAACAGAATTTACAGAGCATAATATGATTACAGAGCTTTTGAATAAAGGAGCACATACAGAGCATAGAACAAACAGAATTTACAGAGCATAATATGCATAGAAGTTTATACAATGACCCCTTATTAACAGAGCATAGAACAAACAGAATTTACAGAGCATAATATGCATAGAAGTTTATACAATGACCCCTTATTATATGTATGCATAGAATTTACAGAGCATACATGCATTTTTAGCAATGCATTCATCCCTTCACTTCTTTGACTACTAGACATTCCAGCCCAAAAGTGTTGTTTATGATAAACCGGAGCCCATTTTTCACGAATTTTATAGATATCATGTAGCCAATCATGCGTTTCCAATCCATTTTTTTTAAGAATTGAAACCCAATTTTCTTCAAAAGAGCTAACAGTCTTGGAGTCCCAAATATTTTCTTTGAAAGATTTCATAAATTCTGTTCTATAAGCCAATTTACCCAACTTCTCCGGAACTTTGTCCAAGATATGCCAAATGCAAAACCTCTTTCTAGAAATGTAGAGTTTGAAACCTCTTCAAATTCAGGTATCTGCTCATGGGTGTGTGAAACCTCTTTCTAGAAAGGAGAGACTCATCTCAGTCATCTAGAAGATGTTGTTCCACTTCAAATTCTGAAGCAAAGTCCACACGAGTGCCTCAACTCCACCCAGATGTAAACCTATAGTCAGATCTTGAGTTCAGCCAAATCTAGAATCATAACAAAAATTGGAGATTAGGCTACAACTGGAGTCTGAACTAAAACAAGGAGAACCAAAGCGGAAGATTAACTAAGAGCCAAAGGTTGAGCTAGAAGAAAACCAGAGCAAAATACTGATTCGGAGCCTAGCCCAAAGCGAGAGACGCAGTTGAGCTGGAGCCAAAGCTAAACCACATCAGAAAATTGATTCGAAGTTCAAGCCTGAACTCAAACCTGTACAAGAGCCATAACTTATGCTGGAACTAAAAGTTTAGTCAAACGTGGATTCAAATCCAAAGCATGCATCAACTCCAAAGCCTAAGATCGAAATGCAGTGCAAACTCCCGGTCTAGATTAATCTGATTGTTGAGTTCATTATCTCAGACCCTCCATGGCCAACTTAATATCGGGTTCTACAACTTCTCTTGAAACTCCTACAGCCCTCGATGAAATACTTTCACCGAAAAAAATTACACATTACACTCTCCCATTATAAAACTCGACATCGAGTTTTATAAAACAAGAGAAGATTTGATGCAGGACGATCATTAACCGTTGATCAGGAATTGTATAGATTTGCTGGTATCTTTGTTATTTTAATAATATTTGATGTGATCACCCAACTTTAGGTAAAGATCTCCTTAGGATTTGATTTACGATTGTTAGGATCTCTAATATTTATTTTGTTAGAGATTTTATCTTTGTTTCCTCTTTCTTAGGATTTAGTTAGGATTTGGTTTACTTTTTTCAGGTTTAGTTTTTCAATAAATAAAGTTGTAATCCTCAATGAGGAATTAGACCATGGTTAATGAAGAGAAACTTTCTTGAGATGTGAAATCTTTATTAGTATTTGAAATGCTAAAAATATGACATCTGAAATGTCGGGGTGTGATGCCCTTGGGTATGAGACCCTTCTCTTATCCTAGCCCTCTAAACACAATATCTTTCAATTAAAATTCACTCCTCAAACATGTTACCCATTTGTCCTCTCATCAAAAGATCACCACCATTCAAAAATATCAAAAGAAAACCTAAACCCCTTCACGGGTAAACAAAAACATATACACTGTTCATCTCGTAAACAATAACTTTTTTGCTGTTCGTGATGGATTGCAACACCATTCCGCCAAACCGTCGCGATTTCTCGCCTCCAGATCAAAGCCCTCGTGCTGCTTCCCATCAGTTTATAACAGAAGCAAATAGCACATTCTGATGTTCTGAGGAAAAGGTAAAAAACATACAAAACATAAACTATCCACTCGTTCAGAAATAAATCAAGTTGGTGAACTAGGACTTGAACATAATATCACAAATGCATATATTATGTGATGCAAGCTAAGGAGGATCCATTTTGAAAGAAGGAGATGATATAGGAGATCCAAATGCAAAGTGACTATTGGGAAAGAGACCGCCGAGCCTTCATAGGTCATGAGATCAAAAAGCAAGAGGAATGATTAAAATACTAAAATTCTGAATGTAATTGCTTGCTTCCAACATGAGATGATGATTTCCTTCCCTGCTTTCGATCAAGAAGCTTAAAAGGCCTAAAGTTACTGCATCTTGCTCATTACTTCTGATCCTGTGTCGTTTGAATACCATTTGCCTTTCTAGGGTCAATTTGGTATTGCTAGAACTTGTGATAAGTTGCTTATATATGCAGTTTGTATAAGCAACTCATATAAGTGACTGAAAATAGATGTTTGGTAATCATATATCATAAGCTACTTCCAAAAATAAAATGTGTTTGGTAAAAGTGTCCATAAAGATTATTATAATCGAGATGACAAAAAATAGACATATCTTTCGCTATCAAAATAGACAAGATAAGTTTAGAATATAAAAAATAATAGTATCAAAAGCTAAAGGGTAGATATGGTACAAAAGGCAGAAGCTGCTTTTGAAAAGCAGCTTCTTGTTGCTTCTAAAAGAACCCCGTAAAAGGGGCAGCAGTTTCAATAAGATGGCAACATAAGTTTCACCAAACAACATATTCATTACTTTAAAAAAAAAAATAATAAGCAGAAGCAACCTGGAAAAAGCAATATTAATACCAAACTAACTCTTAGTCCCATTCAAGCTCCACTCAGAGGCCAATTCACTATCTCTTCATGTCAGCCATCATTTCCTAGTCTCCTACCCTTTACTCTATTATAAAAAAATAACAGAAAATGCTTTGATATGAATCACAAATGCTTGCACGAATGCTAAAAGTCTATAACTCACGCATATACAACGTCTGCAAGTTAGTTAAGCAGATGAAGAAACAATAGATCTCGCTCTAATCTAGCTTTTTATCTTTGACATAAGCCCCTATCCGAAGTTGTCAGTTTACTCTCTCAAATCTAGTCTACCAAATTACCTACCATTAACTTAAACTATAAATCCTTGGAGTATTCCTTAACCATAATAACTCCCTACAGTTCACACCAATATCAAGGTGTCTTCAGTGCTCTATAGGTAAACATGATTTGCACATCAGAACAAGCTTACCCTACTCCTTGCCCCTGCTAGGCTATACTTCCTTAATTTTTTTGCTATAACTGGAAAGCAACTGATCCGACAGTCCAAACTAAAGCTCCTACTAAATCCAAAACTTAACCACCTAACGGATCAACTCCCATTTTCATCAATTACACTTCTTCATACAGAGAGCACACTCAAATTTCCTTCCAACTGATATTTAGCTTTTCCTCCCTCCTTGTCTAAAAATTTCCATTGGCATCAACGCCTAATAGCTTCCAAAAGAATCTAACACGTTTCAAGAAAAAATCGCTTCTAACAAGCAATTCAACAAACACCTCCGCTGCCGTACCTACAATAAAATCCAAACTTTTCGGACAAACTCACCTCTTGAAGCAATCCAAGACCTCATCAACCGCTGACGCATCAACGTCCGCCATCACCGCAAACTCCTCCTCCGGGTTACCGGGCCCAGGGACCCGACCCGCCCGATCCAACGTCAGCCTCCCCGCCCGGTGGCCGGGTGGTAAGGACCCAAGATCGTACAGAAACCTCCCCTGGGGAGTGGAGCAAGAGCCGCCATAAAATCGGCGAGGGGGCACGAAAGGGGGACATGGGGGGTCGTTGAGGTATGAGGGAGGCGAGAGGGGGAGGAGGAGGCGGCGGCGGTTGTGTCACCGCGGTGGACTTAAGGGGGTCTCGAAGGTCGGACGTCGTTGTGAGGACGGCTTGAAGGAACTTGATTGGTGTCGGCGGCCGCGAAGTGGAGGACGGGAGCGGGAGGAGAGGCGGCAGGCGAGGGGGCCCACGGAGTCTAATGGCGGCTTAGGGTTTTGGCTGGAGAGGGATCTTGAAGGAGAGGAGGGCGGAGGTGGGAGCGACCCCCGAAGAGGGCAGCGGAAAAGGAGGCATCCTTTCTGGAGTTTCCGAGGCTCGGGAGGAGCCGTTGCTGTTTAGGATTTAGTGAAGTCAGGTGAGAGCGCGGCTAGTAGTGAGCTGACCGCGTGGGAGCACCGTTGTCGCACTCTGGATGATCCGGGGCATCTAATAAACAAGACCCGTGTACTGTAAAAGAGACGGTGAATTAGCAAAACTTTACGCCACCTCTAATTTTTAAATCTCTCATCTT
>NC_033794.1:31778347-31789833 GCF_001876935.1 Asparagus officinalis
AAAATATTCTTAAGGATAACTCAACAACACTACGCCGGACAACGCATTGCAGATAAAGACTCGACGCCAGCAATCGATGGTTAGTTATACGAGCTAAAGATTGAAAATCAGGAACCGACTTCAAAGTTCAAAATTCCGACAACGGTCAGACAATAAATGCAGCACCGAAACTCTTTCAGACATTCGACAAAGCACCGAATAGCCTGGAGAATTGAAGGAATCAAGAACGGAAGTCATTCCAAGATCCCATTATACCGACTGAAGGTAGGGACAATCATATCCAAAGTATTCCAGACTCTTCTATAAAAGAACGAGACTGAAATACTTTGGAGGGGGTATCTGTAGGCATATAAAATTGCTTATAGGTCCCTTAGCTCAGCTCGGCACAAACCGACAAACCAACGAGGCAACGAGATTGACTAATCGCACGCAAGCAACGGAATACGTCCATTCGCGTGCGGGATCAAGCCAAGTGTTCGAAGAGTCAACGAGTCATCCAACCAAGGGCATACTCGGACGAATCACGATCGAATCAAGATCGGTTTCGGACTCGAACTCAGAAGTGGATTTACTGCCAAATCAGGAATCCGACTTACTGCCAAATCAGGAATCAAATCAGAGTCTGGATCAACCGAATCACGGACAGAACCCAAAGGTGGAAAACAGCAGAAAACCAAACACCCGGAGGGGCTCGGAAACCAAGTCACCGAGGCGGCTCACCGAGCCACCAAGGTGGCTCGGTGGCCGAGCCACCAAGTGGTGGCTCGGCCGAGCCACCTAAGTGGCTCGGTGGCCGAGCCACCTTGGGGTGGCTCGGCCACCTCCGAGCCACCAAATGGTGGCTCGGAGGCCGAGCCACCTCCTTGGTGGCTCGGCGGCCACCAAGGTGGCTCGGCCACCACCGAGCCACCAATAGGTGGCTCGGCCACCTCTCCAAATTCCCCCACTAATCCTCTTCAAGTAGGATGGCGGGTCCACCAAAACTATCACGTTAACCGTCACCTCTGATAGTCCTTTTCCTCCAAATTCCCCCACCAATTCTCTTCAAGTAGGATGGCGGGTCCACCAAAACTATCACGTTAACCGTCACCTCTGATAGTCCTTTTCCTCCAAATTCCCCCACCAATTCTCTTCAAGTAGGATGGCGGGTCCACCAAAACTATCACGTTAACCGTCACCTCTGATAGTCCTTTTCCTCCAAATTCCCCCACCAATCCTCTTCAAGTAGGATGGCGGGTCCACCAAAACTATCACGTTAACTGTCACCTCTGATAGTCCTTTTCCTCCAAATTCCCCCACCAATCCTCTCCAGTAGGATGACAGGTCCAATAACTATCACGTTAACATTTACCTCTGATAGTCCATCAACTTGCCAATCCTCTTCAATAGGATGACAGTTCCACAAAACTATCACGTTAACAGTTACCTCTGATAGTCAAACTCATCAGATAATGGCCTACCAGGTGATGTGCCTCTATTCCGACTTCATGGATAGTGCCCCACTAGGTGATTTGCCTTGTCTACCTCTTTTTATTCCCCTGCTAAGTCTTAATCAAGACTGGGGGTTGGTTACTTGGAATCCATTGGATTAAGAGTAATAAATCTTTCACATCGTCGAGTTAACATTACACTTCTGACGATCATCATCCCCACGGAGTATGAATTCAGTTTGCATCACTCCTAACTTGTCACGTTAACAATACACCTCTGACAATCAACTTATCAATCATTGTCAATAGGATGATAAGTCCTCAAAATTGCTCAAACCGCAATCTTCCCCAGCAAGGCACTAAGTCTTCAAAATCTTGTTCAAATCACAGGTATCAGAACTCATCGTTCCTGATGATAAACTCACCTAGCAAGTTTCCCCAGTGAGACGCTAATTCCTAAAATCTTGTGAAAGTCACAAGTACACATCCTCTTGTCATGTTAACACCATACCTCTGACAATCCACTTATCAATCCTCGTCAATAGGATGATAAGTCTCCAAAGTTGCTCCAATCGCAACACAATCAATCCTCCTCAATAGGATGATAAGTCCACAAATTTGCTCCAATCGCAACACATTCTCTTGTCACGTTAACACTAAACCTCTGACAAAACCCACTTATCAATCCTCGTCAATAGGATGATAAGTCCACAAAGTTGCTCCAATCGCAACATCTTCTCTTGTCATGTTAGCACCATACCTCTGACAGAATCCACTTATCAATCCTCTTCAATAGGATGATAAGTCCTCAAAGTTGCTCCGATCGTAACAAATTCCCGTCATGTTAACACCAAACCTCTGACAACCCACTTATCAATCCTCATCAATAGGATGATAAGTTCACAAAGTTGCTCCCATCGCAACACAAATCTTGTCACGTTAACATCATACCTCTGACAAAACCCACTTATCAATCCTCATCAATAGGATGATAAGTCTACAAAGTTGCTCCCATCGCAATACAATCTTGTCACGTTAACACTAAACCTCTGACAAAGTTATTTATCAATCCTCATCAATAGGATGATAAGTCCACAAAGTTGCTCCAATCGCAATACATTCCTGTCACGTTAACAACAAACCTCTGACAAATCAACTTATCAATCCTCGTCAATAGGATGATAAGTCCACAAAGTTGCTCCAATCGCAACACATTCCTATCACGTTAACAATATACCTCTGACAAAAATCCACTTATCAATCCTCGTCAATGGGATGATAAGTCCACAAAGTTGCTCCAATCGCAACACAATCTTGTCACGTTAATATCAAACACCTCTGACAAAATCAACTTATCGACTCTCGTCAATAGAGCGATAGGTCCTCAAAGTTGCTCCGATCGCAACACTTTCCACTTATCGACTCACATCAACGGAGCGATAGGTCCATAAAAATACTGTTAGGTTAACATCACACCTCTAATAGTCCAACCCCCCAATGAACTTGTTAATCCTTTTTCAATAAGAATAGCAAGTTGTCATTATAAAATCCCCAACAGATTAAATATTTTCTGGAATTATCCTAGTGATAATAAAGAAAATTTCCGAATTTCACTCTAAGTGAAAATTCATGCCAAGTTAATATTACACCTCTGGCGCTTCCAACTTTCTTTTAGTGTTTCAAGTAACACAGGAAGAAACAGTGGCAAAGTCTACGTATTCAACATCGTAGCACCAAAAATCCATGTCTTACACGCATGTGGGACTTTATCTCGATCCCTAATTAGAGATAATCCTACGCCTAACACGCGTTGTCGGTTAGTCTTTTCCCATGAAAATGATAAAGTCTATGTATTCAAAATCATAGCATCAAGTCTAAGAGGGTTCATTCTCTTAGCACAACGTTACATATGGAACGGACTTAAACAATCCACATGCCAGCCCGACTCAAACGGTAGTCGGTAAAGGCTTATCAAATCCGTTGATGGCTGAGGGTTTGCCAAAAATCCTATGCACGTTTGCAGGTCCATCAGCTTAATGGATGTGAGCCGAGACTTAAAACAGATGAGCCAAAGACAAGTCTCAAAGACTTAGTCAAAAATGCACGGAAGCCACTTCTATGTCTTAAGTCAAAATGTTAAGGTAAGACCCGCGATGCAAAAACCAAACGCCGAGGTCACACCTGTGTTCCAAATTCAACATGCAAGGGTGAGACTCGCATCTCAAGTTCAAAATGCATGGTCCACCCCCACATTCCAGAAGCAGGATGATGGCGCATACCTTCACACAGGTCCTATGTGGCAAATCCCTTCAACCAAGATGCCTTCGAAGCAAGTGCAGAGAACAAATCCTTTACAACAAGGAATCAACAGTTCCAAGATCAGAGTTGAAATCCAAAGTATTCCGATAATTCGTCCCAGTCAACCGCGAACTTTCAAAAACTTTGGAGGGGGTTCTGTAGGCTGTCAAAAAATCACAATAGATAGCTGATCCCCATAAAAACACCGATGATGGAAGTTACAATCTGACGACTTCCAGAAGGCTACAATTTGAAGACTTTTACGTAGATCGCTGAAGGTTACAATCTGATGACCTTCACGACAACCGATGAGAGCTCTAGTTTAACAGCCTTCATAATCAACATCGGGAGTTACAATCTGACGACTCTTGCATATCAAAGAGCTAAAATAAAGATTACAAAATGATGATCTTTGCAAAACTTCGATAGAAAGAGACTACAAATCGACGGTCTCCTCAAATCAAGACGTGGAAGTCCTCCTCGCGTACCAGCATCAAGATGCGCCGCGTTCATAGCCACGAACGCAGCTCAAATACAGCTCCAAAAGTTGCAAACGCAGCTCCAAAAACTGCAAACGCAGTTCAGATTCGGCCGCCAACGCAGCTTCCAAATCGCTGTAAACGTAGCCTTCAAACCCTGTAAACGCAGGTCACATCCAGCTCCAAACGCAGCTCAGATTCGGCCGCCAACGTAGCTTCCATATCGCTGTAAACGCAGTCTTCAAACGCTGTAAACGCAGGTCACATCCAGCTCTAAACGCAACTTCCAAGCCGCCAAACGCAGCTTCCAACAAGATGCCAACGCAGTTTCTAGCCGCTGCGTCCGAGCTTTCAGACACTGCGTTCAAGCTTCCAGACACTGCGTTTGGACACAGAATTCATGCCAGAATGCAGGATCGGACTCCTTGACAGCAGGGTCGGTCTGTTGAAACTTCTTGGCTCGTCAACAGGATCCTTAGAGCATTTCTGGAGCTTTGGAGATCGGCAACAAGATCTTCTTCATCCTTAGCTTATAACCGACTTTCGGTTAAATCAACTCTTTCATAGAGTTTCAAACTCGTTCAGAGTTCTCCACAACGTCAAATCGTGAGGAGAAGACCACGTTCCAGTGAAACAAGACATCGGATCGTTAACGAGAAGCAAACTCGACGTGAGCATTCGAGGGAGGCATCTCATCGCCACCGTAAAGAACCCAGAATTAAACAAAGGGGAGAATCCAGATCATTCTCTTCTCTTTTGTAATCAGGAAATCCAATTGTAACTGAGATTAAAGGAATACAAAACAATTTTTCTTTATTTCTTTTACTGCAAATTTTCCCACAAACAGTAGCCCAATTGACCAGGCATTTGGATTTAGCCTGGATATGACTACCATTCCATAGAAAGTTCCTCCTGATTTTATCAATAGCCTTAATGACCTATGCAGGCAACTTGAAGAAAGACATGTAGTATGGAGGGATAGAAGAGAGGACTGAATTTAGGAGAGTGAGTCTGCCACCAATAGAGAGGGACCTATTCTTCCAGAGAGAGTTTTTTCATGAAAGAGTCCAGGAGGGGCCCACTCTCTTCTGGTCAGAGAACCTCTTTTGAGAGGTAAACCAAGGTAAGTGAAAGGGAGCGAGCCAACAGAGCAGTTAAGGATGGAAGCTAGTTGGGAGCTTTTGAGAGTAACTTTACCAAGGTAAAATAGATTAGATTTATGAGGGTCAACGTGCAGTCCAGAGATATTGGCAAAGAGAAACAGGATGGTTTTGAGAATGGTCATATCAGTGGGAGAAGCCCTGCTGAAGATGATAGTGTCGTCAGCGAACTGGAGAGCTCTAATGGAATTGAGCTCACCCTTCAACTGAAGATTAGATAAATCTCCCGAAGCTGTACTAGAAGACAACATCTTGTTCAAAACATCAACTAATATAAAGAATAACATGGGGGATAGGGATCACCTTGTTTAAGGCCCCTAAAGCATCTAAAGAAGTTAGAAAGGGGTCATGTTAACTAAAACAACAAATTTAGATGAATGAAGAATATGGTGGATCCAAAGGCACCATTGAGGGCCGAAACCTCTAGCTTGAAGGAGAGAGATGAGGAAATTCCAATTGACATAGTCAAAAGCCTTAAAGAAATCTACTTTAATTGCACAAATCTCTTTCTTACCAGAGGAACAAAAGCTAATCATCTCATGGGTAAGGAGAACAAAGTCCAACGTGGATTTTCCTGTCTGAAAGGCTGATTGAGAGTTGTCCAGCAGCAGATACAGGAAAGGTTTCAGTCTGTTAGCAAGGACTTTAGAAAAGATTTTACATAAGTTGTTGATGAGGCTGATGTGCTGGAAATCTTTGGGGCTGCTGGCACCATCCTTTTTAGGGATGAGGCAAAAGAAGGAATAGTTGATGTTGTGGAAGGTTTGAGGGTTGGAGTGGAGAGCTTGAATAAAGGAGATGACGTCTGTATGAATGGTACTCTAGAATTTCTTGAAGAAGAGAATGGAGAGCCCATCAGGCCCAGGGGCCTTATCTGGTGAAGATCAAACACTGCTGCAGAGATTTCCTCTTGGGAAAAAGGCCGGACAAGAGAAGAGAGATCTGTGTTGCTATGAGGGTAGAGACGATCCCAGTCCAACTGCAGGTTAGAGACATGAGGTTTTTGAAAGAGCTCAGAATAGAAACCAAAAAAAGATTGTCTAATGTCTGACTCTTCAGAGATAAGGACATTATCATCCATGATATGGGGGATGAAATTTTTCTACGACGGAAAGAAGTTGTTTTGTGGAAGAAAGTAGAGTTATTATCTCCTTCTTTGAGCCATTGGATTCTAGATCTTTGTTTCCACTTGATCTCTTCAGCTTTAGCAAGAAGTAGAAGCTGATCATGCATACTGACTCTAAGCTGGGATTCTAATGGAGAGAGACTTCATGTTAAAATATTGAAGTAATAATCTTAGCAAGATCTAATTTTTATCCAAATAGACCCATATATAAATCCCATGATGCAACCTTTACAATACAATGAGCACCAAAATGAGACGTTGACAACCTTTTAGCAGAAAACTAGCAGGTATGATCCCAGTAATAAAAATTGTCTATAAAACATCTATCCGTTGAATTGTACCTAGAATCTTTTATATAAGATAGAAATTTTCTATTAATTCAAATCTAGAATTTCTTTGTTAATTTAAATCTATTTCTTTATGTGATTAATTATTGATTTTGCTAGTAATTTATCATGGTAAAAGAAAAGGCAAAGAGGTTATGCATGCACAAGCTAGCAAATAACAAATATAACCATTGAATTAAATAAAAAATATTATTAAAGAAAAAAAATAAAGTAAACAATGGGACATACCTAAGATTCTAAAATAAGAGGGAAATTGCTTAAATTTTGACAAATATCATCATTGAATCAAATATACAACATTACTAAAGCAAAACAATGAAAGCAATGAAGTGACATATATGTTGAAGGTGACGAAATTGCGACAAAAATTGCATTATTTCCTAATTTATATATAGACATGAGATGTTGCGTATGACTGGAGAACAATTGCAAATAAAGTCCTCTTTAGATAATAACACGAAAGACATAAAAAGTATATATCATATCATACTCCCTTTAAAAGAGGGAGTTGTGAAATTTTTTTAAGGACTATATTACCCCTATTCTCTTTTAAAATTATATTCTAATACTAACTAAACTAAATTAATATCATTATTAATTAATTACATTATATGTCACTATAAGTTTGTATAATTCGGTCCTTAGAACTTCCAACGTTATTATACAACTCTACATCATATTAATTATTAGTAATGTATAATAATATATTAATAGATAATTACATGTCAATAAAGTATTTATGGAAAGAATAGAAAATATAGAATTATCCTAAAATTATATCGTGAAACTCATATAGAAAAATTACAAAGAGCATTCTTATGTTTAGGTAACAAGACAGAACGTACAAAAATTAAATTTTAGAAAACATTAGGATATTTAAGAACATCAATATACATTATCTAAATTTTAAAAAAAAGTACAGCAAGATACATGTGGAGGTATATAAGTATATTTTGGTAAACTACAACGTATTTAAGTTCAGTTAAGTCTAGAAAAGATTTGAAACCTTTGTTATCTATATATAAACAATAGTATATGATCCCATTGACAAATAATATTCATCATACAATATGAGGCCATATTCTTACATTACATTTATATAGTAGAGGAGATGTGAAAAAATTAAAGCATCATATTTTGAACAAGTCTCAAGATTTTGAATTATTTCCTGAAATTATATACTTTGCTTAGAAAACTTTAGAAGAGGCTTTTGAAGGACTACTACAAAGTGTTGGACATCAAATAAACATTGAAAAACTAAATTCCATGATCATGGGTAGCAAAAATCAGGGATATGTATGTAATACTGGGTGTCATATGAATAAATATTCATACATAACATGACATTATAGTATGTAATCTAACATATTAATGAATTTTAAACATAAGAATTTGCATTAAGATATATGTTTAAGATTTGGGAGAGCCTAAAGTGGAGAGTTTTCGGAGAAGAATTGTGGTCTTTATGGATTTTGCATGTTCCGATTTTATTTCCCAAACACAATCCAAACCCCAGCCCACAATCAAATTAAAAAATAACATAATTTTCTCGATATCTTCAAATGGATATATCAGCCATATTTTCGATAACAATCGATTTATCAAAAAATCAACAAACAAAAGAAAATAATATAAAATATATCAAGATAAAATCTTTAACCTGATATATTTACCGATTTAGCAATATATTGGTCGATATTTAATAGAATGCCTATAAGAGCAAATATGTAAATGTTATTTAGATATTAGTTCCTTGATTTTAAATATTCAATAATTTTATGCTATTCCAACAAATTTTTGAAATTGCTCATAATTTTAGGGACTAATATTAAATTATTAAAATTTTGATGGACAAATTATAATTAAGGTATATTTAAAAGAAGTGTTAATTTTTAAAAAACCCTCTCAACTATGAGGATTGTCTTAAAAAACCCACTCAACTGATTCAATTTGACAGAATGCCCTCATTATGTAGGGTGTTATAGATAACCCCTCTCAATTTTGGTGCAATTTTAGAAAACATCTCTTAACTACAGCATATCTCATAAAAACTTCCCTAATCTTCTACACTTCTTTCAACAAATACCCTTAACATAGTTACTTTAATATGTGATTTGGACAAAATACCCTCTTGAAGAAAGCAATTTTAATTAAATAGAAACACTCAACCGACAATAAAAGGATCACAACCAATTTCTAGTTTTTTTTTCTCTACATCACCTCTTTTATCTGGCAAAAGCCAAGGTAATTCTTTTATGATTAATTGATACTTTGGTCTTTCCAAGTCAAGTACTTGTCACATAATAGATAAGACCTAATGATGTTAGTTTTGAGAGGTTATGTTTAAGTGAGAAAAGTTCACTGGGTTAAATCAAATTTTTTTAAAGTTGATCGAGATAAATTATCTACAAAACTTGGCAGAGATTTACTCAGTCTTAAATAGTTTTGTAAGGGGGGGTTAGGGTTGTCATGCTCNATGTCCTCCATAGTTGAGGAGGAGTTTTCTAAAATTAACTCTTAAACAAAAGCACAACTTAAGGCACATATGATATCAATTTTATAAGAGTGGAGTTTATAGAAAGTCTATCACTTAATGAATTGGTTTGGATTACATGTCCTTAAATTTATCCTACATATCAACTCTAAAAATCTTTTGCTATAAGAATCTCTAAGAGAATTTTAATATTTATTTAGGATGGGTATATGATTGTTCTGATTCCCCTTGTCTTTCATAATTTGTACTAAATTACTTAACAAAGTAAATTAAGTTATCATTTTATGTTGCTCAAATTCTTATAAATTAATGAAGCTCATAGCTTGGATATGAGTATTATTGCAGATATTGTATTCTTCTAACTCCTTAAGCTAAATTTTTAAATGTTGTTTGACTTGGATAGATATGAATTATTTTATTAAAATACAATTAATATGAGTACATAATATGTATAAATCATTCTCAGACTATATTTTATAATTTTCTGAAATTAGAGAGTAATCGTTTTGACAGATCAATTAGTATTTGGGAAGATGTAAAAAGAGTACAACATCAGATTTTGGAATTGACCACATAATTTATATTTTCTTTCTTGATTGAATTTTCACATTCTAACCTAGAAATTTCTAGAAAAAATTTCTTAAATATCTATTATACTCGATCGCCAAATAAACAACAGGTGAAAGTAACAGGTGGAAGTGATTTTTTTGTAATTGAACAAAATCCTTAATGACTAGATAAAAGTTGCCATTTTTCTTAATGAACTTAAGAATTTATTTTTTATTAATAATAATAGGTTTTTTCCATATTGGTCCCTTACATCATTAATATTTTGAAACTATGCATTCAAATTACCCTTTAATCTTAAATTATTAATATTTTAAGGTTTTAAACATCACTATTTCTTTGGAAGATAAAATGTTAAAATCACACATGGAAATATACAATTTTTTTTTATATATTACGATAGTTATAAAGTTTTTTACAACCATATTATAGTAAATAAATAATTATAATATTTAACCACGTACAGTGCACGTGCATTCCACCTAGTGTAGATAAAATGTGTGAGAGGATACTAATGAATAGATTTGATGAAGAAATTTTCTAAACAAACCCATTCATAATTTTTTTCTAAAAATAGAACCCATTGAGTTTTATTTACGAAAATAGACCCGTGTTGTCTTAATCCTGTTCCTAAATAGTCGGGGTTGCCAACTCTGACTATTTAGTGCATAGAATGTTAGGGTTTAGAGTTATAATTGGGGGTTTACAATCTCCTAAATAGTCGTGGTTGGATTGTTAGATCCTAGAAGGAGGGTGATTAGGGTCTTATGCTAATCTAATCCTGATTAAATTTAATATTGATTAATTTGTTCTTGCAAGAATGATATAAAATAGATATGAGCAAGAAAGATACTAATAAGCACAAATAAAAAGTATACTAAGCAAAACACAAACAAACGATATATTTACGAGGTTCGGTCACCACGACCTACGTCCCCGCTCCTCACCTCGAGGAGATCTCCACTATCACAATCCGGTTTGGAAGCCGGAACTTCTTCACATTCGGTTTATAAGCTTACCGAAAACTCTCACACAACAAACACTATGCAATCATACTTTACACGCTAAGTGTAGGAACCTAGCCCGTGTCCTCCTCCTCAAGTGCTCGGATGCAACCTCTCCCTAGGTTCGTCAACCGATGCCACTCATATTGAATTCGACCCCGTCTCTCGCCTCATACTTCTCTTGATGTACAAGTGTATTACAAGTGATACTCACAATAAAGATTAAATACAATGGTTTGTTCTCAACAACAAATGAGAACGCAAATGAAGCTCACACTCACTAAATCACACCCCACAACCCACACTATATAGTATGAAAATATTAAGCTCAATATTGTGTGTGTGATAACATGAATGAAACTCAATAAATATAGCTAAATGAAATAAAAATGAAATAATAAGCTATATAAGAGTTTAGAAGACTTCTCAAACAAGAAGAACAGTAAAGATGATTCCAATAGTATTGAATGCCACTTCTTGTTGTAGAAAAACTTCTCTTGAAAACAGATTGATGAAATCAACTTTAAACAGCTCTTAAACACAATTAATATTTTGTTAAACACCAAACTTGGATTTCTTGG
>NC_033794.1:31790483-31873963 GCF_001876935.1 Asparagus officinalis
GGTCGACTATCGCGGTCGACCGCAGAAGTCTCTGGACCATTGGGGCTGTTCTGGATTGAGGGCGGTCGACCGTGATGGATCGCGGTCGACCGTCGCGGTCGACCGCCGAAGCGGTTTTGGGTTGGGTCTGTTTTCCAGACCCGTTTTGTTTGGGTTTTTTATAAATACCCAAACTCGATTCTAGGGTTTGTAAGCAAGGGGTTTTAGAGCAGATTGAGAGGGTTTTCTTTGGGCTTCTATTCTAGGAGCAATTGGAGAGATTGAGAGTTGATTTGTTGAGGGTTTATGAGAGTTTTGTAACCCTAGTTTGTTCCTCTTGATTTCTAATAGTAAAAACTCCCCCCCTCCTTGCCCCGTGGATGTAGGCATCTCGCCGAATCACGTAAAATCTGGTGTTTGATTGTTTGTGCTATTGTTTGGAGTGGTTGTTTATCTCTCTCGGCTATTTGGTTGGATCTCGGCATAGGGGTTTCTCCCCAACAAGTAGTATCAGAGCTCCGGGCAACGCTTGGGCTTTTTGAAGGTGTAGATCAGTTAGGAAGTTCATCTAGAGCTTCGATTGGTGATAAAGGTGGGATCTTTGTGGTAAAGTTTCTATCTTTTTTAAGTTGGATCTATTTCTTGCTTGTTCCGTAATAGTTTGGGTGCTTTGAGATATATGGCCAGAAAAGATAAAAATGGGGAGGGTTCTTCTAGTGTGAAGGCCGTCCAAACTTTGAATATACATTCTATAAAAATAGATGTGAAAAAGTTCAATGGCACAAATAATTTTGGACTTTGGCGATGCGAAGTCATGGATGCGCTAAATGCGCAAAATTTGGAAGATACGTTGGAGTTGGACGGGAAACCGGCCGACATTGATGATAAGGTTTGGAATAAAATGAATAGAATGACGCGTGGTGTGATTAGGTCTTGTCTTACCTAAGATCTAAAATATAATGTGATGAATGAGACTTCGGCAAAGAAGATTTGGGAGGTCCTAGAGGGCAAATATTTGACGAAAAGCATCAAAAATCGTTTGCATTTGAAGAGGAGGCTTTATCGCTTCCAATTAAAGAAGGAGACATCTATTAGTGATCACATGAACCACTACACGAAGCTACTTGTAGATTTGGCAAATGTAGATGTTATAGTTGAAGATGAAGACAAGGCATTATTGTTATTGAGTTCCTTGCCCGACGAGGAATATGATACCTTCATCCTCACTCTTATTAATGGGAAGGCATCTCTTTCGTATAGTAAGGTCACTGCAGCTCTTGTGGATTATCAACTTCGTAAGAAGGATAAGGAGACTTCCATTGAGCCGGTTGCGGGGGCATTGGTTGTAAGAGCTAGAAGTCCAAACCGTGGTAGGAGGTCATAGTCTAGAGTGGGGCATCCTGCAGTTGGTAGGAATCAGTGTGCCTTTTGTAGAGATGATGAACATTGGAAAGCCGAATGCCCAAAATTGCAAGCCGGGAAGAATAAGGGGAAAGCTATTCAAGCTTCATAGGTGAATGTTGCCAAGGCTAATGGTGACGTTTCAAATTTAGATTCTTCAGGCTATTCATGCCCAGCTCTTCTGTCAGTTGGTGTTGCCGACTCCACCGAGTGGATGTTGGATTCTGGTGCTACTTACCACATATGCCCTAGGAGGGATTGGTTCTCCAGCTTTCAGAAGTTGGAAAGAGGGGATGCTATTATTATGGGTAATGATCACAGATACCCTATTGGTGGTATTGGTACCGTTCGTATTCGGACGAGTGACGGGATAATTCGGGAGTTGGTTGATGTGAGGTTCGTTTCTCAACTGAGGAAGAACATCATTTCACTTGGGGTATTGGAGGCAGCAGGCTATAGGGTGATCTTGGCAGATTCTTGCTCGAAGGTCACATCGGGGTCTATGATTGTGATGAAGGGCGTCAGGAGGAGTAACTTGTATTATCTGCTTGGGAGCATGGTGATTGATAGAGCACTGATGACTTCTTTGGCTAGACTGTGGCATTATTTTGTGCTGGGATATATTATTGGTTATACCGTGCATAGATTGTTGAGAAGTGCTACGACCTACAGATTAAAGTCCTGTGAGCACATTGGGATGAGCGAGAAGACCGAGGTGGAGTTCAGCAGTTCTACCCACCGATCGAGGGGTCTTATTAGAGGTGTTCAGTCAGGCATTGGGGGGTCTTCCGAGGAGGTATCATCGGGAGGTAATTGTTATTTCGTTTCCTATGTTGGGGATTATACTAGGCATTTATGGGTTGCAATCAAGTCCCATTGGTATGAAGCCCTAGTAGTCCGTAATAGTTGGAGGAGGTGTATGGGCAGGAAGGTTACCCGTCGTACTAGTTCTAGTATGGGTCCTTTCTTGCATTGGTGCCGAGCTCATGGCAGTTGGAGACACTTCAGAGGAGAGGAGACAGTGGGGTGACGTGATGAGATGGCGGATCTAGTGGACCGTTCCTTTCTAGAGGAGGATCGACGTTGGTTGTCGAGCAGTGGATTTGGTATTCAGGCTTTGACATGTTTGACGCATCTTATGAGGTTGCCGACTGCTGTGTGTAGAGTTGTTAGATCTGGTGGAGCTGCTTCAGGTTTTGGTCGGCGTAGGATATTTGGCTACCCAGCACTTGGTCACATCGTTGATGTATGATTGGATCCGATTGCGCATTTGGGATTCAGGAGTTCATTCGGCTATCAGTTGGGAGCTTCTGAGTTTGGTCTAGGCAGGTTTGTCACTTTGGACTCTTAGCAGGTAGAGAGTATTGATCATATCAGAGGGATACCGTAGCAGCTGGAGAGTGATGCTACTCCACATTGGGTGGAGCTTACTCCACATACTCCAGATCATTTTGCATTATTGGGTTTTCCAGCTGAGGTGGCACAACGTGGGAGTCATTTGGATACAGATACGGATGACGAGTTGGTAGATCAGAGTGTAGTTGGTGGATATAGCTTGGATACGGCCATTGTTTCACCTCAGGTGGAGGTGTTTGGATCGCTTCAGTTTGGGGTCGTTGATGATGCTATCAGCCGCAGTTTGGACTGAGGGCCTTTGGAGGCCATTTGGTGAACTACGTGAAAACTTGATTCCTTGGAGAGGATACGTAGACAGTCAGTTTTGATGCAGCCGATTTGGTGAGTAGACACAGTTGTTTTGGGGTGAGTGTTCGCACTCCCGTTTGGGTCTCGATATGTTGTGGATGGGGTCTGTTGTCATGAGTCCGTTGCCATGGCGTACTGGATGCAACAAGTGAGACATTGGTTCGGTTGGTGTCGGCTCAGTTTGGTAGACTCTTCGACGAGGTGAAGATTTGTAGAAATGGCAGGAATAGGCATTGGCAGGCAGACAGGTTGGCGGTCGACCGCGGTGGTCGACAGCGGCGGTCGACCGCGTTCGTGCACGAGGCTTACTGGGCGTCAGGATTAGTGGCGGTCGACCGCAGAAGTCTCTGGATTTTTTGGGCCTGTTCTGGAGTGTGGAGTCGACCGCGATAGTCGACCGCGATGGATCGCGGTCGACCGCCGTAGCGGTTTTGGGCTGGGTCTGTTTTCCAGACCCGTTTTGTTTGGGTTTTTATAAATACCCAAACTCGATTCTAGGGTTTGTAAGCAAGGGGTTTTAGAGCAGATTGAGAGGGTTTTCTTTGGGCTTCTATTCTAGGAGCAATTGGAGAGATTGAGAGTTGATTTGTTGAGGGTTTATGAGAGATTTGTAACCCTAGTTTGTTCCTCTTGATTTCTAATAGTGAAAACTCCCCCCTCCTTGCCCCGTGGACGTAGGCATCTCGCCGAACCACGTAAAATCTAGTGTTTGATTGTTTGTGCTATTGTTTGGAGTGGTTGTTTATCTCTCTTGGCTATTTGGTTGGATCTCGGCATAGGGGTTTCTCCCCAACAGTATGAAAGAGCTGTAAACATGCAATAAAAACTATTGTAACAAAGTTAGATGAAAAATCATTTATATGATAGGAAACGTCAAATCTGTGTTAAGTGTTCATATATTGAGCTTAAATATAAACATACAATATATGTAAGCAAACAAAACTTATACCTAGGTGAATGCATACACATGAACTTGAATCTTTAATGCTTGATTGTCGTGTGTTGAATTACCTGTAAAGAGAAAAACAAAACAACACATGAACTTGAATCTTTAATGCTTGATTGTCGTGTGTTGAATTACCTGTAAAGAGAAAAACAAAACAACAAAAACTAGAGAATAGATTAGCGATAAATTGTTTGACAAATCATCATCAAAACTATAGGGCCAACAGTTGGCAACCCTGACTATTTAGGAACCGGATTAAGATAAAATAAGTCTATTTTTGTAAATAAAACTCAAGGGGGTCTATTTTTATAAAAAATATGAATGGGTTTATTTAGAAAATTTCTTCTAGATTTGATTGAGACACTTGGATGTTGATTTGATACTAAATATTCAAAAGAAATTTGGATATCTAGTTCACTTGAATGTTGATATATTTGTTCGAGGTTGCAGGTTAATATAAAACTTAGGTACGTAGACAAATGTGTGGGAGGATACTAATGAATAAATTTGATTGAGCCACAGGGATGTTGATATAATGCTAAATATTCAAAAGAAACTTGGATGTTTAGTTTACTTGGATGTTAGTATATTTGTTTGAAGTTGTAGATTAATATAAAAATTAGGATATTTAGTTCACATGAAGTAGGTTGTAATTAGGATATTTAAAGTTGTAATTCACATGCAACTAGGATAATTAGAATAAATCAGGATTAAAATATAATATAAAAAAGAGTTGGGGGCAATATTGACTAAGAAAAGTGTTTCTGAAACTCCCAATTTAAAAGTGAGTATCCATTACTATTAATAAAGAAAAGCCTGCCTTTTGGTCCAATTTTTTTAGTCATGACCTTTGTCACTTATGAAATCCACTAATTCTAGCGACGCCCTAAAAAAAAGGGAAAATGTATCTAGGCCCCCTAAAAATAAAGGGGATGTGGCCCAACCCCCCATAGTTTTCCCTTACTCTTTAACCCCAAAAACCAAAAACAATTTGTTCAGCCCCCTTTTCACACTCTCCCAGATATTCATCCTAAAAAAACCCGAAAATATCCCTTCCCTTATCTTCTTCTTCTCCTCTGTTGGTTTCTCCTCCTCTCAATCTCCTCCCCCTCCCTCTCCCAGTGGTGGTCCTCCACCGCCGCCTCTACTTCGACCAGACCCAACGCCAACCTCACCCGCGACCGGGACCTCACGCGCCTCTCCATCCAGCAGGTCATCGCCGACTCCATCGCCTTTGATCATCTAATTGAGTTTTTGGATCAATTTCTTGGACTGGGATCGAGAAATTCGATCTGGGTTAAATACCTCTGCTTGTGATGGGTTTGTAAATTTTTTGGAGATCAGGAGATTTTTTTTGTGGGTTTTGATTGGTTTGTTGTGTAGTTATTGAATCTGTTAGAAGGTTGTGGTTTTGGTGGAAATTCAAATTGAGTTTGAGGGTAAGGGGCTGATGAGAGATTGAGGTCAAGATGACAGGAGATGATGATGATTGAACTAAAGTTTAGGCTTTTTGATGGTACTGATATAGAGCCTAGCAAATATGATCCTTCAACTTCAGTTGGATCTTTAAAGCAGATCATATTGGATCAATGGCCCCAAGGTGAGATTTCTCTAGTTTTTTTAATCTTTTATTGCTTGTGTTTGATGTGTAATTAACAAACATCTATTTCTTGAATTATTACTTTAGGCTCATATATAGGTTGAATATGGCTATGCTTGAATTAGTATTTTGATTTGTCAGAAGACAAGAAAAAGGAGCAAAAAGGAAAGAGTCTGTTTACTTCTTGCTATATTAGAACAATCTATAACTCTTTTCCTGCTTATCTGTATTTGGTTGCCTGCTCATTTCTTTTAATTTGTCGCTTCACTCTTTAATTTGTTGGGTTAACAATTTGTTATTCTTTGGAAAAAGTTATCAAATCTAGCTATCAGAAAGTCTGATTTCTTTACAAATGGTTGTCTATCTGGGGAACCATGATTTTCATAAGTGTTTCTTTCCTTCAAATTTTTATCAATCTGTTCTTTCTGAAAATACAAGTTTCAGGCTGTTAGCTATCTTTCTGTAACATTTAAGTGCAATATATTGTTTGTGAAAATTTTTATGAATTCCAACAATTGTAAGATATGTTGTAATATAAAGCAAAACATATAACAAAATACAAAAGGAAAGCATCATGTGAAGTTAAAACTGAAACCATCTTAGATTTGAAGCTAAAATTGATACTTTAATACAAAGAGTCCTTTCAGACATCTTAGATTTGAAGCTAAAGTTGATACTCTAATTAGATTGCTTATTTTCTACATTAGATGCTAACAAGGATGTATGCACATAGGATGACACAATGTTGGTCATTGGTTGGGGAACATGCGTAAAGATTGCTGCTGCTACAATCAGAACCAATGGATCTGGAGCAAATGGAATGCAAAAGACTATTCAGACATATGTTCATTGTTTAGTTGATTATACTATGTGTACTCTTTATACTTGTATAGTTTCTCCAGAATTGCTTATAACGTGTCATATTTTATTGTTCAGTTGATTATACTATGTATTCTTGTAGTTTGGTTGTACTTAGATCAAAAATTAATGAAATGTATTGTGTCCATTTAGTGATCAATTTTGGTGTAATTTGTTACGATTGTATGTGAAATGTATTATGGCTGTCATGTGAATATGTACAAGATTATTCAAATAGAACTTGATGTACATAATAAACTAAAGATTGTATATAAATTATGTGTATCAAAACCTGAATATTATGGTACATAATATGTACATAAATTTAAGGTTATTGTGTACATAATATATACAGATTATGAACATAATCTTCAAATTACGATACACTATTAAATATCATAACATATTAACTTTTTAGCTGAACATGTTAACGTTCATCATAACATGTTAACTTTCACTGTTACATGTTAACGTTCATAATAATATGTTAACTTTCAACTGAACATATTAACTGTCAGCTGAATATGTTAACTTTCATCATAATATGTTAACATTCACTATTACATGTTAATTTTCACCATAATATGTTAACTTTCTTCATAACATGTTAACTTTCAACTGAACATATTAGCGTTCATCATAACATGTTAACTTTCAACTGAAATGTTAACTTCAATTTTAATTTTAACTATGGATTAAATTTTAATTTTAATTACATTTCGTATGGTGGAGCATATTTCAGAAAAAATCTTGGATATGAAAAAACTTTAAATTTATCTTTGAACTAAAATTTAATATATTATTATAAAAGTTAACACATTATTATGAAGAAACTTTCAAACACATCAAATTTTAGTTCAAAAAAACTTGTTATGAAGAAAGTTAACATATTATTATGAAAGTTAACATGTAATAGTGAAAGTTAACATGTTCAGCTAAAAGTTAATATGTTATGAGGACAGTTAATATATAATGATGAAATGTAACATAATTTTTGAAGAAAGTTAACATATTATTATGAAAGTTAACATGTAACAGTGAAAGTTAACATGATTGTATGTGAAATGTATTGTGGCTATCATGTGAATATGTACAAGTTCATTCAAATAGAACTTGATGTGCATAATAAACTAAAGATACACTATTAAATCTCATAACATGTTAACTCTCATCATAGCATGTTAACTTTTCAGATGAACATATTAACATTCATTATAACATGTTAACTTTCACTCTTACATGTTAACCGTCATAATAATATATTAACATGCTTCATAAATTATGTTAACTTTTATCATTATATGATAACTCTCCTCGTAACATGTTAAATTTCAGCTAAATATGTTTTGCACAGATCTAATTTCTAGATTAGAGACTCACTAAGGTTACAATTTGCCTTATATGCAAGTATGTTTGAGGAAACTGGTTATGAAATCTCAAATACAAAGGAAAAATATTGTAAGTGATTTGCTATTATGATCCCAAACATGCTTAAAATCACAATGCTGGAGGATCAACAATTTGGTGTGTACTCAATCATGTGTGAGAAATTGAAATCACAATGCTGGAGGATCAACAATTTGGTGTGTACTCAATCATGTGTGAGAAATTGATTCATGACATAAGAAGTATGAATTTGGTGTGTACTCAATCATGTGTGAGAAATTGATTCATGACATAAGAAGTATGAAGCTTGTTAACTTTTAGGTGTATATATTAACAATATAAAATGAGCATGTTAACTCTCTATATGTTGGCTAAAAATGTTGGCTTTAACCTAAATATGTTAACTTTCACATGAGCATGTTAACTCTCATTTGTATAAGTTAACTTTCAGGTGTATATGTTAACGTTCACGTGAACATGTTAACTATTAGCTGCATATATTAACTTTCTTATGAACATGTTAACTTTCAGCATAATATGTTAACTTTCACTATTACATATCAATCTTCTTTATAACATGATAACATGCAACTGAATATGTTAACTTGTTAAATGTACATGTTAAATATTAGTTTTTCCTGTTATAGAATGCTGCTGAAACTCAAATAAAGATTACAACAAAACATTCTGTCAAATTTGCTAGCTTCTCACATTATATTGTTCAGAGGAACTAAAGCATTATCCAACTTTTTAATCTTGCACAAGCCACAAATTATAGTACTGAAGGAATCATCATTTGGCTTAACAACTCTCTTGATTCTAAACAAATTATCTCCATCACCCTCATACACTCTCTCTTGCGAGGACTCCTCGATGAACTTGCACCCTCTGTTCATGCTTGCAACCAAACACCCTTCGGTTGTGGCCATCGGCACGTAATAAGTCCTCCCATCCAAAATCAGCGGGCCCGCGATGCCAATGGGCAATGCGACGAATCCAATCGACACGTAGTAAGTCCTCCCATCCAAAACCTGATAGGCTAATAATATATCATGTTTCCTTATAGGATATGAGCTTACATTCTTCCATGCGCTAGCAGCATCAGCAACACGCATAGCTAGCTGAGGCCTAACAGCTTTCTCAACTTCTATATCCTAGTAAAACAATAGAAGGTTTTTCATTATTCACAGCAACCCACAATGAATAATACAACACAAACAAAAATGACATCAATGAGCTATCAAGAACTTCAGAGAGGGAGGGGGGAGGGGAGAGGATTGAGAGGAGAAGGAGAAAGCCACAGACGAGAAGAAGAAGAAGAAGAAGATAAGGGAAGGGGTTTTTTTGGATGAATTTCTAGGAGAGTGTGAAAAGGGGGCTGAACATTTTTTTTTTTTGGTTTTTGGGATTAAAGAGTAAGGAAAAAACTATGGGGGGCTGGGCCACATCCCTTTATTTTTGGAGGGCCTAGATACATTTTCCCTAAAAAATACTAGGCATTCAAAAATAATAAGAGGGTTATAATTGAGAAATAAAAATAACTTAACCAAAGATATCATTCCACGCTTGTCTCTTTCTATAAAAAACAAGGATAATAACTAACCTGAAAAACTAACTCTGCATAACCAACCGTCCCCACAACCCATTATTCAAATTCAAATCTTAAACTTAAGGGGAGAAAAAAAACTAAACACCTTCACCGTCCATCTACATGCTCTTACATTATTAATTACAGTTTTGTCCCCTTTAATTTGGGTGTCTATTACTATTAATAACCGTTTCCATTAGACAATGTAGCACTGCCGTACACAAATCATCCCAGAATCTCAAATCTATATATTCTTTTAGGATAAATTTTCAAAACCGATCTGTTTTGAAACTTATTCTCAAAAAAAGATCCGCTTCAGATTTAATTTTAAAAACCGATCCAATTTCAGCCTCAGGACTGAAACTGAGTTAGTTTTAAAAAAAAAAGTTCTCAAACTTCACGGGAGTTGAAGTCTCGTGAAGTTTTTTACATAACAAAACTTTATGAGACTTCAACTCCAGTGAAGTTTTGTTATGTAAAAAACTTCACGTGAGTTCAACTCCCGTGAAGTTTGAGAACTTTTTTTTAAAAAACCGACCCTGTTTCAGCCCTGAGGCTGAAACTTAATCGGTTTTTAAAATAAAATATGAAACAAGTCTTTTTTTGAGGATTTGTTTTGGCAAACAAGTCGGTTTTAAAATTTTGTCCATTCTATTATTTCTTGATATTTATACTCTTATTTGTTGTTATGTTTCACTCTTTCTTCATGCCAATAATTATTTTCTCTTCCTTGATTTTCCAGAGTATCTCATATTCTTTCTGTACAGTCGAGTCCAGGATCCACACGGATCAGATCATGACTCTTTACAAGCATTATTGTTGCAAGGTTTGACTTTTTATTTAATTTTATTAGCTTAGTTGCAACATAGGTTTATCTTTTATTTTTTATCTTAATTTTTTTGCAGCGTAATTCTTTTCTAGAAGGTTCATTTTTGGCACGTCCTTTTCTTTTTGAACGTGAGTACTTGAGTACTAAATGGTGCAACGCGGTTGTTTAGATTTTATTTTTCGTTCGTTTTCTATTTTATCCCTTGAACGGCAAGGTGGCATGACGCGTACCCTCTTCTTGCCGTCAGAACCCACCGGAAATGAAGATCCGGCACCGCCCCCTTGATAATTTTCCTACATGCTTTTTCATGTTGCGTGACATGACGTGATCCTTTTATTCCTTCCCTATATCCTCTCTCTCCCCTGGGAAATTCTAATATAGAATAAGGTTTTCTCTACTTTTTTTAAGGATAATTTCACAAAAATCCCCCGGTACTATGCAGCGTTTCCCACAAAACCTTCCTTGCAGGAGGTTCTCCCCCCTTCCCCTTCTCAAACATCCGGAGCTTTGCCGGCTCAACCCTCCAAATGATGAAAATGTTCCGTAGTATAAAAAAAAAAAATTACTCAGTTTCTTAAGTTGTATGACGACTATCCTTCATCCTGACCACCATGTTTTTGTTGGTTTGGGTGTAGACCAAACCTGTCAGGCGAGCTCGAGCAGGCGAGGAGCTCCGTCAGGCGGGGTTGGTTCTGGCGAGCTCGAGCGCTCATGCTTCAGGCGAGGTCGAGCGCGGTTCAAGCGAGGTTGAGGCGCAGGCGAGCATGTGGCTTTCTTAAATCCCCCACTCCCCACCCCCAACCGAATCTCACTGTTTAGGGCTGAAAAGAGAGAAAGAGAGATCGTGAGAGGGAGAGAAGCACACCGCCGCCAAATGGGAAAAAACCGAGAGAAGAGAGAGATGTCACACCGAGGAGAGGAGCTCTGGGTTCCCTTTTATAAGGGAACCCTAATCGACAGTGCTGGCGACAGGCTGTCACCAGCCAAGCGTGCTCACGACCTCGCATGCGGCGCACACGCTCGCCTGCGCCTCAACCTCGCTTGAACCGCGCTCGACCTCGCCTGAAGCATGGCGCTCGAGCTCGCCAGAACCAACACCGCCTGACGGAGCTCCTCGCCTGCTCGAGCTCGCCTGACAGGTTTGTTTCTACACCCAAACCAACAAAAACATGGTGGTCAGGATGAAGGATAGTCGTCATAACAACTTAAGAAACTGAGTAATTTTTTTTTTTTTATCTAACGGGAACATTTTCATCATTCTGTAGGTTGAGCCGGCAAAGCTCCGGATGTTTGAGAAGGGGAAGGGGGAGAACCTCCTGCAAGGAAGGTTTGTGGGAAACGCTGCTAGTACGCTTAGGGGGATTTTGTGAAATTATCCTTAAAAAAAGTAGAGAAAACCTTATTCTATTATTAGAATTTCCCAGGGGAGAGAGGGATATAGGGAAGGAATAAGGATCACGTCATGTCACGCAACATGAAAAAGCATGTAGGAAAATTATCAAGGGGGCGGTGGCCGGATCTTCATTTCCGGTGGTTCTGACGGCAAGAAGAGGGGCGCGTCATGCCACCTTGCGTTCAAGGATAAAATAGAAAGAACGGAAAATAAAATCTAAACAACCGCGTTGCACCAATTTAGTACTCAAGTACTCACGTTCAAAAAGAAAAGGACGTGCCAAAAATGAACCTTCTAGAAAAAGAATTACGCTGCAAAAAAATTAAGATAAAAAATAAAGATAAACCTATGTTGCAACTAAGCTAATAAATTAAATAAAAAGTCAAACCTTGCAACAATAATGCTTGTAAAGAGTCATGATCTGATCCGTGTGGATCCTGGACTCAGCTGTACAGAAAGAATATGAGATACTCTGGAAATCAAGGAAGAGAAATAATTATTGGCATGAAGAAGAGTGAAACATAACAACAATAAGAGTAATAAATATCAAGAAATAATAGAATGGACACAAATTTTAAACCGGACTTGTTTGCCAAAAACAATCCTCAAAAAAGACTTTGTTTCATATTTTTTATTTAAAAACGATTAAGTTTCAGCCTCAGGGCTGAAACAGGGTCGGTTTTTTAAAAAAAAGTTCTCAAACTTCACGGGAGTTGAACTCACGTGAAGTTTTTTACATAACAAAACTTCACTGGAGTTGAAGTCTCATAAGTTTTGTTATGTAAAAAACTTCACGAGACTTCAACTCCCGTGAAGTTTGAGACTTTTTTTTTTAAAACTAAACTCAGTTTCAGTCCTGAGGCTGAAATGGATCGTTTTTAAAATTACAACCTGAGCGGATCTTTTTTGAGAATAAGTTTCAAAACAGATCGTTTTTGAAAATTTATCCTAAAAGAATATATGATTTTAGATCTGGGATGATTTTGTGTACGGCAGTGCTACATTGTCTAATGGAACGGTTATTAATAGTAATAGACACCCAAATTAAAGGGGACAAAACTGTAATTAATAATGTAAGAGCATGTAGATGGACGGTGAAGGTGTTTAGTTTTTTTTCTCTCCTTAAGTTTAAGATTTGAATTTGAATGTCAGTCACATAACGTGTTCGCCACCGCAAGTCCGCAGTCATGTTAGCAAACTTGAGAAAATTTTGTATAAAGGCGCCTTTTTTGTCTTTCTATGGAAAATGAAATATTTCTTAAGGCGGTGAAAAGTCAAAAGAGGCCAATTTCTCATTGTTTGACGGTTATCTGCATCCCCTACCATGTATGGAAGAGTACTAAAGGGCTACTGTTATTATCACTCTGAGAGGATAGAAAAAACTTCACAACAGCGATATTTGCCAAACCTTAATCTCAAAAACCAACATGTTTCACATTTATTCGCAAAAAACGGACCTGGTTTCAGGCTTGAGGGCTGAAACGGCAGTGTCGGTTTTTTGAAAAAAAAGTGTTCACAAACTTCACAGGAGTTGAAGTCCCGTGAAGTTTGTGAACTTTTTCTGAAACTAGGGCGTTTTTTTTTGTCAAATAAGAAGAAACAACTTGGTTTTTGGATAGTTTCAATAGGGCGGTTTTAAAGTTTTTGTCCTGAGAAGATATGGCGTAACGAAATCGCGTTTCCAAGGGCTCTACTAACAAAGAGGCTCAACCTGTCATCATCTTCTTACGAGTTATACAGAGATGGCGCATCGCAAACAGCCATAATACCCAAAGATGAGTTGGTATTCCAACAAGCAAGTGGATTGGAGAATATGAGCAATATAAATTAAACGCATAAGAATCATATTATGTCGATCTTCTCTTATTCCAATTTCTTGGAGAAACTGTTGGGGAATACCCGGGGCTATGCTTAAACCCCTTAAAAACAACAAGAAGACGACAGTTATAGAGCAAAAGTATACAATATTGACAAGGTTCGGACAAACTTGCTTACGTTCCGGGACGGCCACACAATTAATTTCTTATTAATCAAACAAGAAATACAATGGCAAGAGCCAGATCTCAAACTTGAGATCTACTTATAAATACAAATCAACACTGTAGCTATAGTGTTGATTCCCATCTTTAAATCCCTTCTAATTTTCGCCTTCTTTAACCCCCCCCCCCCCCTTCCCACCCCAAATCTCCTACTGTTTAGGTCTGAAAGATGAGAGAAAGAGAAGACCGCAAGAGCGAGGAGAAGCACACCACCGCAAAGGGAAAACACGAGAGGTGAGAGAGAGATGTCACACGCAGCGAGAGGAGCTCTGGGTTCCCTTTTATAGGGAACCCTAATCACAGGCGCTGGCGACATCGCTGTCATCAGCTAAGCGTCGCTCACGACCTCGCCTTGCGGCTGCGCACACGGCTCGCCTTACGCTCAACCTCGCCTTGAATGCGCTCGACCTCGCCTAAAAGCGCATGAGCCACTCGAGCTCGCCAGACCCACCCCCAGCCTAGGTCGACCTCGCCTGAGTTGATCTCCGCGCTCGCCTGACGGAGCTCCTCACCTCCTCGAGCTCGCCTGACAGGTTTGGTCTACACCCAAACCAAACAATCTCCACTTGCGAGGACTAAACCGCCGTCAGGGGAGTATCTCAGCAAGCACTTCTCCTATGTGGCTCCACCCTCATCACTTATGCATGGAAGGCCAACTAAAGTTACGCACAACTCCAGTTTTCTGAATGTCACCGTCTTTGTTAACATATCTGGTGGATTCTTACTTTCTAGAATCTTCTCCGGACTTTCAACACGTCATCTTCCAACAGGGGTCTCATGAAGTGTACCGAATCCCAATATGCTTCATTCTAGAATAAAATGTGAAATTCTTAGCCAAGTGATATCTCACTCTGACTATCACTGTGCAAAACATTTCTTCTCCTGTTTGAATCCTAGCTATGTTTTAATAAACCCTAAACCATATCATCTTCTTCGCTAGCTTCAATCAGCTGCTACATACTCAACTTCTATGGTGGATAGAGTGATAATCTTCTGTATCTGTTGACATCCAACTAACAGTTGCTAGTTCTGACAGTGAATACATAACCGGTGGTGCTTTTTTTTCGGTGATCGACTTCACCGCCAAAATCCTGCATATCTATTGACCCTTGCACTTCCACCTTTTCTTACCAAAGTGCAAACACTTATGTGTAGTGCCTCGTTAGATACCTCAGAATCCACTTGACCGCTCTCCCAATGAGCTTTTTCTGGATTCGACATGAACGCGCTGACCACTCCCACTGCATGGCCAATAGTCTGGCCTCTGTACAGACCATTGTGTACATCAAGCTTCCATAAGGCTGAGACTAAGGAACATTAGTCATACTCTCTTCTCTTCTTCCATTTGAGGGATTGATCATTTGATAGGCGAAAGTGACTAGCCAAGGGTGTGCTCACTGGCTTGGCGTCGGCCCATATTGAATCTCTACAAAACACGGTTGATGTACTTCTGTCTGAGATTACTGCAGAGACCTCTCTTCTTATCTCTGTTGCTGATTTGGCATTCCAATGATCTCTTCTGCTGGACCCAAGTCTTTCATTGTCAAACCGTCCTTTGACAACTGCTGCTTCAAACTCCTGATATCATCCATATCTGTACCTGCAACCAACTATTCATCAACATCCAGCAATAGGATGCATATAGCTGGATTTGATATCTTTTGAAGTGCAACAGTGGTCGGTGTTGCACTCTGGAAATCTTCGCTTGTGCATGAAGCCGTCAACTTTCTATACCACTGCCGTTGGCTTGGTTTCAGACAATACAGTTTTCTTGAGTCTGTACACCAGGTTCTCCTCTTTTCTTCTGAGAAACTTTCTGTTGATGCATGTTATATCTCCTCTTTCTAGATCTCCGTGAAGAAATGTCGTCTTCACGTCCAACTTCTCGAGATAAAGATCTTCAATAGTTACAATACTCATACATTGTCCTGATAGTATTTAGCTTCACACGGAGCAAAAATATCAGTGTAGTCAATTTCTTCCTTCTGTCTGGAATCCTTTGACAACTAATCAGGTTTTTATATCTTCTGGAGCTATCATCCTCCTCTTTCACTTGGTACACCTATTTGTTGTGGAGTGCCTTCCTACTTGTGGGCAACTCAGCTAGTTCCTACGTTTGGTGGAGATGAGAGACTCCATCTCATCTTTTATGGTAAGATCCTACTTGCTCACATCTCCACTTTGACAAATTCATCGTAGCTTTTAGGCTCACATCTATCTGTCAGCAACAGATAGTTCATATATCTCATGTTAGGCACAGGAGGACGAAAAGTCTTCTCAACATGAGCTGTGCTGGTCAGGCCTCTCTGCGCACCTTCTGTCCAATAGCCTCTTTGGCTGAGGACCTTGTGCATTGGGTTCTTCTAAGAGGTTACTCAGCGACATTCATCTGCATCTACAAATATTGACTATCTCTTTGACTCATCTGTCTTGTGTATGTCCTTGTACATCACCTTCTCATTGAATATAACATCTCTGCTCCCCGATCACCTTCTTGTTTTCATTGTCCTAAATACTGGTAGGCTGAACTCATCTTCACCATAGCCCGATGAAAGTGTATTTCTTTGATTTGGGATCAAGTTATATCCCTACCTTGATCACTAATATGCACATAAGCTACACAACGAAAACTTTGAGATGTGAGAGTTTTACCTCCTTTCTGCACATATCTCCTCTGTTATTTCTGTGCTCCAATGGAACCGATGGACCCTCGGTTAATCAAGTAAGCTACTGTATTGACTGCTTCTATCCAGAATTATTGTCGGTAGGGCCTGACTGTACTGAAGTTTTCTGGCTCTCTCTGTCAATGTTTTGTTATCTGCTGAGCTACACTATTTTGCTGAGACATGCCGGCATGGTTCTCTCCATTCTGATCCTATGCTCATAGCAAAACTTTTTTGAAAACCGGTGTCTTCATACTTATCGCATTATCGGTTCTGAGCTTCTTTATTCTCAGACGGTTTCTCATTCTCGACCATGACTTTCCATCTCCTTGAAAGCCTCAAATACTTCTGACTTATGCTTCAGAAAGTAGACTCACACTTTCTGAGAGTGATCATCGATAAAATTCACGCAAGTAGTGTTTCCCACCAATGGACGCGGTGGTGGTTAGTTCCCAAACATCTGAGTGAACGAGCTCTAGCTTCTCCTTTCCTAGGCGTCTGCCTCTTGTCTGAAGCTGGCACTTTTTCTGCTTTCCAAGTATTTATTCTTCACACATATCCATCTTCACTGACTGCAATCCTAGAGTTTTCTCTTTGTGTGCATGATATTCATCCCCTTCCTCACTTCATATGATCGAATCTCTCGCGTACCACAGCTTTGAATGTCTCATTGCCTGATGGCGCAACTGAGATCTAAACAATGTGCACATACTGTCATATACAGGGTACTAGTCTTTTTACCTCGGACAATCATCATTGTGTCCTTTGAGATCTTTAATCATCTCTATGGAAGGTCATAGTGTATCCTTCGCCAGCCAACTGCCTACAGATATTAAGTTCTTTCTAAGTCGGGCATATTCCTGACATCCTTCAGCTCTTATACTGACCCGTTCAACTTAATTTTCACTACACATTACTCACAATAGCTACATAGTTGATTCATCACCAAGGTATATCATATCTAAGATTTTCCGGGAACATACTTCTCGAAGGAATTCTTTATGAGAAGTAGCATGGAACGACGCTCCTAAATCTAACACCCAATATTCCTCTTTGCTCTCCAAAGAGCATATCAATGCGTCATTCCTTTGAGGTGGAAGTGACATTCACCTCTGTCTTCCTCTCCTCTCCTTCTATGCACTCTTGGCACTGATTCTTGTAATGCCCGCGTCTTTCCACAATTCCAATACTCGATAGCCTTCGAGTTATTGCTGATTCTTTAACTTGACCTCATGTCCTTTGATCTCTCTGTAGTTTGATTTGCCTCGTCTTGTTCCTCTAGTTGAATTTCTACATCTTGAGTCTATATGCAATATTGAAGAGGTTGTAGCTTCACCCGACTCTCTTCGTCGGATCCCTCACTAAAACTAGATACGAATGTCGTTGAACTTTATTTTGTTTCTTCCCGATGATCTACTCACTGTCATGACTGTAGCGTTTCAGCTTTCTGATAGGGAAGACAAAGGATCAATGCTTCGAACTTCCTCTATCAAACTCAAATTTCAACTGAACTCAATTGGGTTTGACCGTGGTTGAGTTCATTGAGGTGTTGTGCTACTGACGCGCCTTCTGCGTTTCTCAGATTGAATAATCGCCTCATCAAATGAACTTTATTCGTGACTGATGGCTTCTCATACATATTTGAGAGTGTTGTCATAAAACCCGTCATGGTCTTTTCCTTCATAATTATTAAACGCCAACATTATAAGTCAACGTCAATCTGATAACTCTGAGGGTTGTCTGTCTAGAAGGTTCCACTTATCTTCCTTCATAGAATCCGTTTCTTCCCCAAAAGGGGTTGATACAGATTTTCTGTACATATAATCTCTATCTGTATTTTTCAGAAATCCAAAATTTATTCCATCAAACTTTTCTAATCTCACATTTCCTTCATCTCGCGCCATTGCTCCCAATTGAATCTGACTTCTTCTAAATCGTTTCAGGCTCTGATACTCAGTTGTTGGGAAATACCTGGGGCTATGCTAAACCCCTAAAAATAGCAAGAAACACAGTATAGGAAAAGTACACCAAGATTTAATGAGGTTCGGTAATATTGCTTACGTCTCAGGAGCGATACAATTAATTTTCTTTATAATCAACTAGAAATTACAATGCAGAGCCAGATCTTAAACTTGAGATCTCTCAATTAAATACAAATCACACTGTAGCTATAGTGGTTGATTCCCCTCTTTAAATCCCCTCTAATTTCCCTTCTTTAAATCCCCCCCCCACCCCAACCGAATCTCACTGTTTAGCGGCTGAAAGAGAGAAAGAGAGATCCGTGAGAGGGAGGAGAAGCACACCGCCGCCAAATGGGAAAAACACGAGAGAGAGAGAGAGATGTCACACCGAGGAGAGGAGCTCTGGGTTCCCTTTATAAGCGGAACCCTAATCGACAGTGCTGGCGACAGGCTGTCACCAGCCAAGCGTGCTCACGACCTCGCATGCGCAGGCGCACACGGGAAATTAGAGGGGATTTAAAGAGGGGAATCAACACTATAGCTACAGTGTTGATTTGTATTTATTGAGAGATCTCAAGTTTAAGATCTGCTCTTGCATTGTAATTTCTTGTTGATTAATAAGAAATTAATTGTATCGCTCCTGAGGACGTAAGCAATATTACCGAACCTCATTAAATCTTGGTGTACTTTTCTCTATACTGTGTTTCTTGCTATTTTTAGGGGTTTAGCATAGCCCCAGGTATTTCCCAACAACTGGTATCAGAGCCTGAAACGATTTAGAAGAAGTCAGATTCAATTGGGAGCAATGGCCGCAGATGAAGGAAATGTGAGATTAGAAAAGTTTGATGGAATAAATTTTGGATTCTGAAAAATACAGATAGAGGATTATATGTATCAGAAAATCTGTATCAACCCCTTTTGGGGGAAGAAACCGGATTCTATGAAGGAAGATAAGTGGAACCTTCTAGACAGACAAACCCTCAGAGTTATCAGATTGACGTTGACTTATAATGTTGCGTTTAATATTATGAAGGAAAAGACCATGACGGGTTTTATGACAACACTCTCAAATATGTATGAGAAGCCATCAGTCACGAATAAAGTTCATTTGATGAGGCGATTATTCAATCTGAGAACGGCAGAAGGCGCGTCAGTAGCACAACACCTCAATGAACTCAACACGGTCACAACCCAATTGAGTTCAGTTGAAATTGAGTTTGATGAGGAAGTTCGAGCATTGATCCTTTTGTCTTCCCTATCAGAAAGCTGAAACGCTACAGTCATGACAGTGAGTAGATCATCGGGAAGAAACAAAATAAAGTTCAACGACATTCGTGATCTAGTTTTAAGTGAGGAGATCCGACGAAGAGAGTCGGGTGAAGCTACAATATGCAGGGCCATGAACATAGCAGTTATTGTCTTTTGAAATTCCCCTTTAAGAACTCTATCTTTTCCATCCATCACTTTTTGGTGATTATTCCTCCATTTTATGATGGTATCAGATTGCATAGACCGACTAGCTCTTATGGCAGAATTCAATGAACTCAACACGGTCACAACCCAATTGAGTTCAGTTGAAATTGAGTTTGATGAGGAAGTTCGAGCATTGATCCTTTTGTCTTCCCTATCAGAAAGCTGAAACGCTACAGTCATGACAGTGAGTAGATCATCGGGAAGAAACAAAATAAAGTTCAACGACATTCGTGATCTAGTTTTAAGTGAGGAGATCCGACGAAGAGAGTCGGGTGAAGCTACAACCTCTTCAATATTGCATATAGAGTCAAGATGTAGAAATTCAACTAGAGGGAACAGACGAGGCAAATCAAACTACAGAGGTAGATCAAAGGACATGAGGTCCAAGTTAAAGAATCCAAGCAATAACTCGAAGGCTATCGAGTATTGGAATTGTGGAAAGACCGGGCATTACAAGAATCAGTGCAAGAGTGCATAGAAGGAGAAGGAGAGGAAGACAGAGGTGAATGTCACTTCCACCTCAAGAGGAGATGACGCATTGATATGCTCTTTGGAGAGCAAAGAGGAATATTGGGTGTTAGATTTAGGAGCGTCGTTCCATGCTACTTCTCATAAAGAATTCCTTCGAGAAGTATGTTCCCGAAAATCTTAGATATGTATACCTTGGTGATGATCAACTATGTACTATTGTGAGTAAATGTGTAGTGAAAATTAAGTTGAACGGGTCAGTATAAGAGCTGAAGGATGTCAGGAATATTCCCGACCTTAGAAAGAACTTAATATCTGTAGGCCAGTTGGCTGGCGAAGGATACACTATGACCTTCCATAGAGATGATTAGAAGATCTCAAAGGACACAATGATGATTGTCCGAGGTAAGAAGACTAGTACCCTGTATATGACAGTATGTGCACATTGTTTGATCTCAGTTGCATCAGGCAATGAGACTTCAAAGCTGTGGTACCAGAGATTCGATCATATGAGTGAGAAGGGGATGAATATCATGCACACAAAGAGAAAACTCCTAGGATTGCAGTCAGTGAAGATGGATATGTGTGAAGAATAAATACTTGGAAAGCAGAAAAGTGCCAGCTTTCAGACAAGAGGCAGACCCCCTAGGAAGGAGAAGCTAGAGCTCGTTCACTCAGATGTTTGGGAACTAACCACCACCGCGTCCATTGGTGGGAAACACTACTTCGTGAATTTTATCGATGATCACTCTCAGAAAGTGTGAGTCTACTTTCTGAAGCATAAGTCAGAAGTATTTGAGGCTTTCAGGAGATGGAAAGTCATGGTCGAGAATGAGAACCGTCTGAGAATAAAGAAGCTCAGAACCGATAATGGCGATAAGTATGAAGACACCGGTTTCAAAAAGTTTTGCTATGAGCATAGGATCAGAATGGAGAGAACCATGCCCGGCATGTCTCAGCAAAATAGTGTAGCTCAGCAGATGAACAAAACATTGACAGAGAGAGCCAGAAACATTCAGATACAGTCAGGCCTACCGAAATAATTCTGGATAGAAGCAGTCAATACAGTAGCTTACTTGATTAACCGAGGTCCATCGGTTCCATTGGAGCACAGAATAACAGAGGAGATATGGTGCAGAAAGGAGGTAAAACTCTCACATCTCAAAGTTTTCGGTTGTGTAGCTTATGTGCATATTAGTGATCAAGGTAGGGATAAACTTGATCCCAAGTCAAAGAAATACACTTTCATCGGCTATGGTGAAGATGAGTTCAGCTACCGTATTTAGGACAATGAAAACAAGAAGGTGATCGGGAGCAGAGATGTTATATTCAATGAGAAGGTGATGTACAAGGACATACACAAGACAGATGAGTCAAAGAGATAGTCAATATTTGTAGATGCAGATGATGTCCTGAGTAACCTCTTAGAAGAACCCAATGCACAAGGTCCTCAGCCAAAAGAGCCTATTGGACAGAATGGTGCGCAGGAGCCTGACGCACCAGCTCTGATGTTGAGAAGATCTTTTCGTCCTCCTGTGCCTAACATGAGATATATGAACTATCTGTTGCTGACAGATAGATGTGAGCCTAAAAGCTACGATGAATCTTGTCAAAGTGGAGATGTGAGCAAGTAGGATCTTACCATAAAAGATGAGATGGAGTCTCTCATCTCAAACCAAACGTAGGAACTAGCTGAGTTGCCCACAAGTAGGAAGGCACTCCACAACAAATAGGTGTACCAGGTGAAAGAGGAGGATGATAGCTCCAGAAGATATAAAACCTGATTAGTTGTCAAAGGATTCCAGCAGAAGGAAGAAATTGACTACACTGATATTTTTGCTCCCGTGGTGAAGCTAAATACTATCAGGACAATGATGAGTATTGTAACTATTGAAGATCTTTATCTCGAGAAGTTGGACGTGAAGACGACATTTCTTCACGGAGATCTAGAAGAGGAGATATACATGCATCAACCAGAAAGTTTCTCAGAAGAAAAGAAGGAGAACCTGGTGTACAGACTCAAGAAAAACTTGTATTGTCTGAAACAAGCCCCAAGGCAGTGGTATAGAAAGTTTGACGGCTTCATGCACAAGGAAGATTTCCAGAAGTGCAACACCGACCACTGTTGCTACTTCAAAAGATATCAATCCAGCTATATCATCCTATTGCTGGATGTTGATGATATGTTGGTTGCAGGTACAGATATGGATGATATCAGGAGTTTGAAGCAGCAGTTGTCAAAGGAGTTTGACATGAAAGACTTGGGTCCAGCAAAGAAGATCATTCAGGAGTTTGAAGCAGCAGTTGTCAAAGGAGTTTGACATGAAAGACTTGGGTCCAGCAAAGAAGATCATTGGAATGCAAATCACGAGAGATAATTGACATGAAAGACTTGGGTCCAGCAAAGAAGATCATTGGAATGCAAATCACGAGAGATAAGAAGAGAGGTCTCTTGCAGTAATCTCAGACAGAGTACATCAACCGTGTTTTGTAGAGATTCAATATGGGCGACGCCAAGCCAGTGAGCACACCCTTGGCTAGTCACTTTCGCCTATCAAATGATCAATCTCCTCAAATGGAAGAAGAGAAAGAGAGTATGACTAATGTTCCTTACGTCTCAGCCATTGGAAGCTTGATGTACACAATGGTCTGTACAAGGCCAGACATTGGCCATGCAGTGGGAGTGGTCAGCCGGTTCATGTCGAATCCAGAAAAAGCTCATTGGGAAGCGGTCAAGTGGATTCTGAGGTATCTACGAGGCACTACACATAAGTGTTTGCACTTTGGTAAGAGAAAGGTGGAAGTGCAAGGGTACATAGATGCAGATTTTGGCGGTGAAGTCGATCACCGAAAAAAGCACCACCGGTTATGTATTCACTGTCAGAACTACAACTGTTAGTTGGATGTCACAGATACAGAAGATTATCACTCTATCCACCATAGAAGTTGAGTATGTAGCAGTGATTGAAGCTAGCGAAGAGATGATATGGTTTTAGGGTTTATTAACATAGCTAGGATTCAAACAGGAGAAGAATGTTTTGCACAGTGATAGTCAGAGTGAGATACACTTGGCTAAGAATTTCACATTTTATTCTAGAATGAAGCATATTGGGATTCGGTACCACTTCATGAGACCCCTGTTGGAAGATGACGTGTTGAAACCGGAGAAGATTCTAGAAAGTAAGAATCCACCAGATATGTTAACAAAGACGGTGACCATTCAGAAACTGGAGTTGTGCGTAACTTTAGTTGGCCTTCATGCATAAGTGATGAGGGTGGAGCCACATAGGAGAAGGTGCTTGCTGAGATAGCCTCCTGACGGCGGTTTAGTCTCCAAGTGGGAGATTGTTGGTTTGGGTGTAGACCAAACCTGTCAGGCGAGCTCGAGGAGGTGAGGAGCTCCGTCAGGCGAGCGCGAGATCAACTCAGGCGAGGTCGACCTAGGCGGGGTTGGTTCTGGCGAGCTCGAGTGCTCATGCTTTAGGCGAGGTCGAGCGCAATTCAAGCGAGGTTGAGGCGTAGGCGAGCGTGTGCGCCCGCAGGCGAGGTCGTGAGCCACGGCCTTAGCTGTGACAGCCTGTCGCCAGCCTGTGATTAGGGTTCCCTATAAAAGGGAACCCAGAGTCCTCTCTCTGGTGTGACAATCTCTCTCTACACTCTCGTTGTTTTCCCTTTGTCCGGTGGTGTGCTTCTCCTACGCTCTTGCGGTCTTCTCTTTCTCTCTTTTCAGACCTAAACAGTAGAGATTTTGGGGGGAAGGGGGGGGGGGGGGTTAAAGAAAGGCGAAAATTAGAGGGGATTTAAAGATGGGGAATCAACACTATAGCTACAGTGTTGATTTGTATTTATTAAGAGATCTCAAGTTTGAGATCTGCTCTTGCATTGTAATTTCTTGTTGATTAATAAGAAATTAATTGTGTGGCTCCCGAGAACGTAAGCAAGTTTGTCGAACCTTGTTAAATATTGTATACTTTTCTCTATACTGTGTTTCTTGTTGTTTTTAGGGGTTTAGCATAGCCCCGGGTATTCCCCAACAGTTTCTCCAGAAATTGGAATGAAGAGAAAGATCGGCACATAATATGATTCTTATGCGTTTAATTTATATTGCTCATATTTCCCATCACTTGCTTGTTTGGAATACCAACTCATCTTTGGGTATTATTGGCTGTTGGAGCGTCCATCTCTGTATAACTCGAAGAAGATGATGACCAGAGTTGAGCCATCTTTGTTAGTTAGAGCCCCTTGGAAAACGCGATCGTACGCCATATCTTCTCAGGACAAAACTTTAAAACCGCCCTATTTGCAAACTTAATCCCAAAAACCAAGTTGTTTCTTCTTTATTTGCAAAAAAACGCCCTAGTTTCAGAAAAAGTTCACAAACTTCACGGGACTTCAACTCCTGTGAAGTTTGTGAACTTTTTTTTCAAAAACCGACCTGGTTTCAGCCTCAAGGCTGAAACCAGGTCGTTTTTTGCAAATAAATGTGAAACATGTTGGTTTTTGAGATTAAGTTTGCAAATAGTGCTGTTTTGAAGTTTTGTCCTATCCTCTCAAGAGTTGATAAATAAACAAGTAGCCCCTTTAGTACTCTTTCCATACATGTAGGGGATGCAGATACACCCGTCAAACCAAATGAGAGTTGGCTCTTTTGACTTTTCACGCCTTAGAAAATTTATTTTCATAGAAAGACAAAAAAGGAGCTTTATACAAAATTTTCTCAAGTTTGCTAACTATGACTGCGGACTTGCGGTGGCGACACCGTTATGTGACTGACACTCGACGAATTTGTAGACATGAATCGGCGAACAAAGCTATAAATTAAGAGGTTCCTAAATTTGTACTGATTATATGCTGTTTGATTCGGACGCAACTAAACTTCTCGATCGATTTCTCCGCCATCGCTGTAGATGGCGTCTTATCACCATTACTCCCAAGAAAAATGTGATCCATTTTCAACAAGCAGATAGCAATTTGTGCTTGAATTTGTAGGAAGCAAGATGGATGGACTGCTGGTAATAACTTCATATTCAACAAAGCCATGCGAAATCACCATCAACCGACATCCAAGATAGCTTACTATCTTGCTTTCTGGATAGGTTCTGCAGCATCCAAGCGAGCTCTCAAGCTCAACGCAACCGTCCGGAAAAGGGGGATCTCTGACCTGATCACCACGAGCGAGCACAGTAACAGTGGAGTGATACTTGGTTTTTTGTATTTTGGGATTTTTAGGATTTTTGTGCACAGGTGGAGTCCTCTTACGGACTTATGTACAATTTTTGCGTTAAACTATACTGATGTGAGCTATTAATTTTTCTCTTCTTTGCATACTCCTTTTGTACATCTAAGGGTGATTTTACTTTGCTCCTTTATTGTGTAGAGTGACAACATAGGTCCGTTCCTCTTACCAATTTAGGAATCATCGTTAAATCACTTCAAGATATAGATATCTATAAATACTTTTAACTACTTAATATTTATACAATGATAGGCGGCCTTGCACTATTTTTACTTCAAAAAAAAAAAAAAAAAGATGAAAACAAGAGAACCGTGATCCCACATTACAAAATGCCCCATCAAAAGGATAAATGTGACAAATTTCTGAACCTCTTGACATCCTTTAACAACTTATCTTGACAATGGTAACATTTTATATCACAGATATAATATTTTACAATTCACATCACCCTGCTGGATGGAACAATTTCAGGTAGTTGCTCCGGAGATCATGATCTACCTGCTGATCGCGAAAGGCAAAGTCAAAATTATAACACTGAGCTTCACTTCATTTTTATTGAAAGGTTGACACTGTAATGAGAACTCGTATTATATGCAACGATGGTGGATCAGACATGAACACCATTTGTGGTCAAAAGCTTCAATTTCTGCAATAAAAATCCAGAAATCCGAAGAAAGAGTTAAGCAGGTTACGATCATGCCAGTAATAAACTTTAAGCCGTGAGAAAGATAATAGCTGGGACTTCATCAGGTTTCTAGTAATAACAGGATCATGCTGCTTGATTTATTCTATGGACAATTCTCACAAAAACCAACCTAAAATTTGGTCAATTTTGAGACAAGCCCTTTAAACTTTTAAAAAAATGTAACTTAACAACCCCCACCACCCCCACCCCCCACTCCTTAAGTTGGGCGGTCTTTACGAAAACCCACAAATGGTTTCAAAATTTCAACTAACTCCCTAATGGAGTCAGATGTACCGCTAAAAATAATTAAAATGGCATTCAGAAATTCACACTCTAATTATTAAATTAAATTATTTCATCATTAACTAATGTAATTAAATCCCTAAACTGGACTAAAATTAAGGGGGGTTTTGTGAAACTTACCATTAAAAGTATTAAAAGGTCATGAAAGGGGCTATGTTTCCATCAAGAGCATTTTTACATGCACAGTCAGATCTGCAGTGTTAATTAGAGGGGTTACCTGACAAAACTTAAGGAGGATAAAATGATATTTTTAATTTGTACGGGGTTATCTCGGGGAAAAAAGCCAAACTTTTCTTCTTCTTCTTTTGTTTTTTTTTGGGGGGTGGTGGGGGGTGGGGGTGGTGGGGGTTGCAAAATTTATATGGAGACTCATTCACCATAGATGCATCTAATCGGATAACATTGCTTCACCATCTGTACTACTTATAAAAAAGGATTGAGATATTAAAACTTTTAATTGACTCTTTTACCCTTCCAATTTTTGATAATTCTCAATAATAACTTGAAATTTATTCAATTCATTGTATTTATTACACTATAGTTATTGTTACAATAAACATGAGAACTAATATTAAAACTAAATATATGTTATAAATTTTAATCATATTCCTCAAATTTTATTCAATTCATTCTATTTATTACACTATAATTATTCTTTCACTAAACATAAGAACTGATATATATTATAAATTTTAATCATATTAGTCTTATGTTAAGTAAGATAAAATAGTTCACTTTAGATAATAGATATTATACAATAAATATACAATTTTAATATATAAGATAATAATATCATAGCTATTTATAAATTATATCACAATTTCAAATAATTTAATATTTAATTAAAAATCTAACATCTAATCTAATATTATAATATATTGATGTGTGCGCCTGATGTATAAAAAATTCATGGAGGGGAATACTAATATAAATGTTACCTCTTGATGTAGTCTAGAAATATCATATAAATTATCATAATATATATTACTAACTATTGTAATATACTTATCATAGTATTGGATATGAGATAATTCTGAACATGTGGAATTCTGATCAGTGTGGGAAGCTATTATATTTGCTCTTAACACTAGATGTGGGAAGGTAATTTTTAAAGAAGATGCGGATGCAATAATTAGAGATATCCATAATGGGGCGGAACACTTGATTTTTGGACACTTTGTGGATGATATTCAGAGATATTTCACATGACTCGAGGAATGAGATTTCTAGGCAGTTCATCGAATAGAGAATGTGACGGCTAGCGTGCTGGTCCAAAGAGCTAAGGGAATTTATGATTTTGTGGCTTGGCTCAAAAAATGACTATTATTTTTACACAATGTCTTACCGTCTGATAAGGAGCAACATTAATCCACATTCTTTTGCTGTGCTTCTGGATTTTCGGTTTAGTTTGGACGTGTCTTAATATTTCTTTTTCATGTAAAAAGTATTGCAATACAAGAATTAAATCCTAGCTAACAAAGTAACTTATAGCATCTCCCTTTCTGAACCTACTAATAGTGCATTTTTTATACAAATACTAGTGAGAAAATGAATCCATAATTAAAGCATTCATGTATCTTCTACTTACCCGACTAATCACATATATATATATATATATATATATAATATAATACTATATATTATATTATATATATGAGAAAAATGGGTATACTTGGTACCAAGCATAAATTTTGTGTCTTGGTAGTGATGGTCTCATTTACCCATCCACTCATTCAGATTAGGGGACCACATGTTAACCCATGTGAATGTGGTCCCCCATTTGAATGAGTGGAGGATATATGCCACCTCACTACCAAGCACAAATTTTGTGCTTGTACGCAAGCCATACCCAATCCTTATATATATATATAATATATATTATATATATATATTATATATATATTATATATTATATTAAAGAGTTGCATAACAGTATTCGATATTGGATGCTCAAATGCACAAAAGAAAAAACAAAAAGAATCAAAAGAAAAAAAATGGAGGAAATGACAATTTTGATAGTGGAGTTAGTCCCTCCATTATAGTAACTAGGATACCTCACAGTCAACAAGATTTCACAGGCGATAATTGAGAGAGAAGTTTGTATTGTTTTTCTTTATAGGAAACAAACAGATCTATGACCGATTTCACCTCTGATTTATGAAAAAACATCAATCTATTAGTTATACAACTATGCAAATCCGTGGAGAGAAAATTTAATATAAATGTCAAAAAATTCATGGCGAGTGAGTGACTAGGGGCTCTGTTTGAGTCTTCCTTGTCATTGTTCTAAAAAAAAAAGTCATGGCGAGTACAATATGTCAATATTAGATGACCTTCGAATGTTTTAGTCTCATATCCTTACTTAATATACATTATGTGCAAAGCACATGTTACATACTAGTCAATGTAAAAGGAAAAATGATATGACATACACACACACCAGTGGATAAAATTATTTCATTTAACAAATATTAGTTAAGTATTGAAAGATTTCAGTTTGAGAAACAAACAGAACAAACAATGATAATGATTGTTGACATATTAGTAATATATATGGACTTATTTGTAAGTTGTGTAGGGGCCTATATAAGCCCAAGAGATCTCATAGTAAGAGTTAGGGTTTTCACATTCTTTATGGTATCAGAGCCACCAAAACCCTAGCCGCCGCCCCCCCCCTCCATCCACCGAAAAGGCCCCCCGCCCCCTGCTTCAATCCTCCCCCATCGCAGCCCCTACCCCCTTAGCGCAAGCACCCCATCCACCGGAAACCCCCCCCCCACCTTTGGCTCAGGCCTTGCTTCAATCCCTTCAGCCGCCAGCCCCATCGCAGCCCCTTACCCTAGCGCGCAGCCCCCACACAGTCCCCCATCGTAGCCGCAGCCCCAGGCAGCCCCCTCCCCCGATCGCAGCCCCCCTCCACGGACAGCCCCCCCACTTATCCCCGGTGCCACCATGTCGAACCATAGAGTTTGGCATGGGTTCCCTCGATTCAGTCCTCAAACTGATGACAGGAAGAGTATATATCTCACAGCGATGAGATATATAATTGTTTTTGGTTCTTGTTTCCTCTGAGAAACGGGAATTTGTTTGAGCTCCTACTCTTGTTGTGCAGCAGAGGTGCTGCCGAAATTTTCACTGCACACAACAAGGGTCGGAAGAGAAGGTGAACAGGTGGTGGGTCTGAAGCCTATTCGATGGAGGAGATCATCAAGAAGTTGAACCCTGCGGAGGTGTCAACTTTGATGAAGTTGATGAAGTTGTCGGCTGATGAGAGCGCGACAAGGCCATCGAAGAAGTTGGAGCTTCCGACCATCGATCTGAAGCTTGATGGACCGAGTACTTACCTGAGTTGGTCACGGCGGGTGAGATACACCCTTGCAGGGAGGAACCTGGAGGGTTACTTGACAGGAGAGAAGAATGAGGACTCGGGAGGACGAGATGAGTGGAAGTCTACTCATATGTTGGTGTACATCTGGCTCAACTCGTTGGTCCCGACGATCGCCGCCACGGTGGATGGCATTGAGAAGGTGAAGGACGTCTGGGAGAAGTTGAGGAGGACCTATGATGGAGTGGGGAATAACCTGAGGGTGTTCCAGATTAAATGAGAGATCAACGCCACAGTCCAGGGAGAGAGGATTGTACAGGAATATGCCACAAAGCTGGAGCGTCTGTGGCTAGATTATGATCACTTCTCCCCCCGGGCGAGATGCAAGGACCCGGGATGTAAAGAGCGGGAGGCCTTTTTACAGGAGAGGACTATGGTATTTCTCAAGGAATTGACATCAGAGTTCGCCCAGCGAATTGCATTACTGCTAGCTCAGCCGAAAATTCCCACGCTTGAGGAGACTGTCTCGGCTATGATCCAGGAGGAGACTCGCATTAGGCTGCAGGCAGGGACATGTGGACTTCCTGTGGTGAAGTTAGCACTGACAGCATCTAGCAACACTGGATCCAGGGGAGAGACTCGGCAGTGCTACAACTGCGGTGAAGTGGGTCATCTAAGGCATGCTTGCACCAAGCCACCCAAGAAAGGAGATTCGGGTGGACGTAGACAGTTCGGAGGGGGGGCGTGATCGTGCGTGGCTGTGGAGGTCGACGAGGTGGAAGAAGAGCAGACAACCGGGCGAATCTGATGGTAGCAGAAGGAGGAGAAGAAGCTGAGGTGGTCTTTACTGAGGAGGATCAGACGCTCCTGGCGATACTCAGGAGGAAGCAGAAAGTAGCAAGGGATGGAGACATGAGGAGTGGGACAGAAGAGGCATCCACGTCATTCTTCGCTAGAGGCAACACTGCTACCTATGCTCATCCAACCAAAGGTACTGATGACATACATGCTCTTGCTTCTATGTCTCCCGACAGATCATCAGAATGGATAGTCGACTCCGGTGCGTATCGACATGTGACAGGTAATGCTAGTGAGTTCCCATCATATACTCACCTAGCATCGCCTGATAGTATTCAAACAGCTGATGGTACATTTCAGCCACTGGTTGGTAAGGGTACAGTCGATTGTACAGGTTCTGTAACTTTGTCCAATGTTTTGCATGCTTCTTCCTTTCCAGTCAATCTTTTGTCCATTAATACTATCATCCTCCAACTAAAATGTATTGTTTCTTTTGATATTCCCAAGGTGATCTTCCAGGAGAAGGGGACAGGGCGGAGACTTGGGACTGACACATGACGTAGTGGACTGTGGTATCTGGATCGTGAAGGGCTGGATTCAGCATTGGTGTCAATGATAGAGAGAGCAGATGTAGGATCTGAGATGAGTGCTGAGAGTGTTTTGATGCTTCATCACCAGCATTTGGAACACTCATCCTTTAGTGTTTTAAGTAGGTTGTATCCATCTCTATTTGAGAAAGCAAATAAGCAGAACCTTGTGTGTGATGCATGTGAGTTTGGAAAGCTTACTAGAAGTTCTTATGTAAGTTCTGGTCATAGAAGTTCTCGTGCATTCGACCTGATACATTCAAATGTTTGTGGGCCTTGTTCCACAAGTTTTATGAATGGATACAAGTATTTTATTACCTTTATTGATTGTTTCTCCCGCGTTACTTGGTTGTACCTGATGAAAAATAAGAGTGAAGTGTTTGGTTGCTTTCAAAACTTTTATAGGTATGCTCAGACTCAATACGACGCTGTGGTGAAGGTATTGAGATCTGATAATGGGACGGAGTATACTAACAAAGCGTTTGGGGAATACTTGTCAGCTTAGGGAATATAACACCAGACTACGTGTCCATACACACCAGCTCAAAATGGAGTAGCGGAAAGAAAGAATAGACATCTTTTAGAGGTTGCTAGAAGAGCTCAAAATGGAGTAGCGGAAAGAAAGAATAGACATCTTTTAGAGGTTGCTAGAAGTATGATGATCTCTATGAATGTCCCAGAAATATTATGGGGGCAAGCAGTGTTGACCGCAGCAGCACTAATCAACAGAATGCCCTCGAGAGTGCTGGATTGGAAGTCTCCGTGTGAGTCATTGAAGGGAGATAATGGTGGGCTTCTTCCACTCAAAGTGTTTGGCTATGTGTGCTTTGTAAATGACAACAGGCCATCCGTCGGGAAGCTTGCTCCTAGAGCGGTGAAATGCATCTTTGTGGGATATTCTGCTACTCAGAAGGGATATATTTGTTGAAGCCCGGTGGAGAAAAGGCTGTTTGTGAGCATGGATGTGCACTTTCGAGAACTCGAGCCATATTACACCTGGAAGGTAACTTCATCCGTTGGTAACTCGCCTAATACTGGAAGTATGAGGCGAGAGGAGGAGAATGCTGAGAGATTGGTGAATGTGGAGAAATCAATGTCTGAGAATGGTGAGAGATCAGAGAAATCAATTTCTGTAACGATTCTTTGGGAAGAAGAATTGGTTGAGAAGGAGCAGGAGAATAAAGAAGAAGAGGAGAATGAGATAAGAGGTGTTAGGCCCACAGCTCAGGGGGAGCTACTTACCTATTGTAGGAAGGGGAAACAAATTGTGAGAACAGTACCTACAGTGCCACTGGTGCAAAGTCCCTTGCCAACGTCTGCCCCAACTCCTGAGGCACCTACACCACCACCAGATTCCTCTCAAGGTGATATCATTCCTCTTCCTACTCCTCCCACACCAATATCTGTACGGAGGACTACTCGTAGTAATGCGGGAAATCCTCCTGATAGATATGGTTGGGATCTTGCCCAGTTTGTATCATACTCTAACATCCACCCTGCACATGGAGCATTCATTACATCACTGGACTCTGTTACTATACCTAACAATTGACAGGTTGCAAAGGACCAAAAATGAAAAGCTGCTATGCACGAAGAGCTAGGGGCCCTTGAGAAGAACCGCACTTGGGAGTTAGTAAAACTACCAAAAGGGAAGAGAGCAGTTGGATGCAAGTGGGTCTTCACTGTGAAGCAGAATCCAGACGGACAGGTTGAGCGCTACAAAGCTCGTCTGGTGGTAAAATGATATAGTCAGACATATGGCATCGACTATGATGAGACTTTTGCACCAGTGGCGAAGATGAGCATTGTTCGGACCTTGATCTCTCTGACAGTAAATGGTGGATGGAAGCTACACCAATTAGATGTGAAGAATGCATTTCTTCATGGAGATCTGGTTGAAGAGGTATATATGGAAATTCCGCCAGGATTCGACACAGATCAGACAATGGGCAAGGTTTGCAGATTGAAGAAGTCTCTATATGGCCTGAAGAAATCTCCCCGTGCTTGGTTCGACAGATTTAGACGGGCTATGATAGGTATGGGATACCGCCAGATTAACACCGATCATACCGTGTTCTTTCGACGAAATGAAGGTCACATCACCATACTTACGGTATATATGGATGATATGATTATTACAGGGGATGATGAGAAGGATATTGCCCAACTTAAAGTGAGACTGGGTAAGGAATTCGAGGTGAAAGATCTTGGCTTGTTTCGATACTTTCTTAGAATAGAAATAGCTCGAGGAGCGGAGGGAATTGTCCTATCCCAGAGAAAGTATGCACTGGATCTTCTCAAAGAGACAAGGATGTTAGGGTGTAAACCTGCAACTACACCGATCGACCAGAAGTTCAAACTGGGTGCTGAAGCTGGAGAACCAGTTGATCGTGACAGATACCAAAGGCTGGTGGGCAGGTTAATCTATCTGAGTCACACAAGTCCCGATATCTCTTTTGTAGTGAGCATGGTGAGCCGCTACATGCATGATCCGAGGAAGGGTCATATGGACGATGTGTACCAGATTCTGAGATATTTAAAGAGTGCCCCCGGAAAGGGGCTGATATTCAGAAAGAATGGACATGTGAGCATCGAGAGTTATTGCGACTCTGATTGGGCTAGCTGTGCTGATGACAGGAGGTCCACATCAGGATACTGTATTTTTATAGGAGGCAACTTAGTCTCGTGGAAGAGCAAGAAGCAGTCAGTGGTGGCGAGATCAACAGCTAAGGCAGAGTATAGAGCTATGGCCTTAGGAGTTGCTGAGTTACTATGGTTGAAGAGTATGCTGGTGGAACTAAAGCTGGATCAAGGAACTAAGATGAAGTTGTGGTGTGATAACAAGTCAGTTATCAGTATCGCCAACAACCCAGTGCAGCATGATAGAACAAAACACATCGAGATCGATAGGTTCTTCATCAAAGAGAAGTTGGATAGTGGACTACTGGAGCTAAATCATGTTTCAACTAAGGACCAGACAGCAGATTGTCTGACTAAAGGACTTAGCTCATTAGATATGATTAGAGGATGTGACAAGATGGGCTTAATGGTTATCTTTCGTCCACCTTGAGGAGGAGTGTTGACATATTAGTAATATATAAGGACTTATTTGTAAGTTGTGTAGGAGCCTATATAAGCCCAAAAGATCTCATAATTAGAGTTAGGGTTTTCACATTCTTTAATAATGTAGACGGAAAAGAAATTTGGCTTTTTCATAGAGTTATAGTTCACAATATAGAGTCACTAGCAATGCACATCATGCTAGAATTCTTAAGAACTACCAAAGGCTGACATCATACACTCACCGTAATAAACTGTGGAGGATCATCCAGACTAGAAGATCCAAGGACAACTTCCCTGTTAAGTTTATTTGTGAGCTTGTGGACTGCACGGAGCTGGTCAAAGAAAAATGGAAGAACAAAGATTTATTAATGATGCAATGGAAATATGAGGAGCAAACCATGTAAACAAGCATGAAAACAAATGAACATGAATTCTCTACCTCAGATCGAGTGGCCCCACCAATTATGAAGACAAAAATTCGCTGTCCCATCTTCCTGAAATCAGCAACTGCATGCTTCAATACGGAATCACTGCAAAAAACACTCAAAATGAGCATATTAGCATAGAAGCGGAGAGTATCATCAGTTATCTGAAAGAAAAATCTGAATGTTTGATATGCTCGGAAGAACCATGTGAGAAGCATGGAATAAAATTATTCTAGAAAAAGGGCAAACACACATGTACATACACAGGCACACGCCGGCACCCATAAAGACACATGTATGTATGTGTTGGTCTTGAGAGTGGAGACCCAAACCTAGAATCAAAATCAACAATTGCATGAAAATTCAAGATAGGCTATGGGTGTGGTCTGCGCCACATCAGGGTATGGCAGAATCTGTCCTGTCTGTCATGGGTGTGGTCGGCGCCACACCAGGATGTGACATAGTCTGTCCTGTCTGCCATGGGTGTGGTCTGCGCCACACCAGGGTGTGGCAGACTCGTTTTAGAATCCTAATCTGTTTGGGATTGTGTTTTGTTATAAATAGAAACACGTCCCTTTAGGGTTTAAGAGAGAAAAAGAGCACGAAAAAAAGAGGGTTTTTGAGGGCTCTTTGAGGTTAGAAATCTTAGAGAGAGAGAGGCCAATTGTAAGCATTATAATCTTCTTCAAGTAATCAAAGAATTATGTGGTGTGGCTCCCGAGGACGTAGGCACGTTGCCGAACCTCGTTAAATCTGGTGTGTTCTTTCTTGTTTACTTTCCTACAAGTTTTTATCTTTGATTTGTGGTGAATTTCTTTCTTGCTCAACTCTCAAACATAAGATCCGGAAGGGTACAAATTTGATTTGATTATTTTAAATCCCCAACAACTGGTATCAGAGCTTCGTTCAGCAATTTGTGTGAAAGTCATGATAGAGGAAAACAAATCAAAGATCGAGAAGTTTGACGGTTCAGATTTTGCCTACTGGAAGTCGCAGATGGAGGACTATCTGTATTAAAAGGACTTGTATTGCCCGTTGATGGGCAAGGAAAAGGGTCAGAAGAAAGAGGAGTCAGATGGTGATTGGGAGATACTGGATAGGAAGGCTCTAGGGCAAATCCGGTTGTCGCTCGTCAAATCAGTAGCCCACAATATTTTGAAAGAGAAGACGATGGTGGGGCTTATGGAAGCGCTCGCGAAGATGTACGAGCAACCGTCTGCAGCAAACAAGGTGCATCTCGTCAAGACTCTTTTCAACCTCAAGATGGCAGAAGGACGATCCTTCACGATGTACCTCAGCGAGTTCAACATGATTGTTGATCAACTTATCTCCGTAGACATCACGTTTGATGACGAAGTACATGCCCTTCTACTACTATCGCAGTTGCCGGATAGTTGGGCAGGTTGTGTGACGATAATCAGCAATTCGACGGGGAAGGAAAAGTTAAAGCTGAGCGAGGTTGTTAGCATGATTCTATCCGAGAAGGTTAGAAGAAAATCGTCCGAATCAGAAGGTTCAGGTTCAGCTCTAAGTTTCGAGCAGAGAGACAGAAACCAGAAGAAAGGAAACCAGAACAGGAATCGGTCAAAATCAGTGAAGAAGAGGTCGAACTCGAAGGTTAGGCCTATCAAAGGAAAATGTTGGAACTGCGGCCAGGAGGACCATATGTCTTCAGTCTGTAAAAGTCTAAAGAATGATGCGGGTGAGCAGGAGGCTCATATCGTGCAGGATGCCTTGATCCTTGCTATGGACAATGATTCGGATTCTTAGGTCATCGATTCAGGAGATTCTTTCCACGCTACTGCTAACAGGAAGCTATTTCAGAATTATGTAGCAGGGGACTTTAAAAAAGTATATTTGGGGAATAACGAGCCCTGTAATATTATTGGAAAGGGTGAAGTGTTGATTCAGATGAAGGGCTCTAAGTGGACCTTAAAGAACGTGAGACACGTGCAGAAGCTGAAGAGAAATCTTATTTCGGTGGGACAACTTGGAGCAGAAGACTATGTTTCGACATTCACAGGGGATTCGTGAAGAATCTCCAACGGTACTATGATAGTTGCTCGAGACAACAAACTAGGAACTCTCTACCTCACCTTAGATGCGAGTGACACCCTCACAATTATAGCTGGCAAAAGGAATACAGATCCGTGGCACAACAGATTAGGGCACATGAGCGAGAAGGGGATAAAGATCTTACATTCACAGGGAAAGCTAATCAGGATTGACTCCGTGGAAGTTAGGGTTTGTGAAGACTGCATCTTTAGGAAGCAGAAGAGGGTTAGTTTTCAGAAGGGTGGAAGGCCACCTAAGGCTCAAAAACTAGAGTTGATTCATACAGATGTATGGAGCCCACCTAGTATATCATCTTTTGGCGGTTCAATATATTATATCACCTTCATCGATGATCACTCGAGGAAGGTGTGAATCTACTTCATGAAGCACAAGTTAGAAGTGTTTGGAATCTTCAAGAAGTGGAAGGCCATGATAGAAAACGAGACAGATTTAAAGGTGAAATGTCTGAGATCAAATAATGGTGGAGAATACGAGCTGGAGGAGTTCAAGAGGTTCTGTGCTACTAATGGTATTCGCTTAGAGAGGACTACTCCAGGGACGCCGCAACAGAACGGCATTGCGGAGAGGATGAACATGACCTTGACAGAGCGTGCCAGGAGCATGCGATTACATGCAGGTCTGCCTAAGACATTTTGGACGGATACAATGCATACGGCAGCTTACCTTATTAATCACGGGCCATCAGTTCCATTAGATTTTGGGATTCCAGAGGAGGTTTGGAGTGAAAAGAAGATAAATCTCTCACACTTGCGGGTATTTGGTTGCATGACTTATGTTCATATCAGTGACCATATCAGAGACAAGCTAGAAGCTAAGTCACAGAAGTGCACATTCATTGGATACGGCATTGATGAGTTCGGGTATCATCTTTGGGATGAGAAGAACAGGAAGATCATCAGAAACAGGGACGTGATATTCAATGAGGAGGTGATGTACAAGAACAGGAAAAATTCCAATGATAGACAAAACAGTGGGAGCAGCACTACGGATACAGGTAGATCCGAGTACATGGATTTAGAGGAACTTTCAGATAGGGGTGATGATGTTTGTTCTGATCAGAGAATGGAGAAGGCTCCAGGTGCAGAAGAAACTACCCAAGGCGTGGAGCTTAGGAGGTCATCCAGGATACCCAAACTAAATCCCAGATATCTTTTATCTCTTAACTACCCATTGTTGACAGATAGCGGTGAGCCGGAGTGCTATGAAGAGGCAATGCAAGTGAGTGAATCTCAGCAGTGAGAGCATGTTATGCAGGAGGAGATGGATTCTCTACTCACTAATGAGACATGGGAGTTAGTCCAACTACCTGTATAGAAGAAAACCTTACATAACAAATGGGTTTATCAGGTCAAACAGGAGAGTGATGGAAGCAAGAGATTCAAGGTCAGATTAGTAGTGAAGGGGTTTTAACAGCGGGAAGGAGTGGACTACACGGAGATATTTTTCCCTGTTGTGAAACTCACAACCATTAGAGTAGTGTTGAGTTTGGTGGTTGCAGAAGAACTCTTTCTTGAGCAGTTAGATGTGAAGACTGTCTTTCATCATGATGACTTGGATGAAGAAATCTACATGAAGCAGCCTGTTGGTTTCATTGAAGAAGGAAAGAAAGAAATGGCGTGCAAGCTCAAGAAGAGCTTATATGGTTTGAAACAGGCTCCGAGATAATGGTATAAAAAGTTTGATAACTTCATGCAGAACAATGACTACAGAAGATGCAATTTGGATCATTGCTGTTATTTCAAAAATTCGAGTCCAGCTTCATTATTTTGTTATTATATGTTGATGACATGTTGGTAGCAGGACCATGTTTAGAGGAGATAAACAGTTTGAAGAAGCAGCTAGCAAAGGAGTTTGCAATGAAGGATTTGGGTGCAGCGAAGCAGATTCTAGGGATGCGAATCAGTAGGGATAAAGTTGAAGGAACATTGAGATTGAACCAAGCTGAATACATTGAGAAGGTACTTCAGAGGTTCAACATGCATAATGCTAAAGTTGTTAGCACACCCCTTAGAAGTCAATTTAAGCTATCTGATGAGCAATCGTCTAAGACAGATGCAGATAGAGAGCATATGAGCAGGGTGTCATATTCTTCGGCCATTGGGAGTCTCATGTATGCGATGGTTTGCACGAAATCGGACATCGCCCATGTAGTGGGAGTTGTGAGTAGATTTGTAAGCAATCTAGGGAAGCAACATTGGGAGGCCGTGAAGTGGATAATGCGGTACTTGAGAGGGACAACGAACAAGCCATTATGTTTCAGGAGGAAGGAATTAGTGCTGTAGGGATACGTGGATGCGGATTTCGCCGGTGATCATGATACGAGGCGAAGTACCACGGGGTATGTTTATACCTTAGCGTCGACAGCAGTGAGCTGGGTCTCACGTCTGCAGAAGATTGTGACTTTATCTACAACCGAGGTTGAGTATGTCGCGGTGACTGAAGCAAGCAAGGAGATGATCTGGTTGAACGGGTGCTTGGAAGAGTTGGATCTGAAGCAAAGGAGAGGAGTTTTTTATTATGATAGCCAGAGCGCTATACATATTTTCAAGAATCTAGTATATCAAAACAGAACGAAGCACATCGACGTCAAATATCATTTTATACGCTCGCTAGTTGAAGACGAAAAGTTGTATTTGATAAACATTTTAGGGAGTTAAAATCCGACGGACATGTTGACGAAAACAGTCACCATTAAGAAACTGGAGTTGTGCGCAACTTCAGTTGGCCTTCACGAGTAGAAGACGAAGGCGGAGCCACACTACGAGAATCGGCGAGATCGCTGGGATATTGATGATTGAAGAATGGATTTTTCAAGTAGGAGAAGATGCTTGCGAAGAAGGCGGAGTTCGGGAGAGCTCATTGATGGTGGTTTGATCTCCAAGTGGAAGATTATTGGTCTTAAGAGTGGAGACCCAAACCTAGAATCAAAATCAACAATTGCATGAAACTTTAAGACAGGCCATGGGTGTGGTCTGCGCCACACCAGGGTATGGCAGAATCTGCCCTATCTGTCATGGGTGTGGTCCGCGCCACACCAGGGTGTGGCAGAGTCTGTCATGTCTGTCATGGGTGTGGTCTGCGCCATACCAGGGTGTGACAGAGTGTCCTGTCTGCCATGGGTGTGGTCTGCGCCACACCAGGGTGTGGCAGACTCGTTTTAGAATCCTAATCTGTTTGGGATTGTATTTTGTTATAAATAGAAACACGTCCCTTTAGGGTTTAAGAGAGAAAAAGAGCACGAAAAAAAGAGGGTTTTGAGGGCTCTTTGAGGTTAGAAATCTTAGAGAGAGAGGCCAATTGCAAGCATTGTAATCTTCTTCAAGTAATCAAAGAATTGTGTGGTGTGGCTCCCGAGGACGTAGACACGTTGCCGAACCTCGTTAAATCTGGTGTGTTCTTTCTTGTTTACTTTCCTACAAGTTTTTATTTTTGATTTGTGGTGAATTTCTTTCTTGCTCAACTCTCAAACACAAGATCCGGAAGGGTACGGATTTGATTTGATTATTTCAAATCCCCAACAGTATGTATGTGAGTAAATGAGTAATGGTGTCTCTCCAAAAATGTTTGTTGGTGTGTGTTTGTAGCAGACATCTTAACTAGGTACATTGATGATCAGGGTTATATTGTCAGCAACACACCACCCAAGCTATTACCTATGATCTAAGTATGTTGATGATCTGAATTACAGTAGCTTGGATGTGTCACCCACACACACAGACACGCACACACATATAGAGTAAATCTAGAATAATTTAAGTTGATTGAGAGTTCTATCCACCAACTTTTTTATCCATGAGATTTCCTTTGAGATCCATGCCTATGTGTCATACACATCAATGCTATATTTGAGATATGTGCTTTGATGTGTATCACATGACTACACGAATCTCAAAACAAGTCTAATGTATAAAGAGGTTCATGGATAGAGATATCAATGAACTTAAGTTTATTCTAACTTTACTACACACGCACACACACACGCACACATTTCTCAATTGAAAAATTGCTGCCTCAATTAAGTACCTTGAACATCCATCATCCGAATTGCGAGGCTTAGCCCAATTTGCAGTCCGCCGTGATCTCATGGAGTGGGCAGGGGCTGAAGATGATCTTATAGAAGAGGCTTGAGCAGATTGTGCAGGACTACTACTTGAGGTTGCAGGGGCTGGAGAACTAGGTTCATTCATACATGGGTACTCATTCTTGGACAGTTCTCCTTTGCTAAGTTTCTCAATCAACTCCTACAGAAAACATAGATATCTGAAAAAGCTATATTTCTGAAAGAAAAAAAAAGAGAGATCCAAAGTCATCTTTGGTGAATCGCTCTATCACATTCATGGTATACTCTCTCGAGTAACCTAAGAATACTTTAAAGTTGCGGTTTGTAACATAACATTACCTCTATCATGGGATAAAATCTTGATAATGCCCATTCCTCCTCTTCGCTTCGTTCTTTCCTAGCCGCATGCTTTTTCTGGTAGACATATAAATGAATTGAGAACATAAAAAACTGTCCTGAAAAAAGAAAAGGGGGTGCGGGGACTATAGAAGTCTGCGTTTGACAAGCTTCAACAATTTTACCTTCTGACCATCAAATTTGAGAGAGAATCCTCCTCCAGATGCTTTTTTGGAATCTAATCCTCCCAAGTATTTCATGTTACTAACAGTATTCATATCATCCGGAGATAGTTTTGCAAGCTGGAAGGATATATAAAAATACATTATCGTAATGCTACTTGAAGATAATATATGATAGAAATATAAAGAGCCATAAAGATAATATAAAACTGACCAAAATTAATTATAAACCTTATATCAATGGTCTGCCTACGAAAATGCACCAAAAGCTTGATGCTATGCTCGTGAAAGACATAAAAATGCAGTATTTATCTATAAAGACTAAATCTGCTTATTGCCCACAAATATTCCTTTCAAACTTATAAGGAATGGTACGCTAAAAGGTTGAATATAGTTAAAAGAAAAGAGAAACCAAAGCACTCCTATGAAAGTCTAACAGACACGCTAAATGAATTCGAACTCTAAGCTGCAACTTAAGCTGGTGCACTCATGCTTCTGGGTCCATCTTCTAAATAACAGAAGCAAGATGAATATCTGACTATGCAAAAGAGAACAAAAATAGATAATAAATAATGGACATACAGGTATTATCAATGGCGTGTGCTCCACTGCGCCTCTTGCGCCCTGCCACGCAGGGCGGTGGCTAAGCGCCTCACATCTGAGGCGGCAACACCATTTTGCACCTTGCAAGTGACCTGTGTGATGACGCATCACAGGGTGTACACAAGACATACCCTTACATATTTTTGTTCTTTAACATTTCAATCATGTCCCTATATCGAATAACCATACCCCAAAAAAGAAAAACATGTTCCTACATGCTTGATTATCTATATTGTAAAATTATGTGTGTGGTGTGCACCTCTCTTCACTCAGGGGAGCAGATCACATTGTGCCTTGTGCATGTGCACGTATAGGGACTTTCCCGCATAAATGTCAACAATGGAAAAAAATAATACTTGCAAAAAACAACAACAACAACAACAACAACAACAACAATAGTTAAAGTAATCTGTTACATGAGGGCATGGAATAACAATATGAACAGCACATTCTATGTAGTCTTTATTGTAGGATTGAAAATCAAATGTTAATGGAAACCTACAACTATATTAAACGTGTGCTTCCTATTCTTCAAGCAGTAGTTATTGTAGAGTCTTCCTATTCTCTAACCTGACAGGGTCAGAGCAATCCTTGCCCTGTGTCCATCCTGTAGCAAGGGACTTAGGGAGGGAAGTAGGCAAAGAAAAGAAGAAAACCATCTTCAAGGCAACAGGAAACCTGCAAAAGATGAACTACTGTAACTGCTAGGCTTACTTTAGCTGTAACCTCTCCTATATGATGATTAAAATCTGGCATTTCTCCAAATAGGCTACCCTGAAACCTTCTATTTAAGAAGTATTAAATGAGTTCTCCTAAATCTGAAAAGAAAAATCTAGGACAAGGGTTAGAAAGCAGTACAGTTATGTTGCCTGTATCCTGTATCAGGAAATTCTCCCAGCTCATGTACTTCTTTTCTTCATGTACGCTACATATAGGTTTGACTAATCTTGTACGAATACAAATAATTATGATATAATGGTCGAGTATCCATCATGCAAATCAACTTTCATCAATACTTTATTTAATTTCTGAAATATATTTCTGAGGCTTCTATTTTAGAATGGTAAAAGTATGTCAGCATCTGGCAAAAAGTCAGAAGGTAAGATATATTGGCAAATAACACGTCACTAGTTGCTACCTATTCAACCCAGACTTTACTTTGTTTTGCATTTTCTTTTTGATTCCGTAGCTAGCTAGACCAAAATGATGATAACTTGGGAGGAAAGAGAATTATTTTTGGTTGACGTGCAGATGACACCACTTCAATAAAAGGGTCCCGCAGATAACTCTCTCTCAGTTAGAAATTTCTTTAACCTCCATTTCTCAATTCCCTTTTCCTTGCATAAAGCATGTACATAAGTTTCAAGCAGATATGTCAGCCAGCCATTTACTGACGGCCTAATAGATTCAGACTACAAAAACCATCCAAATTAAATCGTTCCTGCTGTTCTACTTTTTAAATTTCACACTGCAATTCAAAGAAAATGAATTGGAGCAGTTAGATTCTTAAATTGGAAACTCTACAGAACGTATGGAAATAATTAGAGACAAAATTTACAATCTTGTTGGATGTGAGATGTTGTGCATCTTAGAAACTATACTTACTATGAGTCAATAAGTGTCAATAACCTCTAATTAGAAGAAGATTATTGAAAATTGTAATAAAATTGAAAACAGAAAACTTAGTTTTTCTAAAGAGACAGGTTTGAATACCTGCATCAACTTTACACCTTTGTCACCTTCAAACTTCTCTGGATAAACGGCTGCATAAATCATTAACAGACGCAATTTATTTTCAGGGGAGACATCCTGCAAAATAAGGTAATTATGTAATAATGATGATTAGAAGCTTTTGTTTATAACATGATATATAAACATCTCCATCTCAGTTATGTATGCAACCTGCTTGGTCCGTAAAAAGTTGATCACTTCTTTTGCTCCTGCATCCCCAAAGACAAGATCCTGCTCTAATTGTCCAATGTCTCGAAGTTCCAGATCCCTGATCAATTGATTGATTTTTCCTGCAATCTGCATCAACACTAATGATAAGTTAAAGGAGATATTCTTATATATTCACATTACTGACTCCGGTAACACACTCTAAACCTTTTTGGGCTAATCAATCATTGAAACGAATTTAGTTTGCTAAACCTTCATATGGGAAAGATGATGAGATAGAGAACTTCTTAAGAGGAGACATGATCAGATTCAGAAATTAGAGGCAATGTAACATGTTTGGCTTGTTTATTGCAATAGAAAACCAACTTAGCAAGATCAAACTACACATGTACATCCTCACTGTGGTATAATATTTATTCTTTAATCATATTTAGTTGAAGAAAGAACAATTAAGCGCTAAGTATATAATTGTTATCCATACTTCACAACAATTATTTAGCCATGAATAAGAAAATAAATATTGTCATAATTTACTAGCCACAACTGGGAGAACTGGCAGATAGAGTGTTGTGTCTTATCCAATTTCAACATTACCAAACATGATTATTGGTTAATATGTTTAGCTACCAGATAGTTTCATAAAACAGTGAAAAAGGAAGAACAAAATAATACTAGTGCCCTTGAAAAACAGAAATCTACCCACTCATAAACATGCAAATCTGATGTCTCACTCTATAAAAAAGGGTTAATTGCGGATATACCCCCGATACTATCACCTAGTTACGGATAGACCCTCTGCAGTTCTCTTTGTGTGGATAGACCACTTGTACTATTTTCCCAAGTGCGGATAGATCGCCCAAGTGAACTTTTTACTCTTAAAATAGTAAAAAAAGATCACTCAGGGGGACAATCTGGACAAATAGAAGTACAAGGAGTCTATCCACACAAATAGAACTACATGGGGTCTATCCGCAGTTATGCCCTACATAAAACCATGTATTCGTATAAATAGATGGCAACAGAATAAATATTGTTGTACCAAAATTCTAGTTAGGTTGTTCCTACTGTCATCATAATATGACAATGAGCAATACGTGTTTAAACATACATATATTTTGATATGCTAAGTTAACGAGGAGAAAATGGGCACTTACATGTTCAGAGGCAAACTCTTGATAATAATAAAAAAGTTTCACACTATTATGATATTTTCTAAAAATGTTCAAACTTGTCATGCTTATTCTCTCTCTTCCCCATTTGCTATGACATGGTACAAGAGAAACACCAAAACACACACACACACGGATACACTATGCATATACACACATATAATAATGTACACAAACATATGCGAACACATTGACCATCTTTCCATGCCATCACACAAACTTTTTTGCTTCCAACATAACTGGTTACCCCAAGTAGATTTAGTAAGTATAAAGCTTTGTTGTATTGTTTCCATAGGCACTGATTGTCACTGACCTCCATTTTCATAATAACATACTAAGAAACAATGCCCATAAAGAAAGCATAAGTTTTTTTTGTTGAGAGGAGGATACTGAATACACTTGCAGGTTGAAGAAAGCCACATAAGGACTGAAATATGTAAAAAAAGAATTACAGTATACAAAATTAGAGTGTAAAGAGCTAACCTCTACATGAAGAGAGATTTTTTCCATTTGTTCACTGTATTGTGGCAAAGCTTGAACCATTTTCTGCAAATCCCTAGTTGACATCTCGCCACCTCTTTCAGAAATAAAAAAAAATACAGTGAGAAATATGTGGATGACGATGCTGATACCCAGAACACTACAGTTTCCAAAGTGTATTTAGCAATATGTGCATTATGCTTACTGATATCTCCACAATATTTATGCAACAGTATGAAGCAGCATCATTGACTAGACTTTCCATATAATATCATGTAAATATATAGCAATAATGTCATATGCCATGATGTTTTTATCAAGCTCTCTAGCAGTATGTATATATACACACACACATATATGTATACACACACACATGTATATATGTATATATATGTACACATATACATGTAAACACACACACGCACGCGCGCGTGCACACACACACACACACACACACACACACACACGCGCACGCGCATGTGTGTGTGTATAAAGCTTTCTAGCATTCATACTGCATCCACTGTACAAATTTATCCATCACATGTTAATGATTTATATTCTTACTTTAATATCAAATTGTGAGAGATAAGAAATCGTTATTTTTCTATGAAAATTTATTCTGATATGTATTTTGAAATGATATCATGAAGGGATTGTAGGCGTATAAAACTACTTATAGGTTCCTTAACACAGCTCGGCACGGTGATTCGACAAACCAACGAACCATCGGGCGATGTATCCAAACGTGATCGTTAGACCAAAACATCGAAGCTAAGTGAGATGCGACGAAGCAGATTAACTTGGCGACGAGGTTAAACACCCAAGCGGATTTACTGCCAAATCAGGATCCGGACTGCCAAATCAGAGTCCAGATCAACAAATCAGAGTTCGGATAAACCGCGAAACCGGAAAACGACAAAATGGCAAACACCTGGAGGACTCGGCCAAAACCGAGCCGCTCGGGTGGGAGCCACCTGGGTGGCCGAGCCACCTGGGTGGCCGAGCCACCTGGGTGGCCGAGCCACCTGGGTGGCCGAGCCACCTGGGCACCGGGAGGGGCTCGGTGGCCGAGCCACCTGGGTGGCCGAGCCACCTGGGTCAAGCCCAGATCTGGGCCCAGATCTGAGCCCAGATCTGGTTCTAAATGCCTATAAATAGGCTTGGTGGCTCATTGTTTTGGGAGGTTGGGACTTTTGAGGGGAAACTCTGCTGGATTAAAGGCTCAAGACTAAAAAAAAGGTTGGAGCTTTGGAGCTTTGAAGACTCGGACTTTTCAGATCTGGTTCTTGGCGATCATCCACGCCAAATAAGGCAGGAGTTCGAGAGAGATCAGATCTGAGATCTACACGGTCATCCTCCGGATCAAAACTTGGTTTTTGATCCCGAGAAGAGTATTGATTTCGCTTGGTCGATTTCGATTACTTAGGGCTATTATTTTCTTGGTGATATAATCCCCTCGGCTGTTATTTCCTTTGTAAAATAGCACCCGTCATACCGTGTAGATCCGACCGGATCAAGATCGCGCGGTGGTCCACGGATTAACCCCGACCAGTCAAAAAACCCACACAAGCAAGAGACCGCAAAACAGGATCTTGCGATTTGTTCGAGAAAAGGAAAGTTGTAATTTTTTTTTCTTTGTTTGATTTTGTTGTAACCGGATCTTATAAAAAGACGATCCTTTTGTAACCGATTAAACTGTTAGCTTAAGAAAACAATGACATGCAATAAAGACGATTTTCCCCGCGAACAAACTGGCATCACAGTTGGGAGCTACCGATCTCGCTGCCGAGATCGTTGCGTCGCAGCCGCGGATCTCAATCCAGTCGGAGAGGAGGTCGAGTACGAATTCTACCAATAAAAGTTCGAAGAGTATCTGTCATCCTCGTCCGGATCCACGCTCCCCCGGCAAGTCAAGAAGTTCTCCTCCAGGAGAAAAGTTCGTTGGTATGAAGAAGTGCAGAATGCCAACGAAGATCTCACCCCAATTGATGCCGAAGTTGCATCGGGTGAAGCTCCACCGACCTCCAACCAGGTCAAATCTGTTCCTGCCAATTCCTCCGTCGTTGAGGGCGTTGTGACTCTCTCAAAGAGAGCCCGTCAGAGGCGACGTCAACGCCTGACGCGGCAATTTGCAAAGGCGATGGAGTCCACTGACGGAGTCCGCTATAACGCGGATCTGAAGAACAGGAGAGGCAAACAGCTAGCACCCGTCATACCGTGTAGATCCGACCGGATCAAGATCGCGCGGTGGTCCACGGATTAACCCCGACCAGTCAAAAAACCCACACAAGCAAGAGACCGCAAAACAGGATCTTGCGATTTGTTCCGAAAGAAGGAAAGTTGTAATCTCCTCAACAAACAATGAATGACAGCTCCTCCAAGCCGCCAACGAATGAATGGATCCGTGTCAAACGGAATCGTTCAACACTTGATGAGCACATTCGTAAGCACCGCGCACTGTCAGCGCAAGCACGTGCTCAAGTCCAAGAAGCCTGCAGAAGACTGCAGAAGGAAGTGGCCAAAAAACCGCCACCAACCCGCCAAGTCTGGAGGCCGAAGTCTGAAGTGACAATTCAGACTAAAGGGCAACCTTTGCAGCCTTCAGCAAAAGTTCAACCTCCGGCGAACCAACCTAAATCGCCGATAATTCCCATGGCTACTCCGGGAGATCACGCAGAATCATCCCGAAGAAAGAAGTCAGTTTTGGAGCGCCTCGGTCCACTTCCCGATGGACGATGCAAAGCTCTAGTTCAAGAACGTTTGGGCCCGATAAAGAAGCCCCGAACAACTCAACATGTTGGGAGTCGCCGCCACCCTCAACATGACAAAGAGATCAGGGCAGCTAGGCGCACCAATTTGCGCATTGAAGTCCAGGAGCCCGCTGAGAATTCACACCCACAAAGACATGTTTCGAGACGCGTGACTTTTGAAAGCCCAAGGAAGACCGTTCGCCCTCAGAAGGAAACATTATCGTCTGACGACGATAACGTTATACCTGAGAAGTCGTGCCAACACACGATAGGTTACTCCGACCTTCAAGCAGACGAGTTGTACTATCGTGTTGGGGGTACGGGTAAAACCAGGAAAAGGAGTCCTCGAGAACTAGAAACTCAATGCCCCTGTTCCAAACTCATTCAGACAGTATTGTTGGAGTGTAACTACACCAATACAGTCCCCGAGAGAATTTTGGTTTTCGAAAGGCTCAGTACCGAAACGCCAAAACCAAGGCCTAGGCATTTCCGACGAAGGAGAGCGGTGGTTGAAGACGGAGAATTTCCGAGGGTCACCACTAATATGACCAACAAAGGGGCATCGGCACGGAATAATCCCGAGTCGATTTCAGAAGTACCCCGACGTATAACACGTCTGCAGTCTGGAGCCATCATACGAGCAACTTATGGTAGGATCCGGACAAGATTATCTTCAGAAAATGAAGAATCGGATGCCGGCTCGGCGGTCGTATCAGATAATACGGTATCCAGCGAGGGACAACCCCGCGAGTCACTTATGATAAGTGCGGAACAAGTGGCCAAGATGCTCGAAGAAGCCATGGCTAAATAACAGGAGAGCTTCAGGTTCGAAATACAGATGGCCATGCAGAATATGAGAGAAATGCATGACCAACAAATCCAAGCACTGACAAATCAGCAAGACGAACCAAGTCGTCGTAACCAGGTTAATCAGGAAGATGAGGACACAGGTGTGAATGAAGCTCATAATGCCAATAATCCTCCCGTCAATGCAGGAGGTGGTAACGAGAATGCTAGCGAAAACACAGGTGAAAGTTTGAAGATTAAAAACCTCGAGAGCAAAATCAATACGCTGATTTCCGCTCAAGAGATGAAGAAGACGGGCATTCCTTATCCATACCCAAGAGAATGGGAATCAATCCCGTATCCGACGAAGTTCAATCTAATTAACTTCAAGCCGTTTGATGGGAAGGGTTCACCCACTCAGCATTTAATTTACTTCAAATCACACCTAGGGGTTATCTCTGGTAATGAGCCTCTGATGGTACGGTCCTTCGTTGGCACTCTTCGTGGAGCCGTCTTCGATTGGTATCGCCGCCTCAAACCAGGAAGTGTGAATAGCTGGGACGACATGGAGACTAAATTCCTCACCAATTTCTTCGACGATGACACCGAGATATCCATCGGTTGGTTGATACCTTCGTCAAAAGGTTCCGGAACAAGGCGATGAACTGTCGGGACCCGATCACTGAGGAGTTCATTCTCCAGACTTGCCACAATAACCTTGCATTGGACGTGTTGGAAGCAATGGGGACAGCACCGTCCAAAACATGAAAGGATTTGAAGGTCCAAGGAGAGCAAGCCGAACGATTCCTCAGAAGGAAGAAGGAGGAAAGAGACCAACAGGCGACGAATGCTTCACAGCAGAATTTCGTCCCACGAGGGAAAGGTAAGGCACATGCTAATGCAGTTGATGCTAATCAAACTTTCTAATTGCAACCTCAGCAACAGCCACAGCAACAAGCACCACAACAATCTCGTTCGCAATGGCAACAACGGCCTCAGAAGCAGAAATCTTCGGAGCCAAGATTTTCTAAAGTGTACTCCTTCAAAGATGACGAAGTTCCCGGCATCTTTAAGTACCTATTGGAGAATAACAAAATTCAGCTGTCGTCGATCGTGGACCAAGAAGGGACTAGCAAAGTGACGGATCCGAAATATTGCGCATACCATAGAACGGTCCATCACCCTACCAAGTCATGCTACCATCTCAAAGATAAGATCCAGGCGTTAATTGATGTAGGCGTTATAACCCTGAAACCGTCCAAGAATGTCGGAGCAAATGCAGTATCAATCAGCTTTGGATCGGTGCCCACAACATGGTTTAAACCAGAGCGCATCATCAAAATAGGAATGAAGATGGTGAACGACGACCCACATGGACAGCGCCAAAAAGGACTTGTACCACACACAACCCCAAACGACGAAATCCTCTGGGTCCATCCTGATCTTATTGAAGACGATCAGTGGACGACTTCCTCGACCAGAAAGGGTAAAGGCAAGTCCTGCAATGCTACCTCCGCGATCTTCGAAGAGGATGGTAATGAAGCTCGTACCTTCCCGCTCTTCGAAAAAGAACAAGAAGTCTTTGCCACTAGAAGCGAAAATGAGTATCACTTCAACTATCCATCACCTAATGATCAGTTAGCTGAGCAGGGGGTGATTAAGCAAGGACCAGCCAAAACTCTCACGGAGTTGGGTGTGATTACGACTCCTAAACCGGTTGAAGAAGCTTGACGATAACCGGTTAATAAACAGAAAGAAAAGAAGCCCCAGGAGGTTCAGAATCCAAAGCAGTCTCGTTTTAATCATCCGATTGGAAGAGATAAACCAGAAAGCTCGAACACTCCGCACGTCTTCGATATTATGGCTCAACTAGCTAACATCCCAGCGCGGATAACATTGTATGAGTTGCTACGGTTGTCTAAAGAAACCAGGGAAGCCTTGCAAGAAGCCTTGGCCAATTCAGAAGTGTTCATTACTCAGATCAAGCCGGTACCTGAAGAGCCAGAACTGTTAATTCAACACTGCAATATAGCGGCTAAAAACCTTCCCTGCATTACCTTCACCAAAGAGGATATGCAGACAAAGAACTCAAACCATGATCGACCCCTATATTTCATTGGGTACATTGGCTCCAGCGAAGTCAACCGAATCCAAGTGGATCCGGGTTCTGCTGTGAGTATTATGCCGCTTCGCTTGATGCATTTCCTTGGCATTCTAGTTAGTAAGTTGGCGTCCACAGGCACTGTTATCTATGGATTCAACACTAGCGGGTCAAGACCCTTGGGTAAGATCCGGGTAAAATGTCAAATGGGAGATTTGAAGACAGAAGTCACATGTTATGTGATCGATGCCGAGACTTCATATAACTTACTATTGGGTCGGCCTTGGATCCATAGTAACGTTATAATCCCCTCCACTCTCCATCAGTGTTTGAAATATGTCGACACTGATAATAAGGTTAGGACGGTGGTCGCGGATAAGCAACCATTCAAAGGGTATGAGAATTATTTCACTGATTCTCTCCTTTATGGTAACGAATCTGATACTGAATCATCGGCCCATGGCACGGACAGCGGAGAAGAAGCTGATACTGAAGCCGAATTTGATTACAATGGAGGTTATGTTTTAAACGACATTGTACCCTTTGTAATCAACATTAACGATGAACAATCGTCAGAGGGCAGTTGTAACTGACAACTTGCCAATAATGAAATAAGTAACGATTTAGAGTACTCCCTGTCTCTTGATGATGTGATAAAAAAATTGTATGATAATCCCGATTTATATATGCCGCTTCGATCCTTCTATATAACAAAGAAACACCTCCAGCATTCTTTTGGGACAACCCTGGTCATTCCTACCCAAATAGGAGGCGAAAGAGAAGTGATTTATGGTAAAGGAGAGGGTTTTCCATTACCAGATCATTTTTTAAGGGAAGATGAGAATGATGACAAACCTGGTCAGCATCTATCTAAGTATAGCCCGGAAGAACGCAAGCTCATGGAAAAACAGGGATATGATTTCACACTCGGAGAAGGTCTATACTTCGATCGAGGTCCTCGTATTCCAGCCAAAGCGGCATATGTACCAAAAGGAAAACCGGACGATTATTATAAATACAGACGAGGGTTAGGGTATGAATCTTCTTCAGAAGACGAATGTTGCTGGTTAATCAATAACCAATCATCTGAGCAATACAAAGATGGATATTCGTCAGATTCCTCAGAATGAGATTCCGATACAAGTCTGGGGGAAGCATTCAAAGCCCTAATGACGAACATGGTTACAACTGATCCGTCCATAATGGAGAACGATGATCAAATGCCAACATAGGAAGACCCGTGGGTTCATCACCTGAACATGCAGTATGGTGATAGGTTCGAACAGAGAGAACCCCCCACTGAAGATAAAATAGTCCAAATTAACATGGGTGACGAGGCCAACCCAAAGCCTATATTCATCAGCGATAGTCTTCTCTCGTCAGGGAATATATTGACGTCTTCGCTTGGAACTATGAAGACATGTCAGGGCTCGATCCCAATGTGGCAATGCACCGCCTCGATATCAAGTCGGATGCCAAACCTGTCAAACAACAGCAAAGACGGTTTCGTCCGCAGATTATGGAAGCCATTGAGGCAGAGGTTAAGAACTTGATCGAACCAGGATTTATCCGAGAGGAGCAACATCCAGACTGGCTAGCTAATATTGTTCCCGTCATGAAGAAGAACGGTAAAATCAGGATCTGTATCGACTTCAGGGACCTGAATACGGTATGTCCAAAAGACGACTTTCCTCTCCCAATCACAGATGTCATTATCGATAATACGTGCGGATTTGAGAGAATGTCTTTTATGGATGGCTTTTCAGGATATAACCAAATCAAGATGCACCCAGATGACGAGAAGCATACAGCGTTCAGAACGCCCCTCGGTGTCTTTTGCTACACGGTAATGCCTTTCGGTCTAAAGAATGCAGGCGTCACATACCAGCGAGCAATGACTAAGATTTTCCAAGAACATCTCAGGAAAACAGTCGAATGTTACGTTGATGATTTGGTTGTAAAAAGTCGTAACAAAGAAGATCACATCAATGACTTGAAGACGATGTTCGATCTCATGCGGAGTCATCAATTGAAGATGAACCCCACTAAATCCTTCATTGGAATGTCCAACGAAAAATTTCTTGGATTCGTCGTCACTACTAAAGGTATACATATCGATCCTGATAAGGTGAAGGCGATACATGAATTGTAACCCCCTAGAAATCTAAGAGAGCTCAGAGGATTGCAAGGGCGTTTAGCTTACATCCGGCGGTTCATCTCAAATCTTTCTGGGAAATACCAACCATTTTCTAAGCTAAACAAGAAAGGTGTGTCATTTATTTGGAACGACGCCTGCCAAAAAGCATTCGAAGATATCAAAACATATCTGACGAATCCTCCTGTTCTCATCGCACCAAAATCAGGTAGACCGTTCTTGATTTACCTCAAGGCGATGAACCACTCGATAAGTGCTTTACTAGCACAAGACGATGATAATGGTCACGAAGAGGCAGTATATTACCTAAGTCGGACCTTGGTAGGCGCCGAGTCTCGATATCCGATGATTAAGAAAGAATGTCTCGCATTGGTATTCGCAGTGCAAAAAATGCGACATTATCTGGTTGGACAGACGATCTACGTCATTTCTAACGTTAATCCAGTACGGGTATTTATGACGCAACTGGCCTCTATGAATTGACGGTTAGCGAAGTGGGCCCTTCTCTTGTCCCAATATGATTTGCACTTCAAACAACAGAAATCGATCAAAGGACAAGCGATTTGTGATCTTTTGACGGCAAATCCGACAACGGATACGGCAGAAGTATATGATGACTTGCCGGATGAAACCCACGAGGTTAACACTACGTCGCACCAACAAGTATGGCAATTATACTTCGATGGTGCTTCGAGGGCAGTTAATAGGGCAATAACCCCCGGATGTTCTACAGTCTCCTCCGGAGTTGGAGTTGTCTTAGTTTTCCCGGGGATGCATGTGATGCCTCGGGCTTATTCATTAACTAGTCCATGTTCCAATAACGTAGCCGAGTAAAATGCGCTTCTCATTGGACTCAGTTTCGCCAAAGAGCTGGGGGTCGAATATCTCGAAGCTTTTGGGAATTCCCAATTGATAGTCAACCAAGTCCGTGGAGAGTATGAAGTCAGGTACCAAGACCTGATCCTGTACCACCAGGAGGCCACCAAAATGACAGATTCTTTCGAAGAATTCTTTATTGAATACATCCATCGCCTCCAGAACGCTTATACGGATGCACTGGCAGCACTAGCGGTATCACTTGCGCAGCCTCCCGAAACTAAACTATTAGTCACAGTAAGGACGCATCAGCTCTGCATACCCATATACGATATGGATATTGAAGAGGAAGATGATAGAAACATAAGCGCCAAGGAGGTGAATTCAACTCAAATTAGGTCTGAGTCCCGAGATTGGCGTTTTCTTATCATTGACTACGTCCAATATGGTATTTTGCCAGATGATGTAAAAGAAAGAGAATCAATCCGTCGAAGAACACCAAGATTCTTCTATAATACCGAGACACATACATTATACCGTCGAGGGTATGATGGTTTGTTACTCCGATGTCTTTCGAACAAGGAAGCAGAAAAAGTTCTTAAGGAAACACACGAAGGAGAATGTGGTGCGCATCAGTCCGGTCCCAAACTATATGATCGCATCAGAAGAATGAGATATTTTTGACCAATAATGGTTCGTGATGCAATCGAATACACCCGAGAGTGTTATGCTTGTCAAATACATGCAAATTATATGCACCAACCACCAGAGCGTTTACACATGTCAACCACGTCTTGGCCGTTCGAGACATGGGATATGGACATTGTCGGTCCTATTTTTCCCCCTTCAGTCAAAGGTGATCGATTTATTCTAGCAATCACGGATTACTTTTCAAAGTGGGCTGAAACGATTCTGCTTAGAGAAGTGAAGACGAACAACGTCATCAATTTCATCAAAAATTATGTCATATACCGACACGACGTGCCAAGACGGATCATTCATGATAACGGTCCACAGTTCATAAGCAACGCCTTCGTCAGGTTTTGTGACAAGTTCAAAATTCAAGATATTTCGTCAACAGCTTATTATCCCGCTGCGAATGGATTAGCTGAAACGTTTAACAAGACGATCATTAAGATCCTGTCAAAGCTCGTGAAGACCAATAAACGAGACTGGGACGATAAACTCGGTGAAGCACTCTGGGCTTATCACACCACCATACGCACACCTACAGGGGCCACCCCATATTCGTTGGTATACGGATGTGAAGCTGTGTTACCATTGGAAATCCAAATCTCATCCCTTCGGATCGCTCTCGCAACCGAGATGACGACAGAAGAACAACATCAGAAACGTCTCGAAGAACTCAAAATGTTGGATGAAAAGCGCTTGGAAGCTTAACAACACATTGAGTTTTATCAAGCCAGAATATCTAGGGCTTTTAACAAAAGAGTCCGACAGAGAAGCTTCAAGGAAGAAGATCTGGTCCTCGCTGCTCGCCGACCGATAATCCTCAACTCCAAGAAGAAAGATAAATTTGAACCCAAATGGGAAGGACCGTTTGTGATAGACACAGTCTACTCAAACGGTGCATATCGCCTGATTACTTAAGAGGACGCCAGACAATTAATGCCAATAAATAAGAAATTCCTGAAAAAGTACTATTCCTAGTACATTCAGGATAACTCATTTACCGGGAAGTTCTTTGAAGAATATTACACTTAATATTCTAGAGGATAACCCAAAATCATTTTCACCACCAAAATCCCTCACTGATCAATTTTAATTGACAGTGAGTCCACCAAAAGTATCTTTCTGGCCCTCTTGACTCTTTCTATGAATAAGAGGTCCACTTTCAGTTCAGAGTCCCCTTTCGATAAACGAAAGAACTCCCTTCTTTTTCTCTTTGGTTAAGCCTTCTCATGGTTGTAATCGAAGTTAAAATTTCACTTCGATAAATGAAAAACCCATCTTCAGATTAGATAACCAATCCTATAAAAGGTAAGTTTATCTAGATTTTCCAGATTCTCGGAGTAGAAATCCCACTTCTAGTTTCTTTTGTGCTGGAAATAGAATATAAAATTCTTCCTTTCCAGAATCAATGAATAAAATATAAAATTCTTCCTTCCTTGTATTCGGGTTCGCCTTCACCCTGAAAGAAGATCGGGAAATAGAATATAAAATTCTTCCTTTCCCGCACCAACCTTTTCTAAGAATTTGTCAATCTAGGATTCATCCTAGGAAGTTTATCCCGAATCTTAAGCAGGGATAAGTCTGCGCCTAACATGCGCTGCCGGTTTAGTCTTTCTCCGAAGAAGAAGACACCAGAGTTCGATTCTGGGGTATTCTATCCTGAAACCTAAGCAGGGATAAGTCTGTGCTTAACCCACGCTGCCGGTTAGTTCTTAATCGTTAAAAAGAACACTCGTCCGCATATTCAACATTGTGGCAGGTTGTTATTAATAACATCAAAATCCATGCCTTACACGCATGGGAAATTTCATCCTGAATCCTAAGAAAGGATATGCCGACGCCTAACACGCGTCGTCGGTTTAGTCTTTCTCCGTAGAAAAAGACACCAGAGTTCGATTCTGGGGTATTCTATCCTGAAGCCTAAGTAGGGATAAGTCAGCGTCTAATACACGTTGTTGGGTAGCCTATTCCCGTAACAATGACGAAGTCTACGTATTCGAAGTCGTAGCAGCGAGTCTCGGAGAATTCACTCTCTTAGCACAACGTTACATGCGGAACAGATTTAGACAATCCGCATGTTAGCCCGACTCAAACGGTAGTCGGTAAAAGCTTATCAAACCCGTTGAAGGTTGGGGGTTAGCCAAAAATCCTAAAGTCAACACCTAACACGTGTTGTCGGGTAGCCTATTCCCGTAACAAATGGTAAAGTCTATGTATTCGACATCATAGCACAAAGTCTCAGAGAATTCACTCTCTTAGCACAACGTTACATGCGGAACGGATTTAGACAATCCGCATGCTAGCCCGACTCAAATGGTAGTCGGTAAAGGCATATCAAACCCGTTGATGGCTGAGGATTTGCCAAAAATTCTATAAATGCAAGTCATTGACGCATCATTTTCATTAGTTGGTCTCGTGATTTGAGCATCCAACAATTTCAGGATAAGATTCATACATGCAGATGAATCAACTTTCATAGTTGGTCCTGCAACCCCGACATTTAGGACCGCCATGCTCCAATACCTTAAGAGCTTAAACTGTGTATACTCCAATAAATGTCAAGCGATCCGAAACCCTAGGTCAACGCCGGTTAACGCGTAACCCTAGGTCAACGTCAGTCAACGCGTTGCGATCAAAAAGTCAACGTACGACGTTCGAAACCCTAGGGTCAACGCCGGTCAACGCGTAACCCTAGGTCAACGCCAGTCAACGCGTTGCGATCAAAAAGTCAACGCACGACGTTTAAAACCCTAAAATCAACGTCGGTCAACGCGTAACCCTAGGTCAACACCAGTCAACGCGTTATGATCAAAAAGTCAACGTACGACGTTCAAAACCCTAAGGTCAACGCCTATCAACGCGTAACCCTAGGTTAACGCCAGTCAACGCGTTGCGAGCAAAAAGTCAACACGAGTCAATATATCATGACGGAGATAATCAGTTCAAAGTCAACTCGATGACACAAGCCAAACTCAACTCATCAGTTTTAGATTTGAGACTTCGACGACGGACAGACGATAAATGCGACGCCGGAAGGATTTCAGCTATTCGTCAAAGCATTGAAGGAGTCAAGAATTAAAGCTAACTGCAGGTCCTTTACACTGACCAGGCTAAACCAGTCCTGAACCAGTCCTAAACCAGTCTTGAACCAGGTTGAACCAGTTCTGAACCAGTTTGAACCAGATTTGAACCAAAATTCAAATTGGAGCTGAACCGAGTGTCGAAACGACTTCAAATCAATCAACAACTCAGTCTCTTATTTATTCATTCCTCTCCCATATATTCGGAAGGGTCGGAGGATTTTTTTTTAGCCTAATTACTGCCTTTTTTGGGTCATTATCGGGCCGGTTCAACTAATTTTTAATACTCCAATAAGGTATACGAGTATAAACTATTCCCTATTTTTGTTGAGAAGTTTCTGGAGAGTATTTTTCTAAAAATATTCTTAAGGATAACTCAACAACACTTCGACAGACGTATGAGTATAAACTATGCCAAACGCCAGACAACGCGTTACAAATGAAGACTCAACGCCAGCAATCAATGATCGTTTCTATGTTGAAACAACAAACACGAGCTAAAAATCAGAAAATCAGGAATTGACTTCAAGTTCAAAATTCTGACAACGGTCAGACAATAAATGCAACACTGGAACCTTTGCAGACATTCGACAAAGCACCGAATAGCCTGAAGGATTGAAGGAATCAAGAATAGAAGTCACTCCAAAGTCCCGTCATACCGATTGAAGGTTGGGACAATCATATCTAAAGTATTCCAGACTATTCTATAAAAAAACGAGACTAAAATACTTTGGAGGGGGGTATCTGTAGGCGTATATAGGTCCATTAACACAGATCGGCACGGTGATTCGACAAACCAACGAACCATCGGGTGATGTATCCAAGCGTGATCGTTAAACCACAACATCGAAGCTAAGTAAGATGCGACGAAGCAGATTAACGAGGCGACGAGGTTAAACACCGAAGCGGATTTACTGTCAAATCAGGATCCGGACTGCCAAATCAGAGTCCAGATCAACAAATCAGAGTTCGGATAAACCGCGAAACCGGAAAATGACAAAATGACAAACACCTGGAGGACTCGGTCAAAACCGAGCCACTCGGGTGGCTTGGCCAAAGCCGAGCCCCCTAGGGGGCTCGGCCAAAGTCGAGCCACCTAGGGGTGGCTCGGCCATGGCCGAGCCACCTGGCCCAAGCCCAGATCTGGGCCCAGATCTGAGCCCAGATCTAGTTCTAAATGCCTATAAATAGGCTTGGTGGCTCATTGTTTTGGGAGGTTGGGACTTTTGAGGGGAAACTCTGCTGGATTAAAGGCTCAAGACTAAAAAAAAAGGTTGGAGCTTTGGAGCTTTGAAGACTCGGACTTTTCAGATCTGGTTCTTGGCGATCATTCACGCCAAATAAGACAGGAGTTCGAGAGAGATCAGATCTGAGATCTACACGGTCATCCTCCAGATCAAAACTTAGTTTTCGATCCCGAGAAGAGTATTGATTTCGTTTGGTCGATTTCGATTACTTAGGGCTATTATTTCCTTGGTGAAATAATCCCTTCGGCTGTTATTTCTTTTGTGAAATAGCACCCGTCATACCGTGTAGATCCGACCGGATCAAGATCGCGCGGTGGTCCACGGATTAACCCCGGCGCAGGCAAAGAACCCACACAAGCAAGAGACCGCAAAACAGGATCTTACGATTAGTTCCGAAAAAAGGAAAGTTGTAATATTTGTTCTTTGTTTGATTTTGTTGTAACCGGATCTTATAAAAAGACGGGATATTTTGTAACCGATAAACTGTTGCTTAAGAAAACAATGACATCAATAAAGACGATTTTCCCCGCGAGCAGGGATGTTCCGTTATGTAATCGGTTCCACAGAAAGCCGCACCTCGGTTTCAATTAGAAAACCACATCCCATTTACTGCACCACTATGAGTGTGTACATCTCATAAAATTAGCAAATTCATCTATGATAATATTGTCCTAATTGTATCCATTGGCTCATTGTATCTAAGCCATATCTTTTAAGCTAAAACATAAGGGGTGGGGCTAAGAGTTGAAGAGATCTAAGAGCGAATGAGATGGTCTTTAATGTTCTACAACAACACCAAGGTCACCATCTAATTGTCATGAAGATTCAAAGTTGGGAAAGCTCTGCAAAGAAATGGACAAATTTCAGATAAGCTGTCATCTCATTGACAAACCTCCATAAAAGGTGAAAGATTCCTGGCTAGGCCAACTAAAAGCAAGTGACGGCCATCAAAGAACATTTACACAATTTGAAGATAGGCAACAATTTTTCTCTTCTTTTTCTCTTTTGCAGTTCAGGGTTTTCTTCCTGATTTCCCCCGAATCCTCTACAATTCCTAATTCGATTCAATTTCAGAATGCTTAGGGTTTTGCTGAAATGTTAATGGATTTGTTAATTTCTGTTATTTTTCGAGTTGTTATGTTAAATTTGTGGTAATATGGATAATACTTTTGAGTATGTATGTGGGCATGCATTTGAAAAAGGCATTATATTCATTGAAAAACTGAGAAGAAAATTTACAGTCATGATAAATAGTAGATAGAAAGTGAATGAGAAAGTTTTTCTTACCAAATTTCACTACTTTATGCTTGGAAAAAGTGACAATAGAATTAGGCTTGTCCAAAAAGTTCATGTGAGGGTCAGATGATGAGCTCTAAACAAACTCTTTGAGTGTCAATTTAAAACTCAGTTAGCAAAACTTTGGGCCATCATCTGGGTAACTTAAAACTCAAGGTACCAAAGTCAAAACGAGTGAAAATTTAGAGTATTGAAATTCAATTATCTGGTCATGCTAATACCTTCAATGAATCGAGCTTTTTTTGTGCTCAAACCAATTTAGTCACATATTTGCCCATGTTAATCCTGCCAAAATTAGCAACTATATACAGACTGTTCATATACTGCATAGAGTGGGTTTACATGAATACTTTTCTTCCATTCAGCTCTCTTAAGAGTCTTCATAACTATCACATCCTTATTAATTGCCTTCATCCATGTCCATTTAGGCCTACCTCTATTCCTCATTGTTTTACTGACTATGATCCTATGACTTGTGCTAATATTTGCGTTCAAGGGCCCCTGTTGCAGATGTCCAGCCTGTCTCAATCATTTCGCTGTCATTTTATTTACGACAGGAGCAAACAGCAAAGTTTTCTTTTTTTTTCCAGCAGCAAAGCATTCTTATGTATGAACTACTCATGTGATATCATTCAACATCATCTAGCCCATATCAACTACTCAAGCCATACTGATGCAATACACCTACAGGAAAACTTCCATACAGGTTCAGCTTGTGAAATTGTGTTGAGAAATCGCTTGTATGTGCTTGTACTTAATATTTATAAACTGAATATATCATTTTTGTCTTGAATTCATTACCTATTGTAGATTTGAACTTTGCTGAAGGTTACACATCTCTTAAGGAAATAATTGAACTATTTGCATCCGGATATTCAAATGTATTCACATGAAGAAATGAAGAACTCACCTTTGCTGAAGTTGTGCAGCTTTATTCTTTGATACAAAATTGGTCATTCTGTCACTTAACCTTTCACTAGCCTGTCATAGGAGGTAACTCAATCAAGGTCAACTGACAGTTTAAAAAACAAGTCACTTCTTCTTAAACTAGAACTCACATCAGCGATATGTGCATGTCGAAGCTCAAGCCAGAGGGGATCATGATCCTCCAAAAGAACCTCCTTCTGTTCACGAGCCGACCCAGATTTGCTTTGGACCTGTATATCATTTATAACAATATTATGAAAGTACATATGATAACATATGTAAAACTTACACAATTCTAGGCATACCTCATATATATATTTGTTCCCATCCATATCTAGTAAATCATGGCACATGGCATCATAAGTCCATTCATGAATGACCGGAGCAATCTTTCCAGGGTTGGTTACAACAAATCAAATCAACAGGATATTATAAGAAGAAAAGTACGAAATAAACTGAAATAAATGGTAAGTTGAACCTGGTCAATTGATCGGTCCACAATTAGTAATTCACATGTCTCTTTTGGGGGAAATTGAGGAATAGTAGTTTTGTATTTTGAAATACAATTCCAAACTTCAGTGGCAAGCTTAGAAGGAACTAGGTCGTGTAATGATGCTACAGAAGAAGCATCTGAAGTTGACTTAGCAGCACGGTAGCGCACATAAGGAAATTCCTGTTAATAAATAAAAAATCGTTCTAGGATAAAATCATTCCTAATAAATGAAATTAAGTTTCAAAGTAGACAAACAAACACAAATACACACACACACATGCATACCTCATACAGACAAATTTTGCAACACCTCATGAGAGAGAGAGAGAGAGAGAGAGAGAGAGAGAGAGAGAGAGAGTTTGTATGAGTGAATCAAAGAAGCAAATATCAATCAAAGAAGCACAGACACTCAAAAGTGAGACTCATGCCCAATTTCAATACATGTTAGACATTAACACTTGCATAAAACTTGTCCAAAATGCACCTTAAACATGTAGGACTAGAAAGAAAAAATTCAAAAAATGTGTGGACCCTCAGAAGATGTAAAGGTTGTGTCTCCAACAGCCTTACCATTATGAAGATGCTATGTTAACCCAGTTACCTGTAAATTTGTGAAGAACATCACGGGGTTGTATTCGATTAACCACAGGATTGAATATTCAGATTATTTGATTAAATTAAGTCATTTTCTGTTCTTTTTCCAATTTAAAAAGAACAAATCTAAATCCCTTGTATTATTTATGTGTAAAACTCGTACGTATGCACATAAATATAGTCATTACTTTGGGTCATCTGTCCTACTGTTTATGGTTTTCTATATCATCATGTTTAATTTGTCTTATCCATATCCCCATGTCTGTATCCATGTTTCTTAGTATTCATCTGAATCATAAAAATCCATAAAAACTAGGCTTCTGTAGATAAAAATAATTGCAGCTCGTTACTCCCGGCCTGGTAGATTTGAGTATAAAAAATCTGGATATGTCAATCCTAACTCGGTAGACGATGTGTAAGAGAGGGACCTAGGAATATGCCAGAGGGCTTGAATTTGAGGTAAAACTCTCTTAGTGCAAAATTTATGTCCCCATGGAACAGCTAAAATTCACATTGTTGCTTTTATAAGTATGGCCTCATACTTGAAAAAGATTTTATCAATCCCTTTGTGCAAAACAAGTGTACCTAGGTGCATCAAGCATGAGGTTCTCTGAGGGAAGCAGTAATGTGACCTGAGTATGTCAATTATCTGAAGCATGTAGGTGACTGGTACTTAATTATTACATAGTTAGACACCTCCATTTTGATTTTACAAACGGAGAAAATTTTGAAATAAACTCATTCACAAATTTAATCCCAAAAACTGACCCTATTCCAAGTTTATTACAGAAATCGACCAAATTTCTGGCCACGTCAGATTCGTGGCCAGAAACTGGGTCGTTTAAAAAAAACACGGTCCTAATTAGTCAGGGTTGCTAACCCCAACTAATTAGTTGAGTTTTAACAACAGCGGACACTAACATGCAAGCGGGGAATATGGTTAGGTGGCAAATTAGTCGGGGTTTAGAACCACGACAAAATTTGTCGAGGTTTGGAACCCCGACCTTTTTAGCAGGAGTCATTTCAACCTCTCATCATATGTGCTAATTATCAATGTTTTTAGTGCAAGTAGATAAACCTTAGTGGGTGGGCTTTTATCTAGTGGCATATAATTAATTTTAGTGGCGTTATCTATAGGTCCTTTGTTCAAGTAGATAAATTAGGTATGACGAAGGGAGTTAGGCGTGCAAAGTTGAATTAGGTCTCCATCAATCAACATTATAATTATAATGTTAATTAAGAGCAAAAGCAAGGAGTGATTAGTGACCGCCTCTCTTTATGGTCGGGGCAACCCAGCCAAATTTGGTCGCAGTTGGCAACCCCGACCATTTTTGGTCGGGGTTGGCAACCACGACCATTTTGGTCGTGGTTTTCGCCTCTAACCCACCTGTGGTGGTAATTAGGCGACTAATTAGTCGGGTTGTCAACCCCGACTAATTAGGATCGCGATATTTTTAAAACGATCCAATTTCTGGCCATGATGTTGACGTGACCAGAAACTGGATCGATTTCTGTAATAAACTTGGAATAGGGTCGGTTTTTTAGATTAAATTTGTGAATGGATCTATTTTAAAAATTTCTTCTTTTACAAACATGTTCCTAAATGTGCGCATGTAATCTTCGGATGCCAATCCAGCTTCTAGGTCTAGAAACTTAGCAGTCATATCAATTGTATCGGTTAAAGTTATTACTGCAACTGATAATAACCAGTTATGGGCCTTTAACGATATACTGCTAGTAGCAAATCAATTCTAATTGTCATAGTATTATGTAGATGAAATATATGCTTTTACACAAAGGAAATATAAATATTACAAAGTTGTACTGCATTAGTTATATGTTAAAGTGAGGCAAATATTTTCCAGTTGGAACAACATGTTATAAGTGTTTGCAATCCCCACCAGTAAACCTAAAATTCTGAACTTATGATAAGGAATGAGGAATTGTTTGTGAGAATATAAAATTATAACCCTCAGTCCTTACCACAATGCCAGAGTAATGGTGTAGTGGAAGGGTAATGAGGACAAGAATGACATTTCTATATTTGTATTTGAATGTAAATTATTTCAGTTTTTAGTAAGCAATTTCAAATTTTGAATATTGAATTTTAGTTTAGATTTGAATTTTAAATTAGGTTTAGATTTGGTAGTGATTGATTATGAGAGATTTAAGTGATTGAGAGATTTGTGGGATTTAGAAAATTTTCTAATTCTGTATTTTTTCTCTTCTATTTAAACGCTCTTGTAATCAAAATGAATTATTGAATAATTGAAGAAATGAAAGAAATATTGTTTGCTGAATACTTGGGTGTAAACCTAGGCCACAGGTGTGAAACCCTAGGCCATTACTCTTCCTCTTTCTTCCAGCCGCCGACCCCTCTCTAATTTCCTCCATGTGAAAACTCAGCCCCAACTTTCCCTTCTTCCCCTAACAACCGAACACCCATCTCCTCTTCTTCAACCTCCACCCCTCCTCTCCCTTCGATCCCGACAACGCCATTGCTCTCAGCCGCGCTGCCATCCAGTCCGTCGTCGTCCTCAGCCACTGAGATCGTCGCTGCTCCTCATCCTTCAGCCTATCGCTCGTCCTCTTCTCCCCTTAGATCGAAGATCACACTAAAGAGGCCCTTCAGATCTGGTTCTCTTTGATCAGATATGCCCTAGTTCACTTGGCTCTGGTTTTGGTCATACCGACTTGGAACTTGGATCAGGCCCACTTGTTTAGACCTGACTCAGGTTCAATTGGATCGGATCTACAGTTTAGATCCGTCCAGCATTGTTCAGACCCGTTGGAGCCTAATTCGAGCCCGGTTCGAATTCGCTTCGTTTGTTAGTCTCTGAGGCATTATTTATCTTCCTAATTATTTTTCTGCGAATTTCACTTTATTAGTTAGTTGCATAAATATTCAATCTCTAAACTGTTATCATATATTCACTACTTTAATTATATTGTGAGTTGAGAGTAACTGAACATGTGACTGTTAATTTTGATATTGATTTTAGAACTTGCGAAATGATAATTAATATTGCGATTAAAATATTTGAGAGTGGAATTGTTCATGATTATCGATGCGAATCTTGTTAAAATCCATCAGTCATGTTAGTTATTTTAAGTTAATTTTCTACCGAAGATCATGATTTTTGGTAAAACGATGCGTTATTCGATTTAGATTGTTGATTCTGATAGACCCCCTTCCCCGTTTCGCATCATTTTTTGTATCACAGCATGGTTCTATGATAGAAAATTTTTATTTTTATTTTTATTTTTTAGATTAGTTGAGTCTTTTATTTGATATTAAAAAAAATCTCGTTCATCTCATTTAGTTATTTGTGCACATCATTTATCTTATTTAGTTGTTAGTGCATGCCTAATCGTACAGATCTGTCCTAGGAGATTCCAGTGAATCGGTTAGTGAATCCAACATGTCTCTCGAGCTCCTTAAGAAATTTGAGGAACTAAAAAGAAAAATAGCTAACTTAGCCTAGGAGAACAGAGCTACCCGCGAGACCCTGGATAACACCAACGAAAGACTTGCTAGGCTCAAAGGAGTGCGTATTACAACTCCGCCTCCACAAGGTCAAGATCATGGGTACCTTGTTCATCGATCCCCATCTCAACCTGTTCCTGATCCACCAACCTTTGATGGTAAGTTCAAAATATCAAGGTATATTAGAGGTGAGTTACCAACTTTAACTTTGCAAGAATTGACCGATGAGATAAGAAAGAAATGCCTCCCGCCTATAACGGAATCATGGGTACATTGTTCATCAATCCCCACCTCAACATGTTCCTGATCCACCAACGTTTGATGGTAAGTTCAAAATATTAAGGTATGTTAGAGGTGAGTTACCAACTTTAACTTTACAAGAATATACCAATGAGATAGGAAAGAAATATCTCTCGCCTATAACGGAACCAAAATCTATTCGTGAGGAAACCGTTTACCAGGTCGTAGATTTGATAGACTCTTAACTCTGATAAGGCATTCTGGGATAATAGAATTGACAAACCATGCATTTCCATTTCTTCTGAAACTACCCCTCTGATTATTCCCCAAGCTATCCCTCTGATCACGGAGTTTACTGATGTTATCCCTAAAGGTACTTCTAAAATTAAAACGCCAATGCCTCCTAAACTCCCTCCCGTGATTGAAAACGTTGTTGATGTTCCCCACGAAGTCCACCCGGACAAACATGATACCTAACACGTTTCTGATGATATCTGTATGGAAGTTGAATACCAAACTGAGCCTAGTGAAATAACTACCATATTAGATGTCAAACCCCCATGCATTGTCCCGATAGTCACTCACCCAACAGTTCCTTTTTCTCTCATGCTAAGTGCACAAAAACACTCATCCTTTCCGCATTTGTTTGCATGTTCCTCACCATCGCTGCTAAAATAGGAAATTTGTTATGCATATTAACGAAGGAACACCTAATCATTCCCTTTGACAGAGGACATCCTACATGTTAAGCACTTTGTTGAGTTTACATCTGCCATTGATAGCATTGTTCGAGTCTGTATTTTATACATAGTCATTTGACTTGATTGACATCATTTGTTTGGTTTAAATTGATCATATATTAGGGAATCAGTGATCTAATTTTAATAAATACATTGTTAACTGAAATGAATGATATGGAATCAGGACACAATTTAAAACTGTTAATGCTGATATTTTAGATGGTTTGGACTTGTCCAATACAGTTTATTTATAGCTGTTTAAGATTTAATATGATATTTATGAGCTTTTGCAACTCTTGAACTAATTAATAGCAACATTTATATCATCGATTTGGTCATAGTTCTATTCTCAATATTGATTGATTAAGCAGTTCACAATGTTATTGGCAGTCCACTAATATAAGTCTGATCCTAGCCTATTATTTCTGAGAGTTCTTTCACCTTACCCCACTTCTATATATTCACCCAAGTTGTACTGAATTTTGATAATATTTTAGATGGTGAATTTACAATGCAACTTCACTAATGATTTGAGATGCAGAAAAAAATAACTAACGACAGATTAAGATGCAGGCAGACTATATTAAAGATTACAAGCTTCTGCAGCTAACTCGACGGAGTCAAGTTTTATCCCACCCGGAGAGAATGATGAGGACAAGAATGGCATTTCTATATTTGTGTTTGAATTTTAATTATTTTAGTTTTTCGTAGTCAATTTTGAATTTTGAATTTTAGTTTAGATTTGAATTTCAAATTAGGTTTAGATTTAGTAGTGATTGATTATGAGAGATTTAAGTGATTATGAGAGATTTGTGGGATTTAGGAAATCTTCTAATTCTGTATTTTTTTCTCTTCTATTCAAACGCTCTTGTAATCAAAGTGAATAATTGAAATGAAAAAATGGAAAATTGAAATGAAATTGTGTTAGCTTATTTGGTGCGAAACCATGGGTGTGAAACCCTAAGCCTATACTTTTTCTTCTCTCTCTTTTAGTCGCCAAACCCTATTTCCTCTTCTCCTCTGATCACCAGAGCCGCCCCCGTTCTCTCTCCTTCCCCGATTAGCCGCCACCTCAAACAACCGATGCCCCCTTGTCCCGCTCACCTCCACCTCCACTCCAATCAACCTCCAGTTCATCTCAAAGCTCCTGCCCCAACTTTCCCTTCTTCCCCCAGCAACCGAACACCCATCTCCTCTTCTTCAACCTCCATCCTTCCTCTCCCTTCGATCCCGACAACGCCATTGCTCTCAGTCACGCCGACATCCAGTACGTCGCCGTCCTCAGCCACCGAGATCGTCGCTGTTCCTCATCCTCCAGCCTATTGCTCATCCTCTTCTCCCCTCAGATCGAAGATCACACTGAAGAGGCCCTTCAAATCTGGTTCTCTTTGATCAGATATGCCCTAGTTCACTTGGCTCTGGTTTTGGTCAGACCGACTTGGAACTTGGATCAGGCCCACTTGTTAAGACCTGACTCAAGTTCAATTGGATCTAATCTGCAGTTTAGATCCGTCCAGCATTGTTTAGACCCTGCTTCATAAGTGATTCATAGCCGGTTCAGTCCGACGACGGTATCATTTTCTTTGGACTCGTTATTTTTCTGTTAATTTTAATTTATTAGTTAATTGCATGAGTATTACATCTCTAAATTCTTATCATATATTCACTGCTTAGATTATATTTGTGAGTTAAGAGTAACTGAGCATGTGACTGTTAAACCTTGATATTGGTTGTTGAACTTGTGCAATGATAATGAATATTGTAATTAAATTGTTTGAGATTGGAATTATTCATAATTATCGATGCAAATCTTATTAAACCCATCTGTCGCATTAATTGTTTTAAATTAATTTCCTGCCGAAGATCATGATTTTTGGCGAAACGGTGCGTTGTTCGATTTAGATCGCTGATTCTGATAGACCCCCTCCCCCGTTTCGCATAAAAGGGACTTTCACATAGTACAAAAGCAATCCAGATATAATTCTCACTAGCCATAATTTTAAAACGGATTTTAGTAGAATGGATACTACTGCGTGAGTCCAGGTTTCACCTAAAAAAAGGCGCTCAACCTTGGGGGCTTGTCAGAAAATAATTATAATCCTCATCCCTCACTACAACCCTAGAGTTTTGGTGTAATGGAAGGGATTTTAAACTTATCAGATGTATTTAAATCTTGGTAGTTTTATACCATTTTGAAATTCCTAGGCCAACACCCAAAACCTGAACTTCTGGAGAAGGTTAAGGATTGTATTTGTCCACTCCTATAGAATGATTGGGAATACAATACCAAGTGGAAACTACCTGAACTCCATTAAGACTGGGGCTAGTCAGATTGGATTAACATCAATTGGACGAATGACAAGATAACTATTCCTGCAATGATATGCTTGTCTCTTCTTTTCTTATTACTTTTCTTAGCAGTCAATATGGCAACATTCAATCAACTACATTTTAAAATTTATAGATATTACATAATTATCATTCCAAAAAGCCTTTTAGCCATCATATAGAACCACATGAATACAAACAACTCATAAAAATATATAAAAAACAAGGGAATGCATATGACCACTGAGAAAATTTCTTTTCATACCTTAAGGGAAGCAAAAACTGTAGCAATTCGAGTAGCCATTGTGGTCAATAATGCATTGTAATTGCGGGATTTTTCTGCATTTTCTCCGAAAAGTTCCCCAAGGGCCATGTCATGGTCAGTGATAAAACCCTACAAGTTTAGTTCATATAATGGCTAGTATTAACACGAGTAGGATTATGTCAAAGGGCTCTAAGTCAGAGAAGAGTAAAACAATCAATTGTTATCTCATTACAATACATTAACATTTATAAGAAAGCAGGAATAGATAGCGGGACGCATATTCAAGTTACTTAAACATCACATGCGAACTAGCATAACTGAAAGTTTGCATAAGAGATCAACTTTACCTGACTGTCTATGGCAAAATATTCCAGATTCATCTGCAAATGTTTATCAAAGAAACAACTATTACAGTATAATAATCAAAGAAAAGATTAAAAAACCAACTGAGATAGTAGAATATAAAGATAAAATTGCTTTTAACGCAAAGGTACAAAAATGTAAAAAGGATCAGACTACTGACCTCACCCAGTGCACCAATGCGAGGTATGACACTGGTATCCATCTTGATATGAGCCACTAGTTCCTTTGGTATTGGGGAACTGAAGAATACGTATGCTCTAAAACAATAAATTCACTTTAAATTAGAAACCCTTCTAACCCCTCTAAGTTGAAAATCTTCTAGTTATGACAAATTTTTTAAAGGACATGAGGAGCATACTTTCTATACAGAGGGCACCTTCCAGACATATCAGATAGGAACATGATCACACTGCAAATTATCAAAGTGACAATAAGAGGAAATGCATATCTTAGTGAGAAAAGAAAAGAAGAAAAAAAATGTTAAGTGGAAACATTCATTGTGAATGTTATAATGTGTAACAGGGAAAAAAAAGCCAACCCCTAGAAAATATACTAAGCAGGATTTGTCAATCTATCTATACTAATTATAAAAAAGAATATCCATGTCAAAACTTTTGATTTTCTTTTTACCCTCTCAATTTTTTATAACTAACAAGTATACCATTATTTATAAAACTAATGACTCATACCTCTCATTAACCTCTCATTAACTATGCACCTCTTCGTTTTCTCAAAATAATTGATCATTCACTAGAATAAATTAATAATTTATAATGATAATAAAATTCATAAGTATTTATAATTTACTACAAAGGATTATTAATTGTATAAAGTAGTGAAATTATTCATTTAACAAATTATTGTACATAATTATAATTATTAATAATAGTATAAATAGGGATTGATTCTTTATGTTGTAAAGAATATTATCTTGTTCGATAACTAAGATTGTCTTAGTAATAAAAATTTGGAAGTTATAAATCAAAAATACTTTTATTAGGAAATTTTCTTTATATAAAAATATTGGATCTTTGAAATTTATGAGACATATACTTTTCTCTTTATTTTTACAAAATATTTAGTCATTCACTAGAATATATTAGTAATTTATAATGATAATAAAATTCATAAATATAATATTATTTATTGTAAAGAATTGTTAATTGTCATGAAATAGTAAATTTTTTTAGTAAATTATTATACATAATTATAATTATTGATAATACTATAAATGGGGATTGATTATTTATATTGTAAGAAATACTACCTTGTTCGACGTTGTAATATGGTCTTAGTAATAAACATTGGTTGTTATAAATTATAAATACCTTTATTTAGGAAAATTTACTTATATAAAAATGTTAGATCCTTGAAATTTATGAAACATACACTTTTTGTTGAAAGTAAATGTCTCATAAATTTCAAGGATTCAATATTTGTATATAAAGCATTTTTCCTAAATAAAAATATTTTTAATTTATAACGCATAATTTTTTATTACTAAGATGATGTAAATTATCGAACAAGGTGATATTCTTTACAAGATAAAGTCATATAATATTAAGAATTATTGTCATTGTTTAATTAATTTTGTAATAAAATATCTACATAGCATAAATATTTAATGATATAAATGGTTTAATTATTTCAATAGTGTTATGTAAACTAATGATTACATTATTATTTAATAATTATACTCTTAAATAAATTGTTTAATAACATAATAATAAGCAAATTTAAATAACTATTAAATGTATGTTAATAACAGTATAAGTACTAATAATAGTATAACTTAATTTTTTAATAATAGTGTAATAAAATAACTTGATAAAATATTTATATATAATTTATTAGATAATATAATATTAAATAAAAATATGTCCACATGCAAAGTGTGTGCATTATACTAGTTCTAAGAAATTTACAAGCTCCATCCTGAATAAATCCGTGCCTCGCACGGGTTTGAAACTAGTGGAACAAAAACCAAACAACACCTGCAAATCATGACGATATGTCATGAAAAAGAAGAACAATCATTAAAATCCTCAGCACTAGCTTTGACAATTTTAACCCACCATATACAAGATATAGACAATAATATTGCCTGATAAAGTCATCTATTTTGGTCTTTAATTGAAGTCTCTAAAACATCATTTAAATATTTCATCTTTAGATACTAAACAAACAGAACTATGAGTTGCATCATAAGAGAAGTAAAAATGATAGTGACAGCATAATCATGTTTACATTTGTATATGAAAAATGAGCTAACATCAAACTTTAGTGCCACCATAGATGATATCTGAACATTGACAAAGTGCAATGTTGAAAGGACTTGACATGTAGTGAGATTTTCCAAGTGAAGCATATGCTTATATCAATTCATAAATTGATTGAGATGTACATATAAAAAGTAACTTAATTAAGGTCTTAGATATTAAAATGATAATTATTGCTAACATGATAAAGAAAATCCCATGTTGAAGAAGATAGGAAGTAGAATAAAAAAATTGAAAATTTCCTTGTAATTTTTGCGTTGTAGATATGTGTGCGAATAAGAAGATGGAATATGAGGGGACACCAAGTGAAACTTGCATAATGAGTCGTTTATAACTATCTGTGACAGTTTGGGAATAATATGCATAGCTCATCGCAGTCTCTTCTGTGTAACACCTAAATACAAAAAGTAATATACAGTTTGGAAACTATTAAGTCTATTCTTATCAAGCAGATGCAGAATTAGAAGTTTCTTGACGATAGAATAAATAAGGCCACTTAATATGGCTATATAAATAACTAGGGATACATGCAAGTTTTATAAAATTTTGAGTTTAAATAATGGAGATACATTATTAGTGAGTGGGGTTAGGCTCGACCTGAGAAGCCCTCAGCCACGACCCTTGCCTTAAATGTTTTGGAGCTTAAATATGGCTTTAGTCCTTCATTGGCTCTAAAAGTAGGAGTACAATCATGCGCTTGCATTGTCCTTAGGCCTTTATATTGGTTATAATATTCATGGACTTGAAGATATATGGGCTAGCCAATGTTTTAAAAAGTCATATCAAAGTAATTCTCTGCTAGGTTATTACAAAAGAAATTTAACAAACAATACACAATCACAAATGGAAGTTCCATACAGTACGGTTTTCTTTGTTCCAGAAACTCAACCATGTAACATTACTGGAATATGATAGGAGCTGATAATATAAATAGAAGTTGCAACATAACATTTATTATAGAATTTATGGAGAGTTACTTGGATGCAAAATTTAGGACTTCATATGGGAATTTTCTCTAGTTTCCCTTTCATATGCAACGTGCCACATTTGTAAACTGAAAAACAATCTAATTAATAGGTGGTACAATGTCTTCTTTGTAAGAGCCTCCTTATGTTAACATGTGATGGTCCTTGTCAGATGCAAAACAATTAAATAACCTACAAATATGAAACTGGAGAGGGAAAGCAACAGAAAAATTAAACTATGACCAAAGCATAAAAATAACATCATTTACAGAAAAAATTATAACTTCACATAGGTCAAATTTATGTCAATTTTCATATCAATATGTATATGATACCATTAGGTATAAGGAAAAAAATGATATAACCACCGAAAACCATCACAAACTACTTTTAACAAAACAAGCTCATCAACAAAGAATATGTACAAGTAATTTTCTCCACTCTTATTGAATACATGTATGACTATTGTTTAGTTGAGGTTCTTAGAGAAAATATGATCTAATGGACAAGTCAAGTAGGTCCAAGTTTTGAGGACAAAACTTCTGTTAAGAGGGACAGTGTGTAATAATCCTGATTTTTATTGGCTATATATTAATAAAGAAAGAAAAATAAAAGGACTTTTATGTATAAAATGTTTGTAATTGTAGTAATAAATAATTACGTACTATTAGAGGGTTCTAATTGTAAATTAAATCTTAAATATCTAGAAACCCTATCTCATGTATAATTGTGGATCACAGCCTATATCTCTCTTTCTCTCCCCGTTGTGTTCCTTCTCCACAAAAAAAAGAAAAAAAAGGAAAAAAAAAGTTAATTGGATCTGTATTGAAGGAGGATAGGTGGTGATTGTTTACACAAGTATAAGAGGTATTGCTCCTTTTTCGATGAATGCTATGCAGCCAATTTTTGTATGAGGTTATATAGATCTTGTTATATATGATGTTGACAATGACACACTAGGTAGCTGACCTTGTTCTCATGGCCATGGACAAGTCATGAGCCTAGTGCATCCCTTGGTCATCTCCTTGATAATTTAAAAAAAATAAATTAGCAAGCATGACTGTCCGCGTGTACCCGTATTTCTATGTCATTGCAGAACTTTTTTTCTTTTCTGTAGGAGGAAAACTTTGAAACATCTAGTGTATTTAAGTATTAGTACATAATATGGTTTTATAGGATGGAGCTTAATATGTGTCATATTATTTAGTACGGTTGTATTAATGGTTATTATATCTATTCTTTAAGTGTACCTAGAGTTTTCGTAGAGGCATCATGAGTGATAGAAAATAACTGTTGCATGCATTAATATAAAGAAAACAAACTGTAAGGCCATAATAGTTGTCTAGACATACTTCCAGTGATACTAAACGAGTGGATGTTTAGTTTAAGAAAGGATTTACTTTTCTTTCGAGGGTTGAATAAAATATATAGCATCCATTGCAGGCATAGGCTGCCTTCGTTTGAAAAGGTCTTCCACCACTGCAAGGAAAATTTTAATAATTCCTTAGTCAACTTTAGAAAAAATATTGACTATGTTGGTGGAGTGACTATGTAATAAGTATATTGCATACCACATGTTAGCAAAGAAAAGTAGAGGGATTAGAGGTGAAAATATCGCATCCGCAATTTAACATTAACAACAGCCAGGCAGAACAAGGAACCGAAGGTTCATTGGTGATCTCTAAAACACTTACATGAAACTCCTTCATCTGTAATGTCGGCCATCTTACAAGAGTAAGACATAACTTTAACAGTTAATTTGTCCATGATGAGTACCTACACGGAATATGTGTCTAAACATGAGTAAGCCCTTCGAGTTTATATAGAAAAGAGATGAAAATGAAAGGTTATCAGAATAATCTGATGATGAATCTGATTAGTACTCGAATTTGAGATAACAAATAGATGAATATACTAGGTGGATATATGCGTTATCACTACAATGTGAATGAACAGACAGGCTAATAAGAGTTTCATTTCAACAAAACTGTTGATGAATTCTAAATGGATAAGAGAGATAAATCTCACTATATAGAGATCGAGATGCATTAAACTTTTTTAAATATTAGCAGTTAAAAGATGTTATGAACTACGGAGCACAAATGCACATATGATGATTTTCTGTTTCCCAAAATATCAACTAAAGCACATAACAAACTACTTCCATCATCTGATAATGACCAAATAAAGTCTCTGTTCAAGAAGTGGGTAGCTGAATTAAACTTTATATCTCCACAAGAAAAGAGGAATGTCATTGAAAACAATCATATGTTTACTCATAGAAGGCAATTAAAAACAAGTAGCAAAAAATGTTGAAATCTTTAAGGAACAGGAACATGATTCTTAAAAAGAATCCTTGTTAATTTACTAAATCATATGGATTATCCATATCAACCCTCAAAATCTTCTATGATTTAATGTTAACTCATGAAACCTTAATATTACAAATCAGCATTTCAAATTACTTTTGTGTTAAGAAACCTAGCTTCCATTAGTTTCTACGGTCTGAATATACTTATTCTGGCTTAAAAGTCATAAAATAGTTAGGAAATATTCTCAACATATTCTAACATATATCCCAGCAAACAAAGAGAAAAGGAGGAATTTCTCGAGTGCTAAATATGGAAGTACCTAAAATATGATAGTAAGGAATCTGTAAATAGTAATTAATCATGAGAAGAATATAAATATCATTCTAAAATATATAATCAACAAAGCTTTCATCCTAAATGTTTGATATATTTTTTGATGCATGAACAAAAGAAATAGTAGTAAGAATCCCTAACTAGTAGTAGCTTTACATAGTTATATTGTGGATCTGTGATATTAAATATATATTTCTTAATGATTTTTTTGTATTATATTCTTGTTATATTGTGATGATTAGTAGGTCTATTTTATCATTGCTTTAGCTATGGTCAACAGAATACATCTGTATTTATTGACCTACCTTGGACCAATCAGGGAGCTTGATAGATTAGAGTGTTAATACAACTTTTTGGAGTTATTTGTATGATCAATTTAGATAACTTACTGATGATTCTAGATTAACTTAGAGATTTATGAATATAATTGGTAGATATTCATCTGATGATAAATAAATTTTATATTATGTCACAGACGGTATGATGGAAGGTCATCCGCCAAGATCTTGATGGTAGTTGACATAAGAGCCATATGCTAATATTATTTTATATTAGGTCACAGATGGTATGATGGTAGTTTACATAATATCCAAGCGCTAATATTATTTTGTAACACTTTTTACAAGAATATTAAACGTTAGATACACTAAGCACCAATGAATTACATAAACCTTCTAATCAGGCGTTCTCCTTTCTATAATAATGAAATAAAAAGAAAACCCATAACTAAGCTTAATCAATGATCCCAAGTTGATAAGGAGAACCATTGAAGTTGGGGTTTGACTACGTGTGCTATAAAGAAATAATGTTTGCTGAGAAGCTCGATGTTAGATAAATAAAATTTACACCGATCCATTTAGGGGAGATTTGAACTTTGAGAACTCAAACAATACTTCAATTGCAAACACATCGTAACAACTTTCCCAAAGTTAATTGTGAATATCAACATTGGATAAACCAGAAAGAAATTAGGATCTAGAAGCGTAAAACAATAAATAAGGTGAAAGTGTTCATTGGGAGGGTACCTTCCACGAAGGCTTTGAGTCCTTTGGTTTAGCACTTCGAAGCATTTCATATAGCAAACCTAGCAGCAACATCAATGGAAGAGTAATAAATTTAAGAGAAGCACACTAAACAAAGGATGTGCAGATACATTTCCTAAATTTAAATGAAGAACTCACTCATATATATACATATATATACATATACACACACATGTATATGTATCCAAAAGTATGTATATATGTACACGTCTGCATGTACGTATGTACATAATATATAAGTAGCGCTTTGCTGTGCCATAGAGAAAACTTAAAGTTCCACAACAAAATTACATAGTGAGCCACAAAAAAAAAGATGATACGCATCATTCAACCTTTTTTCAAATACGTAAAACTATTAAAGCATAGCATATCAACATCTTTCAGAACCCATGCTCAATTTATGAAGCTTTGGCATAAGAAGGAATCTAGATGAGCCCAAAAAATGCTATAATTATGAATCATATTTCTAGATAGATACAAGAAGCATATACAGGAAAGTTCTCTAAAGGTCCATGCCTCTAAAGCGCAGTCAAGAAATGGTTTTGTTCACATGTACAACTTGATTTCTTTATTTCTCTTTTCCCTTGTGCTAAAACCTCTACGCAAATTCTATACGCATATATTTATCCTTCCACAATACCAAACTTGCCAGCATATAGAATTATAACCCTCGACCCTCACCACGACTCTGACATTTTAACGCACTAGGACTCTAAGATAGTATCAGAGTCATCCATGTTCAAATAACCATGGGACATGCATCTAAAAGCGGATTTCAAAAAAGGTAATGGTGCATAAACAGTCGAGAAGGCCAATGATAAGTCGTTAATCGCTTCCAACGAAATTCCTTTAGCTCTGCCTCTAGTCCTACTTATCAAATTAATTATAATCCTACCGGTTTCCCCGTCTGGTGCAATTAGTGGTCTGCATACCGTATGGATCAGATTTTCTCTCATTGTATCCCCAACAAGAGCAAACTCTAACCCCTTACAAACGCGCTCGTTTTCTCCAGTCTCTCTGTTTACATCCACAGACCCATCATAACCTTCTCATTTTTGCAGCACTGACTATTTGCACATGCTGTTTAATTTGGGCATCGCGATCACCCCCGAATCGAAAGCTCCATTTCTTTCTCCCCAATAAATATAGACATTTGTGAGCCCTTTTCCGCCATTCAAGAACACATTTAGACAGAGCTGAGCTAGAACGAAATGTTTTGTACTCGCCCGCGTGAGCGAAATCCGCTTCCGACATTGACATTGCTGCTTCTGTCTTCTGTGATCAATCTTTTGGATTGAAGGGAGATCTATCCTTTTCTTTTCTTTCTTTTTTCCCCCTTTTTTTACTTTTACTTATTTTTTATTTAAAAAAAAATTTCTCCTCTGGAGGTTTTCAATCGAGGAGAGAATAAGGAGGCGAGAAAAGGGAGGTTTTTATAATGGGCATGGACCATCGACGGAGCGACATATGCGCGGGCTCTTCTCTCTTTTTGCATCTTGTCATCAACTCCTTCTTGATGAGGGGATAATTAATGTGCAAAAAGAGAAAAGTTTTCATGGGAAAACAAAAATTGACGTTAGTCTTTTGATCATTTCGAGCCCAGTACAGTTCTTGCTTCCCTCTAGTTTTATTTTTGCTGATAGATTAGAAAGAGGTTTTTGCATGTATACCTCTTAATATTTGCGAAATTATCTTTCAAAATTTAGTATTTGCAAAATTGGCCCCCCTCAAACTAGCATATTGGACCTTCCTACTGCTCCAACTTAAGAATGTTGGTTTTTTAACGAGGCAATGTCAAAATATCCAATAATTTCCAATTGATTTGCGATATTTTCTCGTTTACAAACTAAAACTATTAAGTGAAAAGGGTAGGTGAAAAAAAATCAATGTGCGAGAATTGGGAGGTAAGTTTGCAAATGCTGTCATGTCCCGCGACCTAATCGGAGCCCGACGAGGCTGGTACACACCACTCCGATAATAATTTCATTGCAATAATGTGTTGAGCCTATAGTCATTGCTACTTCTTTTCATTTATTTATTAAAATAAGTCAAATTTGGAAAATATCATTTTTCAACAAAAAGAACAAATATTAAAATCATTTAATAAACCAACATTTTAACCCATAATCGATCCCTTGCTCACAATGCGGTTTGCATCAACTACCTGGGGAGGGAATATAAAAGTAATCCGTCAAAGCAGATTCAACAAAGGACAAATTTTCAAAACCGATCACTTTGGGATTTTAATTGCAAAAAACGACCTATTTCAATCTTATTTATAAAAACCGACCCAGTTGGTTGAAACTGGGTCGGTTTTTAAAAAAAAATTTCCCAAACTTCACGGGAGTTTAACTCCCGTGAAGTTTTGTTATGAGAAAAACTTCACGGGAGTTCAACTCCCGTGAAGTTTCCCAAAAAAAATTACAAAAACCGACCTGTTTTCAGCCCCTGGCTGAAAACAGGTCGGTTTTTGTAAATATTTTCAAAACCGGTCGTTTTTTGCAATTAAAAACCCAAAAGGATCGGTTTTAAAAATTTGTCCATTCAACAAATGAATGATAAGCTCAAAGAGATAGCGATCATCAAAAGATAATAGTGCTCAAATAAAATGATAGAGCGATAACAAACAATAAATGACAACAATATAAATAGGAAAATAGACTATATAATGTGTAGTGGACTGACATGCAAAAACACCCCCAATAAAATATGGTGTCATTAACAAACGGTCTACTCAAATCTTTCAACTCTGTCAAAACTTGTACTAAAAATGTATAACAAATCACAAGTAAAATGATGTGGGAATAATCATCAATATAACAAAAAAAAAGCAAACGATATCATCCTCTCCTCTCTATTGCAACAACATTATCACATATCACATCATCGTATTAATCATGAAGTAAACTACAAATTAAGTATAACTGCCCATTGAACAACTATCATTTTAAAATTAATCTATAATTACATTCTTATTTAGATATGTAATGACTAAGCCTGTCCGCTTAAGGTGGTAATTAACACATAAATATAATTATAACTCATAAATAAGCACTCATCTCAGAGTCCTCTATCTAACCAACTCACCTTAAGATGCGACTCATCTCATTATTTGTCACCCATCGCCATGGTTAGTTAAATTATTTTCTTTGTACATATAATGCAAGCACTAAATCTCAATTCTATGAAGCATTGACTGTACAACTAGTTAGGCGCTATATACCATCATCGACATCATGATTGCTAACCACCCAACAAATACATATGTAATCCCTAACCTAGGAGATCAAGTACCCTGCAGTCTAGAAGCAGTTACTAAATCCGTCTATATGTGCAAAGAATTAATAAACAAAATACTGTCAATCAACATCAATGTTTAGCACCATTCATCTTGTAATGATGACTGTAATGTCATTTGAGTCGTCTACAAGTATATTCATTAATTTATATTAATGTGCTAAGTTATGGACAAATTTTCAAAACAGACCCTTTTGGGTTTTTATTTGCAAAAAACGACCTATTTCGAAAAAATTTACAAACACCGACCTGTTTTCAGCCCAGCGCTGAAAACATGTCGGTTTTTGTTAAAACTTTTCCGAAACTTCACGGGAGTTCAACTCCCGTGAAGTTTAGTGCATTTTTAAACTTCACGGGAGTTGAATTCCCGTGAAGTTTAATTTCTTCATAAAACTCCACGGGAGTTCAACTCCCGTGGAGTTACATGCCGCATTTTCCAGAAAGCGCTCTCTGGGAAATACCGCCTACAACTCCACGGGAGTTGAACTCCTGTAGAGTTTGGCGTGCTTACATAACACGCGCGTGACCCAGCCCCAGCCCGACCCCAGCCCTACAAACCCTAACCACCTCCCTCGTTCCCAATCGCCGCCGCCCCAGCTCCCGACCGCCGCCGCCGCCTCCTTTCCGTTCGCCGACGTCAGATCTCAGTCTCAGAGGAAAAAACAGGTAAATTCTTCCTAAAAAAATTTATACTCTCTAATTTTTATATACTCTCACTATTTGATTGTGATTTCATAAAAATCTAGATTTTAGAATTTAATTGTGAATTATTTACGAATTTTGTGAAGAAATGTAAAAATTAGAGGGGAAATTATCAATAAATGTGAAAATTAGAGGGGAAATTATCAATAATTTTGTGAAATTTGTGAAGAATTAGTGTGGAAATTATCAATAATTTTGTGGAATTAGTGTGAAAATTATCAATAATTTTGTGAAATTAGAGGGGAAATTATCAATAATGTTGTGGATTATTTACGAATTTTGTGAAGAAAAATTAAATAGGGGAAATTATCAATAAATGCGAAAAATAGTGTTACTACATATGTATGACATAAATTAGATTTTAGAATTTAATTGTGAATTATTTACGAACGACAAATTTTCGCATTTAGAATTTAATTGTGGATTATTTACGAATTTTGTGAAGAAAAATTAAATAATTTTGTGCATTTAGAGGTGAAATTATGAATTAATGTGGAAATTAGAGTTACTACCTAAATGTAAAAATTAGTAACAATCAATATTTCGTGTAATATTGATCTTGAATTTTTCACTCTTCAGAGGTAACGATGAACAATAGAATCGTAATTCTCTGTTCTTATGATGGGAAGATTAATTACCTCAAAAATAATATGTCCGTTTATGAAGGAGGCGCGACGAGACCGTTGTTCATAACAAAATCGTGTACTTTCGATGAGTTAGTTAATGAATTACACAAACTTACATTAACTAACTCACGTGAGTATCACCTCAGTGTGGTTTGCAATTATCCTGTTGTGGGGAACAGAACAAGTGGCATTCAAATATCAAGTGACTACGATATGGGTCTCATTCATGTCTTACACGACGAGAAGCGTTCGGTCGAATTGTTCATTAAAAAACATCAGAGGGATTTGGGCAAATCGTTGAACTCCCAAGGAATATATTCCCGCATGTTGGAGGATCCTGAAGTTGATTCTGTAGGCTTTTTATCTCCTCAACAAGATGAATGTTGGACACAATCACAATACATGAGCGGTCCTTCGTTCGTGGGCACTTCGAATGCTTTCAATACTAACACGAGAATTCAAGAAGATATTGCAAGTGTTGAATCCGAGAATGATGATGAAGAGGGGGGATTACAAATTAATAGCATGACCTTGATTGATCGTGATGACGGGGAAAACCAACACATCAACGGATGTTATGTTAATAATGAGTATGTCGTCTTAGAGGATCCGCCGCCCGATGAACTTCAAGGAGATGAATGGATTGATAACTCCGTGATGAAAAGTGTTCCTATTGGCACTAATAGCGGTGTTGATACACAGGCCGAGGACTTCTCATTCATGAAGGGAGATCTTTACGAGAGTAAGGAGAAATTGATCCATGCTATTCACATGTATTCCATTACAAAAAATGTGAAGTTCAGGCCAACCAAAAATAATACTACAAGCTATAATGTGGTTTGTTTCTATCGCAAAGATGACGATGTCGAAGATAATAGTGGACATCACGACGGCAATGCGAGGTGTCCGTGGAAGCTTAATTCACGCTCGGGTGTAAGAGTAGGCGGGCAATTCAAAATCACGGCATACAATGGACTCCACACTTGTAGCAATCCTCGATTAGAGATGAATAACAAGAATGCGTCCTCTTCTTTTATATATCGATTGATTTTACCGCATCTGAGGGAGGATCTTGATCTAAGGCCGAAAGATATTCGTCTTTTAGTGCATAAAGCCACTAACTTGGATGTATCATATCACAAGTATTGGAATGCTAGGATGAAGGCGATGATAAAAATATCACAATTCTTAGACAGTCCTCGGATTTTCTCTAAGGTTTGAAATATCACAATTCTTAATTTAAAACGAGACTTATGTATAATGCGAGTGATAATTCTCTGAATCAAAGAAAAAGAAGAGCAAGTGGTACTTGCCTTGTGATCTACCGATGTAGATCTACAAAATGATTCCTTGAGATGAAGTTGCCTTTAGTGTTGAACTCCATGTATTGAAGAGGATGAAGGAATTGCTAAGGGTCTCTCTCTCAACCCCACCCCACCCCACTAAAAAAACGCGGCAACATAAAATATGGCAGGGAGAAGGAACGGCAGTCAAAAGAAACCGGGAGAGAAAATATATGAGAGTTATAGGTGTATATAGGTTTATAGCACAAAGTAATAATATTGTGAGCAAGTGAGCTCAAATCCAATCATAAGCTAGACTAATCGGCTCATAAAATTCATGATCGATGCTGTACATCTTATTCTAAATATCATCAAATATAAATGGCGAAATTCTCACATAGATGAGAGTCTTTTAGTATATGAATCAAATTAGTTTAATATATTGATTTTTCAGACAACTTAATAACCCTCCTTTTGCATATATCTAAAATAAGAGTTAAACTTTTTTATATAATATAAATTTTTCTACATATAGATCATGTCGAGTGTCAATCAGGATGATTGATGCTGATCATCATATCAGGTAGCCTTTTAGGCTAGCTCTATACACACACACACACACACGTGCGTGTGTGTATTTGGGCTTGGGTCTTTGTTGGGATCAAGTTGATTTAAACAAGTGGCCACAATTAGGCATGTCCATCCGGGCCGGGTAAACTCGGAGCCCGGACCCGGGCCCGGTTGCCCCGGGCCGGGCCCGAGCC
>NC_033794.1:31873973-31895608 GCF_001876935.1 Asparagus officinalis
GCCCGGCCCGGATTATTTAAATTTTAAAAAAAATTATTTTTTTTAATTTTTATACTTTTTTAAAAATCTCTTTAAAATTTAAAATATACATAAAAATTACAGAAAATACTAATAAAAAACAATAATATTATTAATAACTTAAAATAACATAAATTATAAATACAAAAAATTATAAAAATGAAAGATGATAAAAATAACTTCTTTATTAATAATCAGTAAATCATTTACAAGTATAAATTTATTTCAGAATTCGCCGCATCACAATAGATGAGTACATCCCAACTAGGTTGACACATACTTACCTATATCACTATCATTTGTAACTATTTCCAAAATAATTCATTACAAATTTAAATCTAAGAAATAAAAATTACAATTTGATGAATATTGTTTAATCTTTATATCTATCTGTTAGTCCCAACTCTTTAAATTTATCTTCAGTTCCAACCATCTAATCGATGTCTTGCGTTCGCTTCTTGTACCTCCACTAATCTTGTAAGCACATCACCGTTTGTATAGTCTACGGATCTAAGCATGTCCTGTGATCGTCGATCAAACGTCCTGCTATGCTGAAGGCAGATTTCGAACCTACCGTCGAAACTTATACTGTTAGTAAGTCACGAACCATGGTAGAATGTATAGGATATGAAACTGATCCATTTACTCTCCACCATTGTAAAATATCTAAAGCATTTTCTTGACATTTAACTAAAGAAGCAGATAAATATTCATTTATTTTAGAAACCTCTAATGATGATCCAAGTCCAGATCCACCAGTTAGCTCAGCTACCATTACAAACCTATCAAAACTTACACTTTTACCTCGGCCTGAGCTCGAAGGCGCCGAAGCTGTAGACTGTTGTGCAGCTACATTATGTCTAGCTACATACTCATCATATAAGGTTTGAAAATAATTTCTAATAACTAAATGATGAGAAGTAGCAGTAAGGGTGGATCCATCATCTAAGTCTATAATTTGTCCACCATATAATGACTGTAACAAACTTCGAAGGCCAATATCCTTCAAATATGGATCAATAAGAACCCCCAAACCAAAAACATGAGGAATAGGCCTAAAATACTTATTATATTTGCTCTCCATTTGAAAAAATATTGCTCCAAAAGTATCATTCATGCGATATTTATTAAAATTTTTGAATATTTAAAATTTGTAAAGCAGCTAAAGTAGTAATTGGATAATAACAGCCAGATAATAACATTTAGCATCATAAGAAACTTGTAACATCTCATTTAAATTACATATAATTGTCCATTCATTTTCAGTTATTCCATAAGTGCTACCAGAGCTAGAACTAGAAGCATGATAATTTATAAAATCATTTATAATTTTTTTATATTCTATTGCCACACTTAACATTGCATAGGTGGAGTTCCACATATGGTCAACATCTTTTAGAATTAGTGTGGATTTATAAATTTTTTTCCTTTTGCAAAATTATTTCCATCTTTTAATTCTTTATTCAAAAGCATTATGCATATTAGCAATTATTCTAATATTTTCTATCATGGGTTTAATTTCAGTACATGCACTTTGAACACTTAAATTTAAATAATGACAGATACATCTAATATGAAAAAGATCACCATGACATGACAATGACAGAGTTGTTTTGATAAAATTAACAGCTACATTGTTATTACTTGCATTATCTAGTGAAAGAGAAAATATTCTTTGTTTTGATAAAATTAACAGCTACATTGTTATTACTTGCATTATCTAGTGAAAGAGAAAATATTCTTTGATCAATTTCTAGTTTCATAAGTTCTTCAATTATTAAATTTATAATATTAATACTAGTATGTGACTCTTCAATTGTAATAAATGAAATAATTTTTTTAAACATTTGCCAATTTTCATCAATCCAGTGTGCTATGATACATAAATAACCAGTTTGTGCTCTGGATGTCCAAATATCAGAAGTTAAACAAAATCTACAGTTTAAATTTTTAAAATAAGAAATTATTTTTCCTTATTTCTCCTGATAATGTTTTAAAATATCACGTTGACAGGGTTGACGAGAAAATTTTGTAAATGCGGGATAAAAACCATCTCTAAACATATCTTCAAATTTATCATCTTCTATTAATTTAAAAGGAAGGTTTTTAAGAATGATAAACATGATTATGCATTTCTTGGCTCGGGCAGCGTCATAATTCTAACTACCGAGACTACCAGAAGAGGAGAATTGAGAAATTATAAATTGTCGGATGTCACCTTGAGGATTCTGGCCTTTGTTGTGTTTTCTATATGGCGTTTGAGGTGGTTGGTGCCGCTCTTATGATGAGCTTGGAAAGTCTAGCCGCACAACGCACATTTAGCCTTCTGGGTGAGGATCCTACCGTGTTCATCCTTGGTGACGTCTATCTTCTCAAAAAAAATTCCACACATCGGATCTCGGTCATTTAGGTGCTCTTGGTGCAGATTCGTGGCCTCCGGATTCGGGATTAACACCGGTAGGACCGGTAGGAGTAGTTGTTGTAGAAGGACTTATTTCAAGATCGGTAGGAGATAGATTTTGCTATTAATAATCAGATTCAGAAGCCATTTGATGGAAGGATTAGAAAGTATATGAAAATATTAGAGAGTATAAGAGAGTATAAGATTGTATAAGAGAGTATTAGAGAGAAGTATATGGGTTTTGGTGTGAGGAGAAGAAGTGAAACCCCCTCTATTTATAGAGTCAGCCTCCTAGGCAAATGACCAAAAAAACCTCACAAAATAGCCGTTTTAGGGGCAAAACGATCAAAACGACCAATTTGGCTGTTATGGCCGAGCCGGCCAGGCCCGACCCGGCTAAAACAGTCACATTTGTGACTGTTTTCGCCTAACGGTCACCTTTGGTGACCGTTGGCGCCGGGCCGGGCCGGGCCGGGCTCCAGGTCTGGGCGACCCGGTTTCTAAGCCTGATCGGCAACTGCTATCAGGCTGGGCCGGGCCGGTCGCCGTCGAGCGGATCCGGACCCGGACCCGGATCATAGCCCGGGTTTCCGGGCCGGTCCCGGACCGCGGGGCTGTTTTGGAGAGCCCTATCCACAATGGTTACTGACCAAGGAGATTCACATGAGCAAAAAGTCCACGGACACATATATGCACACTTGTACATGCTAGTCCACGGACGCATATGCACACTTGCAGTTGCTTGCTCTACTTAGGCTTAATAAAAGACTTAGTTGAAAAATAAACACCTATCATTGAATTATATTCAATAATTCATAACAACTAACCGGGACCTCCAAAATTTTCAAAAATTTTAGACGAGTCATCTATGGTTAGTGCTAATGGCAAGAACTCAAGCTGAACTTGCACGAAACTAATTATGAATTTAACTGCTTCCAGCTTAACTACTAAAACTATTTGCATAAAACACCCCAGAAGACCATATAATTAGTAACTCATATTTTTCTGAATTATTTATGATAAATTCCTAAATAATAGAAACTAATTTATTCAATTTCTAACGAAAATTATTAAAGATACCGGAATATCGTAACATCATTTCACAAGTGTTACAAAGACTAATATATTGAGGATAATTTGTAAATATGGAAGATGTGAGGTGTATGTATGTAGAACCCTAATTGAAAATATTGACTCTTTTACCATCAAGAAGGAGAAAATTGCTTTTTGACAAATAGACACCTGAGGATAAAATAATGGGCAATTTTCACTCAAGAGATTTATTTGCAAAAAAGAACTAGAGGGGGCAATAATTTCAAAATGACGATACTAATGGGGCCTATTTGTGTTGAGCTAAAATCTATATTCAAATTTTAGATAAGAGTGGTACTATTTTGCCCATCGGCTAATTTCCTTTCCTTGTTTGTGTTTCGAATTTTTTTTTTTCAAAATAGACAATTTCACAAAACTAATTACCATTTAAAACCTTTTTATAACATATTTATCATTTTCAATCTAGTTTTAGTGATGTCAGCTGAAACTAGGTCAATTTTTAAAAAACCGTTTACAAATTCTATGGGATTTTCAATTCCGTAGGGTTTGATCACTCAATTAACTACAAGGGATTGCCAATCCCGTGTAGATTAACTCAAATAAAGTCCATGGAATGCAATCTCGTGGACTTCATTTGCGTAGTAAAACTCTACGGGATTTGCAATCTTGTAATGTTTATATTTCTAATACAAAACTCTACATGATTGATATTCCCGTAGAGTTAAACTTAGCTACAAACCACAACTTTACAGGCTTAGGTTTCACCCTATTACATATACATTATATTCGCACTAAAACCTAGATTGCAGTCCATAATATCATCCAAAACATACACAATACAATAATATACACGGTCATAAAATCAGTATCTCTCTTACATCAATTTGACCACAAACCAGAAACACGCAATCCAATATACATAGTTCAAATCTCTTATCATACATAATCCAAATATATATATAAAAAGTAACATACATTCAAGCATGTGTGTGATGCCCATATTTTCACACATGGCTGTAGTCCAAGGTGAACCCAGAGATGTCAAATCTGCTATGTACCCACACCATGCAACAACAAGTTTCACCAATCACAGCAATATCCTCTAGTGAAAATAAAAATAAAGTGCAGGTACAAACATGCAATAGAAGAAAATAATTGTAGCTGACATGATATAGGAAAGAGTGTCTCATAAATAAATCATGTCTCAAAGAACAAGTTTGGGATACATCTGACATTCTGAAATATATAAATATATCACAACACAAATCAACTAAGAATGTACCAAGGCTCACAGCCTTTACAAAGTGAGAAATAAAGAAAAACTCTAATAACTGAATATAGAGTCAACCTATTATGGAGTCTCATCTGCTAGCTCATATGACGACAACTATGCATGAACTCCACCATTATGCGACACTCCGATGCTCTGAACCGCCTGAAAGGGAAATAAAAACAAAAAGAGCAACAACAAAAGCGTCAGCGCGCTAAAACAAGATCACCTCCATCCGCCCCCAGGGGAAAGGGCTACTACATGTAGTGGAGACTCTATTTATTAAGCATAGTCTACCTAGAAATCCTTTTCCCCCAAAGCTAGTGAATACAAACTCAATAATGACTAAAGTAGAAGCATGTAGGCATAACATCATACTCAACATCAGAGTAAAAAATATGTCTTGTGTTCTAGCAAGGTGAGTCTCTCAGATGTAAAACTACTCAAGAAATGAGTTATATCACATTTAGTGTCTGTCCGCCAAACACATTGGGCTATCAAGTCATATAAGTTATCTTTTCTGATTCTTCTCATCTACTAGCACCCCCGTGCATGACAACAATTAAGCATTTCAACCTCTGCGCATAACTATACGCAAACGAAGATATAGGTTCCTTTGCCTCTGTGCACACTCGTGCGGATACAACGACATAGGTTCCTCGACCTCTGCGCACTCTAATGCGGATACGATAACTTAGGTTCACCGACCCCAGCGCACTCTAGTGCGGATACAATAACATAGGTTCACCAACCTCGACGCACACTTGTGCGAATACAATAACATAGGTTCACCAGCCTCAGCGCACTCTAGTGCGGATACAATAACATAGGTTCACAAACCTCAGCACACTCTAGTACGGATAAAATAACATAGGTTCACCAACTTTAGCGCACTCTCGTGCGGATACAACGATATAGGTTCACCAACCTCAGCGCACACTCGTGCGGATACGATGTCAAGCGAAAAGTGTACTCGAAACCATACTTAACCAAAACCCCCCTCTAGGGTACCAACACGTGTACTATGACACTATTCATGAATAATTATGACCACATATGTACTATCATACAACTCGAGCCTCGAGCTCGCATTTCAAATCAAAACAACACAATATTAGGAAGATCAACCTTAGTAGTCAACTACTAAGCTTAGTAGTCAACTACACTGAGTCTATTCAGACTCTTTAAAACATGAATCAGTATTAGTAGTCGACTACTCTATACATGCATTAGACTACTCTGTAATCAGACAGTTTGTGTAGAACAAACTAGACATTAGTAGTCGACTACTACTCTTAGTAGTCGATTACTAAGTAGAAACATGTACACACTCGTGTACATACAATACTTAGCAATCGCCACATGTTTATCATGCTTTAATATAGTACAAAGCAAGTAATAATAAAACAAAAGAATCATCTTCATGATTATTTAAACCCTTAATTCAACTAGTTAGGTTTAATCTTCTCATTAGTCAAGAAATTGACAAAGCCCTAGTTATCGATTAAATTAGTATGAACATGCTTGCATATTAAGCTTGAAATTTATATAATTTTATTTATTCACATTTATAGAACCAAAATACTCCAAACCTAGGGTTTAATCAGACTTAATTAACATGTAAGCTCTTTACATCACAAGGTTAGGGTTTTGAGCATAATTAGCACATAGAAAACAAGATACAAACGAAGATCTGCACTCCTTTAATAATCATGATCACGGTTCTATTATAAACAGCAAGCAAAACATGTAGATCTAACATCAGGTTAAAGGTTTATATCTCAAAAATCCTCTTCTAATCATGTTAAACAGTTAGATCTAAGCATCAAAATGACCATATTACTCAATAAACCCAAGGTCTACACTATGGGTAAGGTTTGGATGCATGAGATCTTGCCTCAATCATGGTGTTGATCTCCTGAACGTGTGTGCAAACTCCTTTCCTCAGCTACGCCCTTGATCTCTCCCTCTGCTAGATATCACGTCTCAAAAAACCTCGAGGAACTCAAAAATCGGCTCTAGGGTTTAGGAGGAAGGAGATGGTTGTAAACTCTGGTGAATTCTCTCAGGAATTAGGGTTTTTACATGTTTAAGAACTGAAGATATCAATTGGGTTCGAAAACAATACGAATCCGACCTGAAAACTAAAACTTGGCACGTCCAGGAATCCCCGATAGTCGACTACTCCTGCTTAGTAGTCGACTACATTGTAATATATAAGATTCTGCCAATTGATTACGGGCTCTTATAGTCCATTAGTCAACTACTAAGGGTCTGTGCAAGCTGATGCATTCTCATATTCGGGAATATATAGCCGAATTGATCTCAAATTAATTCCTAATGTACCCAAACATCAAAATATGCTATTTATCACAGTATAACATATTAAATATCATTTATCATATAATATTCAAATTTTTGGGGTTTTACAATGTGTCCCATCCTTCCTCTCACTCCCTTACCTATTTCCCATCCCTGAGTCATCCCTGACGTCTAGTACGAGCCTTAATGATCTCATTATCTGACTGTATATATAGATATGTAGGTGGTGGATGTGCACGTGGATCCTTCACCCTAGATTGCGCATGATGAGAAATGTCAGCTCCATTATCAATCACATGGTGAGAAGTGCCAACTTCATCATCAAGCAGAGTAGGAAATCTCAGTCTATGTCTTCATCGCTAATACATCGCCATGTGTTGATATGTTATGTCCTCATTTATGATTGTCACTATGATTCTTATGGAGGACAATGACAATCATCCTTATAATCTTGTTGAACACCGATAATAATTTTGGATCATTAATCTTAGCAATACTCTTAGTTATATGTTCTTCAAACTCATCGATGTTGATATCTACATTGTTTGATAAAAGATAGATAACTTACCAAATCATATGATTTCAAAAAAGTGAATTCTTTTTAAGGGGTTTTTAGATTTTAGACCCTTGAATCATATGTATTTTGATATTAGTCTCTCAAATCTTCATATTATGATATTAGTGCCCTAAATCACTTTAAAGTGTTGGCATTAGTCCCTCAAGTTAGTTGATGTTAAATTGGGTAAGGAACATTCAGTTTTCTTTAACCTTTTTATTAAATGGACATCATATCATTCAGTTCACAATGTCCAAATCCATTAATATCAAAATATGAAGATTTGAGGGCCTGATATTATAATACTAAAGATTTAAGGGACTAATATCCCTTTTCAATTGAGTTTAAAATCTTACATAATATTTTTGATTATTCCGCTAGATATGTACCTCTCTGATGGTGGGCGTCGTGTGACTTTAGCTCAAGTAATATCCATCTAATGTGATATCCCAATATCAATGCATATACTATGTATACATTATGAGATTATTTCTCTGATGACGTATCGCATGTTGCTTGTCATGTTAGCTGTTTATGTAGACTTTATGCTCTTTCTCCAATCTATATGATGTGATCCCCACTGTCGCACTCGCTTTTCTATCAAAACAGGGTAAGGCACATGTTGTGATAAATGAAACTGTAGCAAAATACGATCAGGCATATACATCTATCAATCTCAAAACAAATCAAGGATACTCTGGCTCTCCATGCATCAGCACCCTCTCTACAAACAGGTGTAAGGAAATTGACAACTTTCGTATATGGCGTCCAATTGAACTAAAAAAATCAAAATCACAATTAACATGAATTTGATATACAATAGAATTGTAATATAAACTTTGAAAGGACTAGGAGAAAATTTTTGCCTACTTCTGTTGCATCTTGTCTAGTAATTTTTATAAATATTTGCATGTTTGGTCTGGGTCTCATTGTTCGCCTCGTCACATTCCACGTCTATAACATTAAGAATTATCAGAAATATTCACATAAAGAAAGCTATACCATGAAAATAGTTATAATATCATATTTATATACCCACGTACTAATGGAAGCTGACTCTTTAGATCGTGCTCCACTATCTTGTAGGTCAGCTAATATATAAGCGTTCCCACGACCAAATTTGTAGTAATGCAATGCAAGCCTTGAACTCCTTATTCTCCATCAAGGATACATTGACCAAATCTCTGTAATGGTATGCCAACACTGCACTACCCCACGAAAGAGTTCTACAGACCTCCTAGTCCTCAAGCAGGGGTAACCAACGATAATGTACACGCTCTTTGCTCGCCTTCGAAAATAGCATAGCACCTATCATGTACAAGATATATGCACTGCAAAGTACCAAATCGTATCCACTGTGGCGTTAGCAAGTATCGGTCCCTAAAACCACTCGTGAATCTAACTAAGCTTCATCGCGCCATTATGGAGATTAGAAATATCACATAATATCTGTTAGATGTTTTGTTCATGAAAAGGCAATTTTGCCATTGTGGATAGTCTCGCATTAGAAAAGGAGATGAATAGTATAGGATATATAATGGTTCTCTCCTTATTGGGCTTTGAATAGTGTTTTGGGTTTTGTGGGCTTTACATATCTATCTCACACGCGCGCGCGTGCACGCACGCAATGCCTCGTCATGCCACGCCATGCCTTGCCTCGCTCGCACGTGCGCTCCATGCCACGCCGCACCGCACACGCACACAATTTTGCTTCTTAAGCTTTTATTTTACATGTTTTACACGTTTTATAACGGCTGCATGTGGGTAACGGAAGCAAGATTCGTGCGTAACGGTTCCTTTGATTCAGCGGGGGTTACACTTCTCCTCACCTATATAAGCAGCCGTAGACCTCATTCAGATATACAACAATGAGAAGAACAACTTTCAAAAGCTCTCTTTCTCCGCTCTCTTTCTCCACTCTCTTTTCTCCCAAGTTATTTTGGCTACACTTTTACATTTATATTTTGGGCAATCGTTTTCGTCTGAGCATAAGCTCTGTGACTCACGCCCGAGCGCAGAGGTCGGCCGATTCTGGGGGTTTTTACCTCTAGGGGAGAGGGGACAGATTGCGCCAGGACGATAGGCGGGTCCTTAATCTTCTAGAACAGTGATATCACGACTGCTCCCGATTAAGCCTGAATTTTCTAACTCTTAATTTTAGATTTTATATTATTATTATATTCCTATTTTGACAGCAATCTAGAAGGTTGATTTTTTTACTGTTAATTTTAAATCTGCATTTTTAACCAATAGTTAACTGTTTTAATTTGTTAACTAATTAATTTTATTTTGCTGCTACTGTACTTAATTTCTGTATCTATCACTTTTCATATGCATATATACAGTAAAGGAACAAGAAATCTTTAAGTGCGGTTTAAGTTTTCTTGGATTAGTTGGTGTCTCAGGTAAGGTTTAAGGGTTACGTAAAGCGCTCAGCAAGTAACGAGGTACTTAATAGATCTTTGATCAACCTCTAGTACTATCCTTACCTGGCCAAACTACCCGAGTAAAACTTTAATCTTTTCACTTTTAGAGTTTTTGGTTAAGAGCGGGTTTAATTAAGTTTCTGGTCTAGTAGTATTGACAAAATCCTTTATTCCATCAGATTCCATCTATCTAGACTAGTAAACTCGAATTGGACTTATGGTAATTCTTGATCATTCAAAAAGTGTCAAACCTGAGAAGTTCACTGGTGTCAACTATAAACGGTGGGCTAATCAGATGAGATACTGGCTCACTACCTTAGGTCTCTTATCTGCTATTGACACTCCTGAGTCTTCTACTAGTGGTTCACAACCTTTGACTCCTGATCCTGAACAGCCTGCTCCTTCCACTTCTGGTTCTGGTGCTAGCTCATTTTCTAGCTCTATGAAACCAAAAAAAATCAATTATCATTGTTGTCATAGGATTCTTAGTGCAATTGCGGACAACCTTTATGACATATACTATGAGTTCAAAACCGCAAAAGACCTATGGAATGCCCTTGAAACAAAATATGACTATAATGATGCCGGAATTCTGCGTTTCACTTCTTCCTCCTTCAATAAGTTCATGATGGTTGATGACAAGCCTATTAATGAACAAATTCATGAATTCCTAGATTTTCTCCGTCATCTCCAATGAAAAGGAAACACTTTTACTAACAACTATAAAGTTTCCTGTCTGATTGATAAACACCCTCCCTCCTGGTCTAGATTTGCTGGAGATCTCCGACACAAGCAAGAAGATCTAACTTTAACTGAAGCCCTCAAGGCTATTCGTATTGAAGACCAGCATAGGCAAAATTCCAAAACCAAGAATGAATCAAAGCTAAAGTAAACTTGGTAGAAGATAAGCCTAAATCTAGGAATTTCAAACCCAAATGGAAGAAATTCAAGAAAAACCAACAACCTTTCAACAAATCTTCCTTCAAATTAAATCCTAACTCTTCCAGCCATAAGTCTGATAGAAAGTTCTGCTATGTCTGTGGTAAAACCAATCACATGGCTCCTAACTGTTTCTTTCGGAAGAAGGAACCGGCCAAACCTGCCCCTTAAATGGATCAAACAAAGTAAATATGATTGAAATGAATCCAACCTCCTTCAGGTTAGCCTCTTCATCTCATCTTGTAAATTCTCTAACTTCTTTCACTGATTGGTATTTGGATTCCGGAGTAAATATCCACGTCTGTAATGATCTCTCTTGGTTTTTAAATTATCAATAATCACGTGGAGGAAGCATAAGCTTAGCAGATGACCCCACTAAACCAATAATAGGAAATGGACGTATAGAACTCACCATGACTTCTGGGAAAGCTCTGCATCTGCAAGGCGTTTATCATGTTCCTTCTCTCCGTCACAATCTGATTAGTGAATCTCTTCTTCTAAGAGCTGGTTATAGGATTGTAAAAGAATCCAACAAATTTGTGATTACAAAGAGTAATGTTTTTATAGGAAAAAGGTTTTATCTGTAATGGTCTTTTCAAACTCAATGTAATCAATTCCAGTTCTAATGAAATTCCTAAGCTTTCTGTTGCACAAATTGTTGAGTCTTGTGATGTTTGGCATGCACAACTTGGACATGTCAATTTCCAAACCTTGCAGAGAATGAGTAAATTAAACCTTATTCCCAAATCTTCTCATGATCCCTCATCTAAGTGTGAAATCTGTGTTCAAGGGAAACACACTAAAAAACCCTTCAAGTCTATAACTAGAAACTCTGAACCCCTCGAATTTATTCATAGTGATGTGTGTGACTCAAACCCCCTTCAAGTCTATAACTAGAAACTCTGAACCCCTCGAATTTATTCATAGTGATGTGTGTGACTCAAACCGAGTTCTCACCCGAGGGGGTAGGAGGTATTTTATGACTTTTATAGACGATCACTCCAGATGTTGTTACACCTATCTTCTCAAAACTAAAGATGAAGTCTTAGATGACTTTTATAGACGATCACTCCAGATGTTGTTACACCTATCTTCTCAAAACTAAAGATGAAGTCTTAGATAGGTTTAAGGTGTACAAAGATGAATCTGAGAACCAACTTCACAGAAAGATCAAGATACTTAGATCTGATCGGGGGGGAGAGTATACCTCAAATCATATGACTGAATATTGCCAAGAACATGATATTATTCATGAGGTTACTACTCCCTATACACCACAGTCTAACGGGATAGCTGAACAAAAGAATAGAACCCTAATGGACATGGTAAACTGTATGTTACTCAGTTCAGGAGTACCTGAAAATCTCAGGGGTGAAGCTCTTCTTTCTGCTTGCTTCATTCTCAATAGGATTTCCAAAAAAAATTCTGATACAACTCCTTATGAATATTGGAAGGGAAAATCTCCTAATTTGAACTCCTTCCGGGTTTGGGGTTGCTTGGCTAAAGTAGCTATTCCCGAACCTAAGAAGAGAAAAATTGGTTCTAAGACTGTAGATGTTGCTTTTATTGGATATGCACTAGATAGCAATATTAACAGATTTCTAGTCATCAACTCTGAAATCGGTGACATATCCAACAATACCATCATTGAAGCAAGAGATGCAGTCTACTTTGAAAACATCTTTCCTTTCAAATCTAAAATCTCAGAAAATCCCAAATCATCTCTTCCTTCTGATCTACCATCTTCCAGTTCTTCTCAACCTCTTGATATTGAACCTCAAAGAAGCAAAAGAGGTAGAATCAAAAAGGAATTTGGAGAAGACTTTCTAACCTTTCTTGTTGAAGGTGATCCAAGCTCATACCAAGAAGCAATGGATTCACCTGAATCTCCTTTCTGGAAAGAAGCCATTGATAAGGAAATTAAATCTATCATGGAAAACCACACTTGGATACTCACCGAATTACCTCCCGGCTGTAAACCAGTTGATTGTAAGTGGATATTCAAGAAGAAATTCAGAGCTGATGGTTCCATAGATAAATTTAAAGCTAGATTAGTAGCTAAAGGCTATACTCAACAAAAAGGCATTGATTATTTTGATACCTACTCTCTTGTAGCTCGAATCTCTAATATACGAATATTATTAGCCTTTGCTGCTATCCATAAGCTGATTATATATCAGATGGATGTAAAGACTGCTTTCCTAAATGGTGATTTACATGAAGAAATCTATATGCACCAACCTGAATGCTTCATTGCCAAGAATCAGGAAAATAAAGTCTGTAAGCTTGTTAAATCTTTGTATGGTCTTAAACAAGCTCCTAAACAATGGCACCAGAAATTTAACAACGTCATTGCACAATATAGCTTCACTGTGAATGAACACGATAAATGTGTCTATTCTAAAGTGATAAACAATGACTATGTCATTCTCTGTCTCTATGTTGATGATATCCTTATCTTTGGAACAACACTTGAATTAATTTTAAAGGTTAAGGATTATCTTTCCAAAAGCTTTGATATGAAAGACTTAGGTCTTGCTGATATGATACTTGGAATGAAAATCACTAGAGACACTAGAGGAATATCTTTGAGTCTTTTCCATAGCATTAAGAAAATACTAATCAAATTCAACTTTCATAACTCTAAACATGTTTCCACACCTTATGATTCTTCTATATCCTTGAAGAAGAATGAATGTGAACCTGTCTCCCAGCTAAAGTGTTCTCAGTTGATTGGATCTCTTCTTTACATATCCAATCGGACCAGACCCGATATAGCTTATGTTGTAGGGAGACTGAGCCGGTATACTAGCAACCCTAGCAAAGATCATTAGACTACCTTAGAAAGAGTATTCAAATATCTGAAAGACACAATTGACTATTGCTTGACTTACACTGGTTACCCTGATGCTATAGAAGGATATAATGACACCAACTAGGTCACAGATTCTAACAGTGTAAAGTCTATATCTGGATATGTATTTCTTTTTGGTGGTGCACCTGTATCCTTGAAATCTTGTAAGCAAACTATAATTGCCAGGAGCACCATGGAGTATAAATTGATTGCTCTTGATATTACTTGCACAGAAGCCGAATGGTTAAAAGATCTTCTCTCTGAACTTCCTTTGGTCCCTAAACCCTCTCCTCCTATTTCCATTCACTCTGATTCTAGATCTACCATAGAGCTTCTAAAGCAAGTATATGTAAATAAAAAACATAACATACATATTCAAATAAGATATAAGTCTGTACAACGCCTGTTAGGCAAAGTTGTGATCTTGGACTTTGTAAAGTCTGAGAAAAATCTTATTGACCATTTGACTAAGGGATTATCCAGGAATGTGGTTATGTATTCATCGAGGGAGATGGGATTAAACCCATAAATGAGGTCACTGACAGCGGTAACCCAACCCTTATTTGGAGACGTAGTCCCAATGTTGGTTCAATATGGTAGAAACAAGCTGGACAAGTGACTCTCGTGTGGAGCATCGACCTAGATATATTTATATATCATTATGTAGTATTTGCTACTACCCATTCTCTATGATGTTGATGCTCTTATGATACAGCTGGCTAGGCTGAGTTTTACTCTTAATAAGTCTAACGTGTGTATTGTGGGGGTATTAAATAAACAGCTATAGTACCATTTGAGGACTTACCTACGTGAGAGGAACCGTGATGACCGCGGTTGGGGGGGGGGCAATGCTGACCCCTAGAAACTCTCATGAGTCGGGTTTTTTTAGCATGGCCTTTAACGCTCAACCCGCTTATCTCAATAGATGAAAACGTATTGTGTGTGTTTTTATCAATACCTGATTCAAGGGGCCTAATTCAAGGCCTGGTCCATTATGTCCCTCAGGTGGTGATGAACTCACTACGGAAAGGTTCAAAGCCGAAAGCTACCTCTCCCGAATTCACGATACGAAAGGTTGCCCAGCCTATATTTATTTTTTGATTTATTGATTTATTTATTTATTTATTTTAGTTTTCAGTCAATATTGCCTTTTGGGGAGACTGTTGGATGTTTTGTTCATGAAAAAGCAAATTTGCCTTTGTGGATACTCCCACATTGGAAAATGAGATGAATAGCATAGGGTATATAATTGTTCTCTCCTTATTGGGCTTTGAATAGTATTTTAGGTTTTGTGGGCTTTGCATTTCTATCTCACACACGAGCGCGCGCACGCATGCCACGCCTCGCACGCGCGCGCCACGCAGCACCGCACACGCACATATTTTTGCTTCTCAAGCTTTTATTTTGCACGTTTTACACGTTTTGTAACGGCTGCATGCGGGTAACGGATTTTGCTTCTCAAGCTTTTATTTTGCACGTTTTACACGTTTTGTAACGGCTGCATGCGGGTAACGGAAGAGAGATTCGTGCGTAACGGTTCCTTTGATTCAGCGGGGGTTACACTTCTCCTCACCTATATAAGCAGCCGTAGACCTCATTCAGATATACAACAACGAGAAGAACAACTTTCAAAAGCTCTCTTTCTCCACTCTCTTTTCTCCCAAGTTATTTCGGCTGCACTTTTACATTTATATTTTGGGCAACCGTTTTCGTCTAAGCATAAGCTTTGTGACTCACGCCCGAACGCAGAGGTCGGCCGATTCCGGGGGGTTTTACCGCTAGGGGAGAGGGGACAGATTGCGTCAGGGCGATAGGCGGATTCTCAATCTTCTAGGGCAGTGACATCACGACTGCTCCCGATCAAGCCTGAATTTTCTAACTCTTTAATTTGAATTTTATATTATTATTATATTCTTGTTTTGACAGCAATATCCTCTAAAATAAATCCTCCCAATGGTGGTCATCAGTCCCTGTAACACGTGGACCATCTACCCCGAATCTAAGTATGTCTGATACATCCTCTAGTGTGACAGTGCACTCCTCTATACACATATGGAAGGTATTGGTTTCTAGACTCCATCTATGAATCAAAGCACAGATTAGGGCCCAGTCAAGCTTGATCCATCACCCTTCAGAAGAACCAAGGAAACCGCCCCGCACGACGATCTGTCACAGTCGATCATCTTGTATCTCCCAGCTGGTGGAATACTCTGCATTGTTGGATTTAATCTAATAAATCTATTTGTGGGCACATATGATTAATCAATGTGTATTGCTATCTTTCAGGATAACCCACTAAAGTGATCAATTAAGTTGGGTTAATGGGTATTTAAATATAATCATGGGGTTATATGTGCAGATACCAGGTTGTAATTGTGATTTATTGAGGGGCTAAATTACAAAAGTACAACATCTATAAATAAGGGGTTATGGTCCCTAATCTAGGGTTACTACATTCTCTAATTCTCTTCAACCCCATCTAAGAGAGAATTTCGGCTAAAGAGAAAACCCTAAGGTTAAAAGATCCAAAACCCAAAATCAAGATCAAGCAATGGATTCAGGTATAAGCTTCCGCTCTTTTAGATTTTTGTTAATCTCTTTGAATTAATCATGGCTATATGGTTTTAGATCTCAAGTTTTATGATGTAGATCTAACAAGTGGTATCAGAGCCACCTTGATTAATTCTTAGGGATTTAAGTCTTATTGGGTTTTTGATCTTAAATCTCTGGTTAAAAGATTCAATTTTTTGGGTTCGGATGAACAGTAATGTTCGGTGAACAGTAACGAAATTTTTTTTTTCGGGTGAAAAGTAAAGTTGTTTTTCGGATGAACAGTAACTGAAAAAATCGCCGGTGAACAGTAACTTTTGGAATTTTTTGGCCTTTTCTTTGATTTTTTCTTCAATTTTTTCCAATTCTGGATCTGTTTTGAAAAATAAAAATCAAAGATTCTTGGGTTTGACGGCGGCGATTTCAGTTTGAAACCCTAAGGGTTCATGGCGAAAATTGAGGAGGTGGTTACCTCAAACGAACTTTGCGTTCGTTCCAAGGATGAACTCTGCGTTCAATTTTTAACGAACTTTGCGTTCGTTCTCAGGTTGAACTTTGCGTTCATTTTTAACGAACTTTGCGTTCGTTCTCAGGTTGAACTCTGCGTTCATTTTTTTAACGAACTTTGCGTTCGTTCTCAGGTCGAACATTGCGTTCGTACTCAAGGATGAACTCTGCGTTCAATTTTAACGAACTTTGCGTTCGTTCTCAGGTTGAACTTTGCGTTCATTTTTTAACGAACTTTGCGTTCGTTTCCAGGTTGAACCCTGGGTTCATTTTTTAACGAACTTTGCGTTCGTTCTCAGGTCGAACATTGCGTTCGTACTCAGGTTGAACTCTGCGTTCAATTTTTAACGACCTTTGCGTTCGTTCTCAGGTTGAACTCTGCGTTCATTTTTTAACGAACTTTGCGTTCGTTCTCAGGTCGAACATTGCGTTCGTACTCAGGTTGAACTCTGCGTTCATTTTTTTTAAACGAACCTTGCGTTCGTTCTCAGGTCGAACATTGCGTTTGTACTCAGGTTGAACTCTGCGTTCATTTTTTAACGAACTTTGCGTTCGTGCTCAGGTTGAACTCTGCGTTCATTTTTTTAAACGAACCTTGCGTTCGTTCTCAGGTCGAACATTGCGTTCGTACTCAGGTTGAACTCTGCGTTCATTTTTTAACGAACTTTGCGTTCGTTCTCAGGTCGAACATTGCGTTCGTGCTCAGGTTGAACTTTGCGTTCATTTTTCAAACGAACCTTGCGTTCGTACTTAAGTGAGTCTCGTACTCAATACAGTCGAACCTTGCGTTCGAAGTTAAGGGAACTTCGTGTTCATTATGGTTAAGCCTCGGCTTTTCATGGGTCCATTTTGGTATACTTAATTTATTTAATTAAGTTATGGGCCCTAATTAAGCTGTGAGACCCCAATTAAGTTTTTTGGAAATTCAGTTGATTTAAATTAAATTTTTAATTTAAATTTATTTCGGTTTTTTAATCAATTATTTAATTCAAATATTATGACACTAAGGTATTAAGGTTGTCTCTCACTCTAATTGATTAATTGAAACAAGAAGTTGCCAAAGTAACCTCTCTTGTGTAGATTGTTCATGAGGAATGTGAGATGTCTGTGTGTATGCTTTCGTGTAAATATTTAATCGGCCCAAAGGAAGGTTAATATTTATTTAGACTGTATACACATCTGCGATGATAAGCGTGTGACAATTATAAGGTTTACATGTGAATAATGAATCGATCCAAAGATAGTTTCATTATTTGACATGAGTTATTGTCAATGTTTGATCATTGCAACAAGGTATCACTTACAAGTTAATATTACTGTCCAAAGACTTGATATTAATGTTGTGCCCGATATCTTGGATGGGGACTGTCATTATTTGAATGATATTGATTATGGTTATTGATGTGAGCTTCTTTTGTTTTATTTCAGCTAATGCATCTGCTGCAACAATTTCTGCTAACATCAACTCAATTCCCATGCTAAATGGGACAAACTTCAAGGTTTGGAAAGAGAACATATTAATTGTTCTTGGCTGCATGGATCTTGACTATGCATTAAGAACTGAACAACCCCAACCTCTCAATGCGGATAGCACTCCTGATGCAAAGAAGGAGCATGAGAAGTGGGAGCGTTCAAATCGCATGAGTCTTATGATCATTAAGCGCGGCGTTCCAGAAGCCTTCAGGGGCATAGAATCCGAAGGGATTACTAAGGCTAAAGATTTCCTTGCCGAAATTGAGAAGCGTTTTGCGAAAAACGATAAGGTAGAAACAAGCACGCTTTTAGCTCGCTTGATTTCAATGAAGTATAAGGGCAAAGGAAATATCAGGGAGTACATTATGGAAATGTCTCATATTGCTTCAAAGCTTAAGGCACTTAAACTCGATCTTTGTGACGAGTTATTAGTGCATCTGGTTTTGTTGTCTCTTCCTGCACAATTCAATCAGTTTAAGGTCAGTTATAACTGCCAAAAGGAGAAATGGACTCTTAATGAGCTCATTTCATACTGTGTGCAAGAAGAAGACAGGTTGAAGCAAGATAAGACAGAAAGTGCTCATTTAGCCTATGCCTCTAAGGATAAGGGCAAGAAAATGAAGAATGATAAGGAAGCTGCTAAGGGTCCAGTTGAGAAGAAACAACATAAGGATAATTAGGGTTGTTTCTTCTGTAAGAAGCCTGGACATGTAAAGAAGGACTGTACAAAATATCACGCCTGGCGTGACAATAAGGGTACGTTCCTTGCTTTGGTCTGTTCTGAGGTTAATTTAGCTTCAGTACCTAGAAACACTTGGTGGTTAGACTCTGGTGCTACTACTCACATAAGTGTTTCTATGCAGGGTTGCCTGACCTACCGAAAGCCAAGTGATGTTGAAAGACACATCTTTGTGGGCGACGGACAATCGGTAGATGTGGAAGCAATTGGGCACTTTAGGTTGTTGTTAGGAACTGGTTATTATTTGGATTTAAAAGATACTTTTGTAGTACCGTCTTTTAGACGGAATTTGGTTTCTGTTTCTGTATTGGACAAATCAGGTTATTCTTGTTCATTTGGAATCTAAGTATGTCTAATACATCCTCTAGTGTAACAGTGCACTCCTCTATACACATATGGAAGGTATTAGTTTCTGGCCTCCATCTATCAATCAAAGCACAGATTAGGGCCCAGTCAAGCTTGATCCATCACACTTCAGAAGAACCAAGGAAACCCAGTCAAGCTTGATCCATCACACTTCAGAAGAACCAAGGAAACCGCCCCGCACGACGATCTGTCACAGTCGATCATCTTGTATCTCCCAGCTGGTGGAATACTCTGCATATGACCAACCAATGTAAGCTCTGGACTGCCTACACATTAAAGTTCAAGTACACTTTAGAAACACTTACATATAAATTCTCACAAAACAATAGAAAAGAAATAAGACAATTTACATCTTACTACGCTTGATGAACTCTTGCTTCAATCCCCATGGATTTACAGCGGAGTGACAGTCTTCTCATGTAGGTCTACCAGAAAGGAATTTAATCACAATATAGCATCCTTGAAAACATCTTTTGCAAGCTGAAGTTCATCAATAGTGAAGAGTACAACCGGTTCTCCTCCAATCAAGGTGATATGGAGCTCTGCTACCGTGTCAGAGAGGGCACCAAATGCCCCCACCGCTTTTGTACGTGGCCCACTTTTGTACGGACACGGATCAAACTTTGGCCTAGTTGCATCTCCCGTAGTGTTAGCAAGCCAGGGTTTGTTTGCTTCAAGATCAGAAGTTAGAACTTTGAGCAAGAAAGAAATTCACCACAAATCAAAGATAAAAACTTGTAGGAAGGTAAATAAGAAAGAACACACCAGATTTAACGAGGTTCGGCAACGTGCCTACGTCCTCGGGAGCCACACCACACAATTCTTTCATTAATTGAAGAAGATTACAATGCTTGCAATTGGCCTCTCTCTCTCTCTAAGATTTCTGATCTCAAAGAGCCCTCAAAACCCTCTTTTTCGTGTTCTTTTTCTCTCCTAAACCCTAGAGGGACGTGTTTCTATTTATAACAAAACACAATCCCAAACAGATTAGGATTCTAAAACGAGTCTGCCACACCCGGGTGTGGCGCACACCACACCCATGACAAATGGGGCAGATTCTGCCATACCAGGGTGTGGCAGATACCACACCCATGACAAACAGGACAGATTCTGTCACATCCTGTCACATGGGTGTGGCAGACAACACACCAGAGTGTGGTGGAGTACGTCCGTCTTGTTTATTTTCATGTGATTGTTGATTTTGATTCTAGGTTTGGGTCTCCACTGTCAAGACCAACAGTTGTAGCCTCTAGCATTAGATAAAATACATTGTCATTCTAAATATACTTATGCACGCGGTTAATTGGCCTGATGAATTTACCCAACTACACTTCAGAGATGGTTGAAGAAATTAATTGAGTACCGTTGGATTTAGGCGATTAGTTTTATCTAATATGCACTAACATGCATGTATGAAAACTGTCGACAATATTAATCCAATGTGATGAGTACCTTTTCGTGAATTTTGGCAAGTAGAGCAATTAAATAGTCCTGTAACAAAAATACAATTTACCTAGAAAAGGAAAAGAAACTAGCTAGTAACATTACCGATGACTGGTGTAAAGAGCTTGCAAACATCAAGCAAAGGCTTGGTGAGCATTTTGCCTCGCACCGACTTCACATTCTTCATTCCTTCCAACGAAGGTGTGACTAATTTAGCAAATTTATCTCTCAATTGGTAAGTTATTTTTAAATTTGTCTCTCAAATCAATAGCAAATTTAGCAATCAGAATGATTAATTTGAAATAACTTATGAGAATACGGTGACTCAATAAAAATTATGATGCTTTAAGTGACTAACTTCTTCTAATTGCTACTTCTACTCTTGAACTGTGAGATTAATCGCAAAGTAACTCATAAATTGGGGAACATAGTACAAAATTCAATGATTTGAGGGACAAATTCACAATAGCTTAACCGTGGAGGGACCTGATAGCAATTTCAATAATTTGAGGGACTACTTTCGGAGGATCTTAGCCTTAGGGACTAACGTTCGAAACAAAACTAAAAAAGTGAAGGCCCGAAACTCCATCGCAGACCAGCCGCTGAATGCTCGTTCTTAATAAGCTCACACTTCATCGCCGAATCCTCTCTATCGTTCACCGTCTTCCCTCACCCTCCTCCTTCTCCTCATGCACGGACCCGATCCGCTCCTCCGCGG
>NC_033794.1:31895617-31897116 GCF_001876935.1 Asparagus officinalis
CCGCCACGCCCTCTCCCTTTACTCCCTCCTCCTCGGATCCGGTCACCGCCCGGACCCCTCCTCCATCTCCTCCGCCCTCAAATCCTGCGCCCACCTCAACTCCAAACCCCTCGCCTCCTCAATCCATTCCCAGATCGTAAAGCTCGGCCACCAGTCCAACGTCTACACCCAAACTGCCCTTGTCGATCTCTACTCTAAACTCGACGGCCTCGACGCCGCTCGCAAGCTGTTCGACGAAATGCCGGTCAGAAATGTGGTCTCTTGGAACGCCATGTTAGCCTCCTATTTGCGAGCTGGAGACTTGGCCTCGGCCCGGAGGGTATTTGACTCGATGCCCAATAGAGACGTGGTGACATGGAATTCGATGATCTCGGGCTATGCGAAAGCTAAGCAGATGGATCGTGCTAGAGAGCTGTTCTGTTCGATGGAGGAACGGAATGCGGGGTCTTGGAACGGGATTATGAGCGGGTATGTTGATATTGGTGATTTGGAGAGTGCAAGGAAAGTGTTCGATGAAATGCCGATGAGAAGCAACGTTTCTTGGATCACAATGATTTCTGGGTACGCGAGAAACGGAGATGTTTCTGTCGCAAGGATTTTGTTCGATGCAATGGAGTTTAGAGACGTTTTTTGCTGGAATGCGATGATTTCTTGTTATGCGCAAAATGGTCACCCGGGCGAGGCGATTCAGTTGTTTAATAAGATGAGAAAGCCTGACTCGGGGGTTACTCCTGATGAAATGACATTATCTAGCGTTATATCGGCTTGTTCGCAATTAGGGGACCTGAGATTTGGATCGTGGGTAGAGGAGTACATGTGTTGTTTGGATATTAGATTGGATCACCATTTGAGTACTGCTCTTATAGATTTGTATTCAAAGTGTGGGTGCATGGACCAGGCATTTAAGCATTTCAGTGGACTGAAGACGAGGGACACAGTAGCATATAGCGCGATGATATTGGGATGCGGGGTAAATGGGAGACCTAAGGATGCCGTCAAAATGTTTAATTTGATGGCGCAGGACGAGGTTGTGCCCAACGAAGTTACATTCATTGGGCTCTTAACGGCGTATAATCACGCTGGCTTGATTGAAGAAGCTCGAGTTTGTTTTGATTTAATGTGGAGCAAGTATAATGTGTTGCCCTCAGCGGACCACTATGCTATCATGGTTGATAGTTTGGGGAGGAGCGGGAGATTGGACGAAGCCTATGAGTTGGTGAAAAAGATGCCGATGGAGCCTCATACAGGGGTTTGGGGTGCATTGCTTCTTGCCTGTAGATTGCATGGGAATGTTGAGTTAGGGGAGGTTGCTGCTGAGAATTGTATTGCGTTGGAGCCGGAGGCGAGTGGATATTATGTTCATCTGGCGAATATTTATGCTGAAACTGGAAAGTGGGCGAAGTCGAAGAAAGTACGGAGAATGATGTTGGAAAAGGGGCTGAGTAAAATGGTCGGCTGTAGTTGGGCAACAAGCTAAATGGCAAGCACTCTCTGAGCTA
>NC_033794.1:31897136-31930392 GCF_001876935.1 Asparagus officinalis
CTGGGATCCTCTACTAATACTAATATTTTCTAATGAGAATTGTGAAGAGTTGGGAGAGGGGCCCACAAGGATGAGTGAGAAAATGAAAGGCTATGATGAGAATGAAAGGTTATGATCTCCTTATTAAGAGATACTAAGAGCTTTTCATTAGTAGAGGCTCCCAACGAGGAAGACACCTGTAGTTCTATCATTTGAGGATGGGCCCCCCTATACTTTAGCACAATTGCGGATAGGCCCCCTGTAGTTCTATCATCTGAGTGGACCAGAACATTTTCAATTTTCCCACTATCTGGAAAATAGTATTTGGATTCAGTAGAAATACTGGGAGACAGATGTATAGAGCGTGATGGGTATGTCAAGTCAAGTCAAGAGCAAAGCCATCCATGCATCTATATGTGCATCATGTCACATGGTGATGTTTGGACACTAAGGCCCCTTTTGGCAAAGGGTTAATGAAGAGGGGTTAAAGAGAAGGATTAATGTACTTAGCCCATTTGATAATCTGAAAGACTAAATTATTAACCCGTTAAATAAGTTTTATTTTAGCCCTTATGATCAGTTTTAGTGTTTGGGAATAACAATGATTTTGATTATTTTCTTTATAATTAGAAGGGTTAACTCTTATTCTATCTAAATAGGAGTATTAGTAAACCCCTCATTTTGAGGGGTTAACTCATTTTAACCCCTCTAAAGGGCCCTTCTATATTTTTTATGTTTGGCAAATTATGGAGGGTTAACTCACTTTAACCCTTATATAGATTTGTTGTGTTTGCCAGGTTAAGAAGGGGTTAAATCTCCTTAACCCCTCACTTAACCCTTTGCCAAACGGTACCTAAAGTAACAACGTAAAACTTAACAATATTCAAAGTATTTCTGTCAGCCAAAAAAAAAAAACATTCAGAAAGTTTTTGATACAAAATAGTGAAACTCTGAGAGTATTTATAAACCGAAATCGCATGACATTTTCAATGGTTGGAGTGGCAAGACAAGAGAACCAAGAAAAAAAGAAACTCCATATCTACATGCGCAGCAGTTTCTCTCAAAATGCTGTATTATATTTGCAAATGGCCATAAGTTTCACAGTTTTCTAGCATTCTAATAACACTGAAGCCCTAACGTACAAACCCATGGAAACGCCCTGTTGCTTCACAGTTCTGGAGATCTTTTGAATACACAGCCTCAATAACAACCGGACAAGTTAAGCCCTTGACCCAAGCTGAATTCAGCTTGTCAAAATTTGGCTTCTGGAGTCTGAGTCTGCAATCAGTGTGGTTAATCCAAAATATAATTTGGGTTAAGTTTGACAAAGCAACCAGGAACTTTGGGTTATTTTGCACAAAACTACCATAATTAATTTATTGCAGAAAATTACCATGAACTTTTCTTCAACTGCGCAATCATGCAACAATGATGCCCGCTTGAGGCATGTGCAAGTGTGGTGTGGGGGGAGGGGGGGGGAGTGGGGGTGGGGGGGGGGGGGGGGGTTGCATGTGTATGTTTGTGTATTGGTGGCGGCGGGGACTGGGGCGGGCGGGGGGGGCGGGGGGCGGGCGCACGCGTGTGAGTCGTGTCTTTTGTCTGCCTATGTAGACAAGGGTAATACAAACCATTTATCCAAGATGTTAATGCCATTGACAACATTCAATAGTTCAGGATACTTTTCTGTAATTTTGAGAGTTATTGATAATTTTATCTGATAAAAAATTGTTTATACTAGTTTTGTGCAAAATTCCCCAGAGTTCAGCGTCATTTTATAAAATTTTCTCTCATCGTTTCCGTTAGGAATGAGAAACTAGATATGCTTTGCACAAGCGAAAAAGGTGAGTATTTACAGGAAGTGAGTTTCTGTACCTCCATATAACTCAGTTTTCACTGGGAAATTTTTGGCTTCTTCCTCAGTCACTTCACTGATAAAGCATGCAAGAGAGTTATAAACCTAAACGAATCCATGAAGATGATAAGCTCTCACTTTAAACATACCTGTCAGCTGCTTCACTTTTGCTAATCAAGGTGATGCTTTTAGAAGCAATAAGGTTAAAAAAGTCAACAAGGTCAGTAGTCTTCCATTTTTCATAAATGTGATGCAGATATCGATTGAACTCTTTTGGCTCCTAGAGAAGAATCATAAGCATATTAGTTAAATAGGTGAATATACAAATGCACATCATATTCCTAGGAAAACTAAATAGAATGACCCTAGTCAAGAAAGAACTACAACCTATTGCTAAATACCCATACAAAGACAAATATAATATATATATATCTATATTATATATATATATATATATATATATATAATATATATATATATATATATATATATATATATATATAGAGTTAGAGAGAGAGAGAGAGAGAGATGATGAAGGCAATTCTTATGTGCAACTTAAGTGGATTGGTCCAGCAAAGTTGTATCCATCATGTTGGCTTCAGGGATTCCTTGCATGATATGAAGAAGTCTTTTATATATATTAAAGAGTGGATAGAAAGCTTTGGTCGAACATAAGGTTGGTGTGCCACTTAATTGACATAAGAATCATTCTGCTCTCTCTCTCTCTCGCTCTCTATCTATATTTATATATATAAATATATATATATATATAATATATATATACTATATATTATATATATATATATATATATCAATGCGCCGCGCGCACACACACGTGTGGGGAGAAAATAAAATATATTAATGAGCTAATAACCCATTTTGCAAAATGAATACCCATAAAAGACTATATACACACACAGTGTGTGCGGGGGAATGGATATGAGCTAACAACTCATTTTACAAAATGGGCTGCCAGCTCAATGCCATGTGAGCCCCTGCTAGTCACATCGGAGTGGGGGCTTAGATGGCAATGAGCAGGTAGCTCATTTTGTATTATCACTCTGACACTAAACCAGAGGAATAAATTCAACCGTAATCACTTGTAGTGCGGATGTGCGATGGGAACAGTAGAAGACTAGAAGGGTACATATTTCAGAAATCACAACCCCAAAAAATAAGAGTTGGCATCTGTGACTATTCTTCATTATGGAGTATACCAACTACAGTTCACCAATTCTCATCTCCTAGGGGGATGATGTGAGATATATGGGCATTAAAACATGAAATTCCATGAGCAAGAATGTCCGGTTTCAATAAAATGAACGGACTACATGCTGGTAGGACTATGTCCTCTAAAATACAAGAAGTTTCTCTATGTTAAAAGAGGCCCATAACTCCGGAAAATAAAATTCAAACACTAAAAATCTATATTTAGTTTAACTATGTTCATTAAAAGGCTTCTGAATCTTAGATATTCAACAAATAGATTTAAGGCCGCCACATGTGCATTATGCATAAATAATATGTAGTAGTTGAGACCCAATATTTACTAACACAACTCTGTTTAAGAGGATTCACAAATATTACTAGTTTGATGAAACAAGAAGAGACAATCATTTTTGCACGAGTTACAGAGGCACAGTTTGCAAAATATTCAGATTTTCCTTTAAATTCAAAATCCTTGTATCATTTTCTTATAGTTTCATGACAATTTCTATATATGTCATTAATGTTAGCTCAATCTTCAACTGATACCTATGACATATATCAACATGAAATAAAATATTTCCAATTGCGTTCCTGATGAGATTGAAAACTTTGAGCTTAAATGCAGAATTTATAATGACTTCGTATCGGGAAAAAGATTAACAGTAGGAGAAGTAACTTCCCAAGAGATAGGAAAGTCACTAAACTACTATAAGAGTTTCATAAAATGCATGAAAGAAGGTTACCTGTTCAAGAATGCAACCTCTACGAAGAGCAACTAAACATTCAATTGCCTTCGGATAAGTGTTCCCTTCATAAGAATTTTCTAGCAGGTTATATATATAATCCTGCATCTCTTTGATTGCTTTTCTAACCCACTTTGAGCTATCTCTGCGAGCTATCATGGCTTCAAAATCTTGGACAGGGTTCAAATCCCCAATTTTCTGAACCTTTTCCGGAGATGAGTTCTCGATCAATTTTGCACTTCCATTTTCAGGAACCTTACTATCAGCACCCACTTCTTCATCTGAAACTGAGGATTTCTCTCTCCAAGCTCGCTTAGAGGATTTCTTTTTCTGCAATGCAGGCACGTCTTAAAATGAGAAAAACATTCCATACTTCGTGCCCTTAAAATTGCAAAAATGCACTAGGAAATGGTAAGACCTTGGGATTCTCCTTCAGCTCAAATTGGGTGCGAAAATTTTCAATCACAGGTTTACACTCTGATAACTTTTCAGGATCAGGTTCAGTTATCCTCTTAAGACTTCTGTCAAGGGAAGGAACCTCCGCCTCTGGCAGCCTTGATTTTAAGTGAAGAAAGCGATAGAAGCGCTGCATATTTATATTATCACCAGCTTGTCAGGAGAGCGATATCCAATTTGCCAAACATTTCCAACCATAGTTCAATTCAAGAGCAATATCAGTAATAATATATTTTCACGGACTCTATCAAAAAACTTAAAACTTCTGCAACTATGCCTTAAAATAATGAAAATATAACTATATTAGTGAAGTTTAGCTTCCTGTATTATTGATTAATATGCATTATGCAACAGGATGTTCTTTATATATATAATTGATTAATGATGAGAAGTCAAGATGTAGCCAAAAAAAACTATCAGATGCAATAATAATTTGAGAGGAAGAAGGCTAGTATAAGGTCATTAGGCTTGAGTATCTTGTGTTGAACATGTTGACCCAGTTGTTTTGTGCATATGAAAATAGGGTGGCTATGGGCACAAGCCTTTATCTTGAACTTTTCTATTTTCTTGAGATGAAACCCAGGCCACCTACATATCGGTTCAGTTCCCAAGCCCAAATCCATGTATAGGAAATAAATGTGTCAGGCTCGGACAAAAAACTGCTTCATTCTAAGCCACAATATAAATAAATAAATTCAGCATAATATTTACTTTTTAAGATGAATTAGCCCAAGAACCCAAAAAAAAAAAAGAGGAAACTGTCAACATCCATATTAAAGATAAAATATTAATCAGTCTTAGGATAAATTATATTGTTCAGTGAATGAAGTTTGGAAACAAAATAAATTCCAACACTAAAGCAAACATACCAAGGTAAATGTAAACAGTCAAGATAAATTTTAAATTTTTTTAAACAATCATTTCTAGACATTAAATCATACAACATGAAAGGAACTAGAATGATATGCAGCATAAAAAGTACCAGAATCTCTTTCAAGCCCTTTACCTCTAAGACTGGATTTGGTGTAAAATCAGGCTGCAATGCTTCTTCTTTATCATCAGGTGCAAGATTTAGCATCTTAACAAGGTTGTCTGCTGCCTCTTGCTGTTGCTCATTTGGTTGCCATGATGAAGGAAAATTACTAAATGATGGGAACTGAAACTCCCGAATATCCTCCGCAAATGGAAGTGCATTGAAGCAAAATGAATCTGGCTGCTCAAACAATCCATGTTTTTCTTAAATGAATGAACAAGCAAAGCATAAACTAGATCACAGCCTTATTGAGTAAGGCAAGAAGAACTCATGGAGAAGAAAAAAAGAAAAACCTTACAATATTATCCTTGCAGGATATGTTGGGTGTCAACACACCGACAACAACATTTCCTTGACCTTGCCTCCATACACACCGCAAAATTGCAACCTTGTTCATTTGTTTCATTGCTCTTGCTATGGCAGAGCATGCAACAATGGCTTTTGTATTGCCCGGTTCGGGAATAAAGATGTTGACATCCTTCATATAATAGTGCCTTCATCAAAGTTGGAAATGAAAAAAAATTAAAAAATCATTTTTCCGAAAAGTCTCCAAAGAATTTTCATTGCCATGAAACGAATAATTAGCTTTATGACATGAGCTGAAGTATTTTCATATAAAAAGTTTCAGCAAAAATCAGGCAGAAGATATAGTCAAATCAAAGCACAAATTTTCATTGACTTCAAAAATGCATATTTAATACAGTTAAAAGTTTTAAGGATATGTTGGTGGTCTCTCCTAGTGACCTTGATACTGTGCAAGCTTTTGCTTAAGGAATTTAGTTCTGAGATGTAAAATACTTCGTGCATCCTTCTCCCTAATTCTAGCAAAGAAATTTATGTTCCTACATAAAACGTGTATGCATGTATGAATTCTTCAACATTTATGTAAAGAAACTAAGAAATATTTCTCATAAGTAGTAACTATTCATCATAACTAAACCATAGAATTATGTGAGGCATATTCCTGCCATAGAATTATATGAGGCATATTCCTGAGATGTGCACATTTTCAAGGTTTCTTGCAAATGAAAGACATAGCAATCTGTTACTAACTAATAATCCATTTCATAGTACGGTAAAGTAGATTTTCACCGCATTATGTTGGAGGCATCTGTAAATCCTAAGACCTTCACACTTTTCTCAGGTTTAAACTTGACTGCCTCCCATTCTGCAGGTGATATAGGAACAACTTGTGGTCCATAACGATAACCCTTGATTCTTTGCTCTGGAGGAACAATTTTCTCAGGGTTCTCAATGCTTTTGTATTCAAAATCCATTTTGACTTCATGAGTGGCATATCTATCAGTTGGAGGTGCTTTGTCAGAGAATTTCTTCAATGTAGGAAACTTTTCTTCTGATGTCTTCTTGTATACCCATACCTGCATTAAAGAACATGAGAAGTAGAAGATTATAAAGATATATTTTTACAGTAAAGCAGAGTTTACATTGGCTGCATTCAAGTAATATTTTGCAAATCAGTTTTATGTCTCATGACACCAATACTAAGTGATGCCACAGAATGGGTAAACATAATAAAAGATCAACCACATGACTGCAAATGTGATATAGGAACAAAAGAAAGGTCCAAAACACAAAGCTTAATCATTGACTGCACAGCTATAATGCATTTTGGACATGAAGTTGTAATTGTCAGTTTTACTAATTGTTTCCAGCATTCTTCTAAAGTAGGTCAATAAATATTTCATTCAGATAAGGAAAAAAGAAGTAATTGCTCAAGATATAGTAGTTTTCTACTCTTGTATTTTGTATTTTTTAATGAGGTTTAGATTTAGAATTCATTTTTTTCCGAAAATCCAATACCAAACAAGAATGGCCAAGAAAACTGATTTTTCTTCTGCTTCTGGCCAGGGCCAAACCTGAAACTGAAATCTTTCCGCATAGAACCATGGTGAGAAGACTGTATGTTTTTATATAGGCAAAAGAACTTTGAAACAAAACACATCACATATTATACTATCCAAATATATTATGTGAATAGAAAGAAATAATGCAATAAGAAAAGCTCGGGTTGAAAAACCAATATAAACATGATAGATCTCTTCAGGAGGAAAAGAGATTAGTTTAGATGATCGGGGTCCAATTTTCCAGTGATAAATTAAAAATATACAAAAAAAAGTAATATGAAAACATTATCAAGTTGATAAGGAATTGTTAGATAGTACTACTCATCAGTGAAAAAGAATACCTACTCAATAAGACATTAAGACTTATTTACTCATAGAAAAAGGTAAAACTGAGTATCACATAACAATCTAAATGGATCCAATGCAGTATTAACTATATTTGAAGTCCTTATCCCATTTACTTGAGTGCGATCCATACAATCAAAGGAGATCTTTTCGAATTTGAGAAAATGTGCACTTATAAAGTACTGCATAAGCATAAACGCGTCCAGATGCCAATATTTAGTTGAATATACTTGTTGTATTAGTGAAAGCAAAAGAAATGCATACATACAAGTCTTCAACATTTGAAAAAACCAAACACTAGTAGAAATGCAGAAATGCATAAATGAAATTCAGTAACATTCAGTTAACAAATAATAAAGTGATTAGTTTGCAATATCACCTTGATCTTCATCGTTGAACTTAACTCCAGATCTCCTCTATATACAGTAACTGGGGATATATTTCGAGTCCGAAGAGCACCTAACAACGCTGTTGGGTTACTAACATATATGGCTTTTGCTTTTGTCTTCTCCGTGAACAGTCTTAATAAAAAATCATTTTCATCAATTATCTTCTGACTTGCAGTTTCAGATGAATTTTCCCTGATAATGACACAGTCCAGCCTCATTCCATGATCTTGCATCTGTTGACAAACAATGTGAACCTGATCTTCTTTTGTTCCTTCACTTGGAGCTTTAATTGGATGTTTTGCATCAGTAACAAGACAAAGGCGTTGTTTTCCCTTGTTTGTGATACCATATTTCTTAATTAACATATCCATTCCAACAATAACAGCATCCAAAACTAGCAGAGAGTCAAGGAAAGTAAAACAAAGACTATGAAGAAAGACTAAAACAAATAAATAGGATTCCTGTAACGGCAGGACAGCTTTGTTCATGCAAAGAAACAATCCAAACGAGCAACAGCAAGAAGCATTGCTAGACATAAGATCATAGAGAAGCCCACTATCTTTAGATGAAGACTTAAAGCATGCCTTTCAAAACAGGAAGCATGAAGCACCAGATACTTTTACAAGTTAGTGAGAGCTCAAAGAACTTCAAGATAACAAATCCGATGAAGATCAGGTAAAAACATATTTGACGTGAATGTGGCACACTTGTGATTATAACCATGTGAAGTAGGTGCACCACCTGACAACCAAAATGCAAGATATGCCTAAAAATTCCACAAGAAACTGATATTGGATACAATCACCATTACCAGTCCCTCTGGGAAGATTTTGTAGTATATCAACCGCATCCACATCTACAACTTTGATATTTCGTTTAACTACAACATGTTCATAGCCACCAACTTCCTTCTCCAGATCATTGTCAGTATCTGAGAATTCAACAAATTACACTGCATGAATAAGCAACAAATCTCAATAATAATAACGTATTAGATGCCAAACTATATATCATACTGAATCTCAACCCAATATAAGGCATGCTCACAGCACAAGCATGCATGTGAGCATGACCACAGATGATTAATTTCAATGCACTTGTAGACACATCCACACCCACATTCATCCAGTCGGATGAACTTAAGGTACATAGAAAATTGAATAACTGAATATGCTGTTAGTAGCATGGAAGAAAAGTGTTGTATATAAAATGTAGCATCTAACTATTGATATAGGAATATGCCAATAAATATTGACTTAGAACCATTTTCAAGCATATATCACAAGACAACAACAGGATAACATTACATTAGAATATGTGTATGTAATTATAATAACAAAGAGAGTTTGTATACAAATCTTCATGTGTCCAAGAGGCTAAACAATTACTTCTAATAATAAAACATATAATGATTACATAAATGCTATTTTGTGACATACCATGCAACCTTATCACTATGCAAAGGGAATATAACTTGGCTCTTCAACTTTATACAAAATAAAAGACATGTAGACATAGTTTTATACATGTCAATATTTTATATCACCTTCCAGTATAGTCTTTGGTGTATAAGTGAAAACAAATAGATATTTTGAGCATAATATGATGACTAAATGTCCAAGAAGTATAATGAGTGTTTTAATCTAAAACATGCATTATATAATTGACGACATGTGTGAATGAGCATATGCACATATCCAACAAGTGTCCAAGGAAGTACCGGTTTTCAATACAGGTGTTGGATTGTCAGACACCGTTACGGATTCATGAATTGCTCATGCCTAATGAAGAATAATCTACTCCCCAAGCATCCGATGCCTATAAAATTTCACCCTAAGGGATTAATGTTAATTACAACCTCTTTTGGATTTTATTTCGTGATTTACCACAAGTATTGTTGAATTGTGATGTAGAACACACTGCAGACATATTCATGGAGAAACTGCACTATTAGAAGCCCAAAAGCGGACCTGACAGAAGAAAATAACTTGTAACGAAGAACATGTCATCTCTCCCAAACTATACGTCGAAATTGGACGAATTATATATGAAAATCGCATGTTTTTTTCAAGACGAAGTCAACCAAACTGATTGTTATTTAGTTTGTCGCCGTCTGTTTCAGAAATTCCCTCCAGATTGAGAGATATCAGAGTTTTTATCAATTTTTTTACTATTTTATATAATATTTTAGGTGTCTATTTTGATTAGAAAATAAAATTTAATTTTAAATTTGACCGATTTTTCCCCCAGTCATAACGAGTCTTTTAAGGGGAGTTTTGTTATTTTTATTTTTGGTAAAATTCGGGTCCTAGTAGAAGTCTCATTTGCTTTCTATTTAAGCCGAGGATTATAAGCCCAAAAGGCATAACCTCTTTATTGTAGTTTTTTTGTGGATTCAAAATTCTTCAGGATTCAAATATTATTCTTTGTGAATTTAGAGATCAACCCTTAGTGAATTTTGAGGTTGATTACTTTCGCGTTGCGTTAATTGGTATCAGAGCCATGTTTCTTCGGCCCGATGGCAGGCAGCAAAACCCCTATTTTCTGAACTGAGTTCGATGAGTTGAAGGCCGATGTTAATCAGACAAAAACTACCATAGATCAACTTGCGTCGGCAATGGTGCGTCTGAACATGGTAGGAGTTCAAAATCGCGTTAATGATCGCCAAAGATGTGATCTGACTCCACAGGATGAATTCAACAGTGACAATGATGACTATGAAGCCCCACACTGGGGTTATGATTGCAGAGACCACTAATGATGGGACAATTATGATGTTAGAGGGTTCAAGATGAAGATGGATCTGCCATCTCTCAACGGGCAACTCCATATTGAAGAATTTCTTGATTGGATTGCAGAGGTGGAGAGGTTTTTCGAGTATATGGAGATCCCAAATCAAGGGAAGGTTAAGTTGGTGACCTACCGACTTAAGGGTGGAGCATCTACTTGCTGGGAATTAGTATGCATGAATTGATCTCGTTAACAAACGTTGAAAATCGATAAGTGGGAGCAGATGGAGAAGTTGCTGAAAGCCCGTTTTCTACCTAGTGACTACGAACGAGTATTGTATGGACAATACCAAAATTGTAAACAAAATATGAGAAAAACTGATGAGTGCAAGTAGGAATTTTATCGTCTGGCATCCCACAACAATTTGAACGAGAACGAAGCCTAATAAATGTCTAATTATATCGAGGGGTTATGGATAGCAATTCAAAATCGTGTGTCTTTGCAACGGACATATATTTTGGTAGACAGTCATTCGAAAAGGTGGAGCGATAACTTAGACGGAACAATCGAGGATTATGGGCAGCTTCAGAGGATTCATGCACAAATTATAATCGTGGTGGGAACAAACAGTCCCAATTCGTCCTAATCAAGATTCTGCAGTTTAGAAGGGTACATGACCGGCAACAACAACAGCAAAGAAGGCTACACCGGCAAATTCATATGCTTAACAAGATCCAATCAAGTGTTACAAATGTTGTCAACCTAGTCATCGATCCAATCAGTGCCCTAAAAGAAATACTGTGAATGTGATGGATCATGGCGAAGAGGATGCAGACCAAGATGACGTTGAAGGCTATGGCAATGAGGAGGTTGAAAATCCTAATGATGGGGATCAACTTTCGTGTGTTGTGCGACGATTGTTACTAGCTCCAAAGACAAAAGAACCGCCTCATAGGCATAATATATTCCACACGAGATGCACTATGATGTAAAAGACTTGTGATGTTATCATTGACAGCGACAATAGCGAGAATATTGTCTCTCGGCGTATGGTGGAGAAATTAGGTTTGAAAACAGAGAAACAATGCGGTACTTACAAGATCAGTTGAATTCGTAACAACAATAACATGCAGGTTGATGAAGTGTGTCGGGTACTTTTTCCATTGGCTATAATTACATTGATTAGGTGTTGTGCAATGTGGTTAAGATGAATGCTTATCATATGCTGGTAGGTAGGCCATGACAGTTCGATGTTGATACCACGCATAGGGGAAAAGACAATATTTATATCTTTACGAAGGATGGACGTCAAGTTGTGCTCATGCCTCTTACATAGAAGGGGCTAGGTAGGATAAATGTTGCTGAAAAGAAGACATTTTTGGTTGTTGACAATGAATATTTCATAAAAGATTTGAAATAGTCTAAAAGAGATTTATGCTCTTCTTGTATCAAGAAAAAAGGATTCTACCCCCACTAAAATTCCAGTTGAAGTGCATACCCTCTTGTAATAGTTTGATGCAGATATGCCAAAGGAACTTCCTGCCGAGTTACCGATGCTTTGAGACGTCCAACATCAGATCGACTTCATCCCTGGATCACGCTTATCAAATCTGGTACACTATTGGATGAACCTGAAGGAAGGAGATATCTTACAAAAATAAGTGAACGATCACATCCAGAAAGGCCATATACGAGCTAGCATATGTCCGTGTGTCGTGTCGGCATTACTTGTCCTAAAGAACGGAGAGTGGCGCATGTACGTGGATAGTAAGGCTATTAAATAAGATTATCGTGAAATATCGATTTCTTATCCCTTGCCTGGAAGACATGTCGGATATGTTAGCGCGACCAAAAGTATTTTTTAAAATTGACCTCTGGAATGGTTATTATCAAATTTGCATTAGAGGAGATGAGTGGAAGATTGTATTCAAGACAAAAAAAGTTTGTATGAGTGGTTGGTCATGTCTTTCGGCCTTTTCAATGCTCCTAGTACTTTCATGCGGTTGATAAATCAATATTAAAACCCTTTATCGGCAAGTTCGTTATAGTTTATTTTGATGATATCCTAATTTATAGCCAGAATGAGTCTGTGCATCTGGACCACTTGAGGGAGGTGCCAAAGGCTTTGCAAGAGAACAAGTTGTATATCAATTTCAAAAAGTGTAACTTCATGACCAGTAGTCTATTATGCTTGGGTTTTGTAGTCGGTGCAGAAGGCATTCATGTTGATGAGGAAAAGGTGTGTGTTGTTCGAGATTGGCCCAAGCCAAAGATTGTTAGCGAAATTCATAGCTCTCATCGTCTAGCAACCTTATACAGGAGATTCGTCAGAAACTTTAGCAGCATCGTTGCGCCAATTACTGAGTGCATAAAGAAAGATGAGTTTAATTTGGAGGAAGATGCAAATCGTAGCTTTGCACTAATCAAGGAGAAGTTGTCAACAGCATCAGTGCTCGCATTTCCAGATTTTCAAAAGATGTTCGGGGTTGATTGTGATGCGTCCATCGTAGGAATTGGTGGCATCCTATCTCAAGAAGGATGTCCAGTTACTTTCTATAGCAAGAAACTCAATGAAGCTTGGCAGAAACTAACCACATATGAGCTACACCACAGTCCAGTCTTTGAAGTATTGGGAGCACTATTTGATTTTGAAAGAGTTTTTACTCAACACCGACCATTAGACCTTAAAGTCCATCAATAGTCAAACTACTATCAATTGTATGCATGCTCGATGGACAGCGTTTCTGCAACATTTCACCTTTGTTTTGAAGCATAAGTCTAAACAGCAGGATAACGTTGCAAATGCACTCAGTTGGAGAGTTGCTTTGTTGGTGACTTTACAGGCAGAAGTGACTAGATTTCAATACATAAAGGAGCTCCATGTAAAAGACGAAGACTTCAAGAAGGCTCGAAACAACTGTCTAAAGAAACAATAAGCCAAAAGTTTTTATATCCATGATGGTTATTTATTTCGTGGAGATCAGTTGTGCATACTGCAGAGTTCACTAAGAGACTAGATCATATGAGATCTTCATGCTGGTAGGTTAGGAGAACATCTGGTGCGTGATAAGACAATAGCTTCCATTGAGGAGAGATACTACTGGCCTCAGCTGAAGGAGACAAAAAATTACATACAGCGTTGTCCAGTTTGTCAAGTTACCGAGGGACAGTCCCAAAACACAGGATTGTACACTCTATTACCTATTCCTGAAACGTAAAGTTATCGATAGTGGATAGCTTCGCGTAGCGACGCTAAGACTATTTGGGGCCATTGCGACAAGATAGCGGTAACAAGTATAAAGTCAAATAGCGATTTAATTTAAATATGTATAAATATTTTAAAAAATAAAAAAAATTAAGAAAATCTAAAAGTGCATATTTAATGATTTAAAGAGATCCTAAACATGAAATAGACATGTAATCATCACATAACACTGAAGATGATTGGAGGAGTCAAAGAGTCATCATCTTTAAGAAGAGGAGCTGAGCGGGGAGAAGACTGCAGTAGGAGCTCACGATAAGACGAGGTGAGAGGAAGTGTTGAGGGAGATCCTAAAGGCTGTGGGAGGCGACGGGCGGTGGGATGCAGGGGTTACAGATCGAGTTTAATTTAAAAAAATAAACCTCAAATCGCTTTTAAATAACGGTTAAAAATGGATTTTGCCCATAATTGGCCGCAATTCACTGCTACGTAGCGCTATTAGCCGCTTTTATGAGCGAAAAGCGCATATTCAGTAATATATCACTACTGTTGGATGATAGCGTAGTGGGAAGGAACCGCTAACGCTATTAGCACCATTATTGTAGCGTTATTTATCACTATTTATTACAGCGCTGATACGCCATAGCATGATATCTCGATGGACTTTGTATTGGGACTCTTTAGAATCCAACAATGTATGGATTCTGTTTTTATTATGGTTGACATATTTTTTAAAGATGGCACACTTTATTCCATACAAGAAGATAGCAGATGCTAGTAACATTGTCAATTTTTTCTTTCGGGAGATAGTGTGTCTTTATAGAGTGCCAAAGTCTATCGTCTCTGATCGTGATTCTAAGTTCTTATCCCACTTCCGGAGGACATTGTGACAACAATTCAATACTTCACTCCAATTTAGTACTGCTTACCACCCTCAAACAGGCGACCGAACTAAAGTGGTAAATCACACTCTTGGTAACCTTCTCAAATCTATCTCTGACGATCGTCCAAAGCTATGCGATCTTGCTCTGGTAAATGCTGAAATTGTTTACAATTACATGGAGAGTTAAACTACAAGGAGAACTCCCTTCGTATTCTATATAGGAGGCTTCTGAACTATTATCTTGACTAATTCCACTTCCTAAACTTTTGGGACAGAGTATTGTTGCAGATCATATAGCTAAAAAGATACGAGTTATCCAATAAGAAGTGAAAGAACAGATACAGAAGTCTAATGTTAAATACAAGACGGGTGTTGATCAACACAGGAGGAAGAATGTGCTTGAGGAAGATGACATGTTGATGGTGTTTCTGTAAAAAGAGCGTTTTCCAATGGGAATTTACATTAAGCTAAAGACAAAAAAATATAGCTCATGCAAGATACTTAAGAAGATTAGCGACAATGCTTATGTCGTTAACTTTCCTGAAGATTTGGCTATTTCTCCTAGTTTCAATGTTGCGGATTTGTTTGAGTATTACTCGCCAGAAGGAACAACTTTTTATATTAATATAAGCTCGGGGTCGAGCTCTTTTCAAGCAGAGGAGACTGGTGTAGAACACACTGCAGTTATATTCATGAAGAAACTGGACCTTCAGAAGCTTAAACGCGGACCCTGCAGAAGAAAATAACTTGCAATAAAAAATGAATAATGTCATCCAAACCATACGTCGGAATTGAACTAATTATATATGAAAATTACATAATTTTTTGAGATGGGGTCAACCAAACTGACCGTTGTTCGGTTTGCCGTTGTATGTAAGCGAAATTTCCTCCGGGTTGAGAGATATCAAAATTTGTCAATTTTTATTATTTTAGGTAATGTTTTAGGAGTCTGTTTTGATTAGGAAATAAATTCGATTTGATTCTAAATTTGATCGATTTATTTCCCCAATCACAGAAAGTCTTTTAAGCAGAGTTTCATTATTTCTATTTTTTTGTAAAGTTCGGGTTCTAGTAGGAATCTTGTTTGTTTTTTATGTAAACAGAGGATTGTTAGCCCTAAAGGCATAACTTTTTATCAATAAAATTTTCTCTTTATTATATTTTCTTTGTGAATTAGAAGATTGTTTTTTGTGGATTCAAAGAACCTTGATGGATTCCAAGATTATTACTTCCGCATTGTATTAAATCGACTAATGAAAAATTATAAAAATTAAATTAACTAATATGGTTGTTGTGAAAGAAGTACTGGAATCTATTAGACATAGGAAGCATGAAGCTACCGGGGTTGAGCTTCATATTGAAGTACTGAAATTCAAGGCTCGAATCCACATGCAAGATTCTACCTCGAAAATGGCTTAAAAGAAGCAACATTTCAGGTCATTGCTCTAATTGCAGACCATTGATGCTGACCACTTTAACTACACCAAATTACACATAAATCATCATCGTGTATTGGTTATCATCGTGTATTGCTTACCTTGTTTAGTGTTTTAAATGTCGGCCGCCATGTCCGACATGACGGCCGACATAGCGGCTCTCAACCCAAACCGCCACGATATGTGACATTTGAAAGCGCATGGTGTTTTGGGGACTAATTGAGGACATGTGGGCTAGAATCAACAATGTCGGGCGTAATTTCAAACCAAAAATTATGCCTGATATGAGGGTTTTGTTTTTTGAGTGCTTGGGTTGGGTTTTCAGGTGGCTACAAACCTAACCCGACCTAATAACAAGCTTAAAACACCTAAATTTCTCCTATGCTTACCGTTTAGGGCTTCTTTTCCCACAATCATTCCTCTTCAACTTCGTCCTCCTTCAACTCTTCCTCTTCGACCCCGCGTCTTTTCCAAAGTTCCTTTCGTATTTCTCTGGTATATACTCTCTCTACTCTCTCTCTCTCTCTCCCTTTCTCTAAGCTATCTCTCAAGTTCTCTATCTCTCTATTTCAAGAAAAATTAGGGCTTTCACTATTTGAACGAAACTAAGGCTTCCACTGCACAGGTACTCCTCCTTCTTACTCTCTCTCTCTCTCTCTCTCTCTCTCTCTCTCTCTCTCTCTCTCTCTCTCTCTCTCTCTCTCTCTACCTCTCAATCGATCTCCCTTAGTTCTCTCTCCACTCGTTCTCTCAGTCTCTCATTTTCTCTTAAGTCACTCTATCCCTCTCTCTCTCAATCTATATCTACATCTCTCACTCTTTCTTTCTCCCTATCTCTCTACATCTCTCTCTCGATCTCTACCTCTCCCTCTCCGTCAGTCTCACATTGTCCCATCGTCCCTATCCATCTCAGTCTCTCTTTCTCTCTTAGTCTGTGTTGTATTAATTGTTGGACTTCTGGTCATTGTTAGATATAGATATTATCATATTAGTCAGATATTTGAGTTGTACACTTAAAAATATGTTAGATATTTGAGTTGGAATGTTGATTTGTTTCATATAATTGAATTGATATGCACTAAATATTGGATGGTTTCAAGATGCAATCGAGAATCAAGTTTCTACAATGGGTTAGTGACTCTAAATATCATGTGTTATTTACTTTTATGTATGTTTAGACTATAGAATTTATTAAGTATGTTTAGATTACATTTAGGACATTATATTATACATATGCCCGATATAATGTCAATCTGAAATTTAGTACATTTAGGACATTTAGTATATATCCTTCGACATACCCCGATTTTCGCTATCCCACATGGATTTTAGTCATCCCGACATGAACCCAACATTTGACATTTAAAACCTTAACCTTGTTGATGAGACTTGCTACTTTCTGCAGTGCAAGCGCATTTTGGTTACAGTATTCGTGCATTACATGGCCAAGTACTAGAAATCTTTTTATTATTGTTTTTTTTAACATATTGGAATTGTTTCCAGCTATTAGCTTCATACTTCTCTTCAAATAACTAGATTTGAGAAATAAATTTGTAGGAAGCAGACCTACATGCATTGAGTTTTAATGATGTGGCTTGGATGTCCGACTCGGAGGCAAGTCTAATAACAAAACTAAAGCTAAAAGGTTATGCAAAAAATTCCCTTTCTCAGAACATAATGCTAACAATACCAGTGAACAAAACATGAAAATCCTCTTTTCAGAATATTCTTCAACTACTCGATTTTCCAGTGTGAAATTTTAAAAGTAGAATTTACCTTTTGTACCGAACAAGATAATCCCCACTTCATCACTCTTGCCAAAAATTAGCTGAAAAAAAATCAAAACTCTTTAATGATCGGAACCCAAAAACTAGGCATAGACTTAACATAAAAAACCAACGTCAGCAAGCAGTTACCTTCTTCTGCACGAGCATGGAGCAGACGCTCTCGACTTCAGGAAGAACCCCGTGCGTAGAAGGGCCCACATCGATGAGCAAGATCAACGCTTCCTATATTTGGAGATCAAATCGAGATCAAATTTCGAAGAAACTAATAAAAAAAATTAGGGTTTAGTGGAGACTACCCTGCCGCGAGCCATGGGGGAGTGATTGCGAGGCCAGGAGTTGAAATGTTGAAGAGATTTTAGGCGGAAAAAGATGGAATTTTTGAGCTGATTTGATTTGCAGTGAGGGTAATTTCTAGGAGACGGAAAAGTTTCGGGGTGGTGGTGTAAAACTTTTTTATTTGCAGAAATGGTCCTCCTCGTTCTCCTTCCCGCCTACGCCAATGGGGGAAAGAGGGGTGGAGATGTGAATGGACGCATATGGCCCAAGTGAGCAAAAATGGGCCGGGTTTAAGATGTGCCGGATCTGGGCCTATCAAACTTTTGTCCAGCTGGCAAATTATCTAATGACGTCTCATTTATTCTGAAAATTCATGTTCCTCTCTGAAAACCTGATGGTTTTTTTTTTTTCGTAGCAGCCCAAGAGGTTGGTTCACTTTTGGGCATGATGTGGGTGCTCAAGTGGAATCTGGAGCATTCTAAAAACTTGGATATCTAACTACAAGGAGACAACTAGTTTGATATAAGACTTTTGTCATCAATTAGAATATTTTTCATAGAAGTGGAGTAATTTTAAGCATGGGATAATTTTTTAAAGTGGGATATTTTAGTGGGATAATTAGGAGTAATTTTTAAAAAAAGGATATATTAGTGGCACAAATTAAGGATAATTTTCAATATTCAATAAGCATATAAGTCATGCATTTTGATAATAAGACTACTATTTATATATTTTAAAACTTACTATTTATTAATAATAATTATTTACGTGAGTGTTAATTAATCTTGAAGAACTATTCGATAGACTATAAGATATTTTTAGTTTTATTTTTATTTTTTGGAATTACTATTTTAATACAAATTAAAAAAAATAAAGTTTCCCCTTTTCCTTTCTTTTTCAATCTGCTAGAAATCATTCCGTCATCTCTCAATTTTAGTTAATTTTTAATAAAACATAAATTTTGTGTTTTAAATTTAACTATACAATTCTAATATTTAATAACAAAATAAAAAGTAACATTAAATAGAATAGTAAGAGGACGTGTGATCTAATTTTATTGTGTGATTTTAAGATGATGGAGAAATGAAATATGAAATATAAAGAAACAAATAACAAAGTTTTAGTTTTTTACTATCTAGTTCTTGTTTAAAACTTAGAGACTAGAACTCTCTCTTTTCTATATACTAGTTGGATTGCACGTGCAATGCACGTGATAATTTTTTAAATTTATTATTTTATTATTGATTCATTTTATTAAGATTTCTTTAATTTAAACCATGTATCAAACATATGGATAGAATTTAAAAATTCAAAAGGATTGAATAATGAAATTACATTTTTCTTTAATCCTACTTATTTCTATCTTCTCAAAACAATTGATAGTCATGCAATAAACAATAGAGATACTATAAGTATCTCTCTTTATCATTGGATATTTTGAGCTTTAATGGTTCCAAATTTCTTTCTAACGGTAAGCTACTTATACCTATTACGAGCGTGAGATTTTCTGATTACATGTCTATGAAATTCATCGAATCAAAGTAAACTGCAAGATTCTTAAAAATTGCGAAGATAGTATAGAGCAAGAATTTTTGAGAAGGCAAAGAACCAAAGAATCATACTCTTAAAATAGCAGTTCTATCTTTGATAAAATCAATTGCAGATGAAACCAAAGGTGGAAAACCATGAGACTATAACTAAAAATAAACAAATTGTCTTTCCAGATATGGATCAGGTTTAAATGATATTTACTGTAGAGTTCACTTTAGATTGGGCTCCAATAAGTTTCTTATTAGAATGAAATTCAGATGTCGCATAGATCCACTGAACCTAAACTTATCATAGACTAAAAACAATGACATATAGAACTATTGATTCATCAAAGCCTCTTTTGAATTATTTGCTACCCGTGTTTTTTTAGTAAGCTGTCTGTATTTATGGCTTATTCCGATGTATGACGACGAGAAGGGTCTCCTAACCAACCACTTGTTCTCCCTTCTGTACCATCTAAATTAAAGTTTTCAAGTACAAAATTTAGTAAATGCTAGTCTGGGAAAGGTATTTTTGACAGTAGTTAATAAAAATGAAGATATTATAAACACATTTTATCTATGTTAGGTCTAAGAACAAATGACCATGTTAATGAAATACAATAATTGGCACAGAAGCACTTGGTCAGGAAATAGATAAAACATGTATTGGAGCAAACATGAAGGAGGAAATTTTTTAATAAAAAAGTTAAACATAATGTATTCTATGACATAAACAAATGTAACAAACTTAATAGCAGACCCCCAAAGGAACAGTTAGCAAAACAACGACCAGATTGCCTATTAACATTACCAAGAATTGGTGCCAACCCAGAGTAGGTCCTACTCCAGAACTCTGTATAGAAGATAAAAAATGAGCAAGATGTTGATATGATAGAGAAAAAGAAATCAAAACAAATGAAAACCTATCTGCAAGAAATTAATAAGCCTATATATGCAAGACTTACAAGAGGTCGTGGAGGAGTGCTAGCAATTTGTGATTGGTACTTCAATATAGTCCAATCAAACACATATTCAAATAGAAATCTTGTAGATTATGATTCAACATCATTCAACATCTTGCTTGAGAATTACAGATATCTGAACCTGCCATCAGCACAAAATTCCTCATCAATATGAACAGTATGAGCTTATCCTCGTGAATAAAAAGGTCACAAAATATTCTTTTAAGTTATGAATAATAATGTTTGTCGTCAAACCGTAGTGAACGGCTGTAGTGGAAGTTGGATGCAAATTATGTAGGCTATTCACGGCATAATGCCTGAAGATAATATGTGAATGTTGTCATGATTAAAATATATATATCTATTTAGTCATTATTAAGAAAAGTATGAAAATATGTTAGGGTATGTCGGAGTGGTGGAGTCCTAGGCGGCAACACAAAATGAGCGACCAAAATTTTCCCACACATACACAATTGAAATACCATAAAGTATAAATTGAGAAAATTATTTGATACTGATAATTGAAATACCATAAAGTATAAATCAGGGCAAAAGTATAAATTTACTGGTATTGAGCAAAGATAATTAAAATACATTTAATGCACGTGTATCCCAATTGGACTCCACCACTCCGACATACCCCAGCATTTTCCCACACAGCTAAGCCTGAAGACGAATATCTTAGAACTTGAAACTTATCGGAATATTATAATCAATTTTATGTGTAGAGAACTTCTTGAGCTTTCCAAAAACATATTATAATAAGGAATCCATGAAGCGAGTCAAAAAATATCGTCCTCCAAAGTTGCATCTCGAAATCTAGCTATCTGAAATTACTCGTTTTTCTTCCATTGTTCTGCTTTCCCATAATCGGATTTCTTTCGAAAAACATCAATTATTGCCTCCACATCATAATTTTCCTAAGATTGAAACAATGGTTTAAACTAAAAATTAGCATAATAGTTTATGCCTCTGTTGTTAACAGAGTGCTAGTATTTAAAAAGTTCTTGACAAACTTTTCAAAACATCTAGTTTACAGGTAACTCGTTTCTTCTCTGCATCTGATCTATTTATGTTTGAAAACTCCTCATATTTTTTCTTTTATTTTATAAAAAAGGATCGTCGGTACTATTACTGACGGGGCAACCCCATGACCACAGGGTGTCGGAGGTTGCCAGAGACTGTACTGATGGTTGGACTATTATTATTATTAATAATTATTATCATACATTTTTACATTGAAGATAGACTATAAACACAATAAAAAGCTTAAAATGAATTTTTACTAACCTCACAAAGGCTATGACGTTAAAAGTTGTACAATATGGTTTAGATTTATAAAGGTTTCAATAGCTTTCTAAATTCCATAACTCCTAAAACCTAAGACCCTGATAGATTCATGCATTACAATTTACAAAACTTCCTTAACCATAATAAATTCATGATTTATAACCTACAAAAACTTTCTTGTTTTCCTTAATTTTCCATAACTTCTAAAACCCAATGACCTTAGTAAAATTCATGCATCATGAGTTACACAACTTTCATTCAAAAAACATTATTCTAATTGAAAGGCCCGCAAACAGAATAAAACTTTAATTAATAGTAAAATCGATGCGTAACATACTAATTAGAAAGCTATAAATTAAATAATTACGTTCTAATGTGTAATGTAAAAAAATGATTTTATGTATAAATTTACTAATTCATGTATTAATCTTACTCCACAAAATGGCACACAAATAGTTCTGGTATAAGAACATTCCAATGAGATAATTTTTATAATGTATATCATGCTTTTAATTTTTAAGAATGTCAACAATGAAAGTATTAGAGAGATTATGTTAACACATAATGATAATTTTATATTAATGTATCATGCTTTTAATTATAATGAATCAAAACAGTTCGCATAATCAAGCATTATTATCTTTAAATTTCATAACGAAAAGTTAGAATAACAAAATAAAAACAACAAAAATATAAACTGCTAGGCAATGCTAGAGTTGAGAGGATGTTGGCAAGTGTAGTGAAGGCATCGACCTCTACGGATCTGATAGTCAAGTTGTAGTCACACGAGGGGCGAGCGATGTAAGAGCATCAAGGGTGCAATCACGATCCAGGCAGGACACTGGTCGAGGGAATGGGCCGGAGTTGAACTGACTACATGAGGGTGATAGGCAAAGCCGTAAATGGTCTATTGAGAACCTTAGCCTTTTCCGTGCCTTTGGCAAGGGCTAAACCGCTAAACCAAGCATATGCTAATGACACAAATTGTAAGAGCTATTGATGAGAGGAAGAGAATCATGCAATCGAGGTTTGATTTTACGATTTTAGGAATTTGGCTTAGTAGATGATGTGGTAGGTTGAAGAGAATGAGTGACTTAATTTATAATAGAAGATGGGATGAAAGAGAGATAAGTGAGAGGAAATGAAACTGATTGAATTATGGTTGATTAATATAAGTTATAAACGAAGGTGGTTATGAGAGAAAAGAAGTTGAATGGGTATTGGAGGTAGTGGGTAATTAAATTTTCTATATGTTTCTCATCATTTAAATCTTTATTGATTAGTGGCCTAAGTTCACAAAGCACATGTTCACTACGCACAGATTAGTTTCTACTATTATTACACATAAATACCAATTAATGGAGAATGTAACTCTCATGTCTAATAACGGTGAATAGAGGCGGTAACTCATACTAATCATATATTTATAGAAAAAAAATAATAGGAATAAGGATAGTCATATTATTTGAAGAGGTTAAGAGTTACGTGAGGTTTAAGAGGTTTTATTATGTGATAAGAAATGTTTTAATCATATGGAAGATGAATAGATGAGTAACGGCAAAAAAAAGATATTAAGTTAATGAAATGAAAGATGATGATAACTTTGTTATATTTACAATAGTTGAAGGGTAATTTAGGGTAGAGAAAGTTTTTTTGGAACTCCCTCTTTTAAAGAGTAGACTAGTTGAGATGCACGTGCAATGCACATGATTGAATATCATGACTATTTAAATTGATAAAAATAGAGTAAAAAAATAAAGTTTTTTGTGCGATTGATCATCAACGTAATAATCTCTCTCAAATAAAATATTGTCATTATTTTCTTCAACCCAGACTGTGACCACGTGATCTACTATTTGTTAGTTATAAACACATTAATTTAGTAAAATACGTCTATTTATTAGTATCTTGAAGTCTTCAAAAGATGGACGATCATTCAATTCGTAAAAGAATTTTGCATATGAACTTACTTGTAATATGTCCATTAAACTTTTAGTTATGGTTTGACTCATATTCACCTTAACTTTTAGTTATTATACAAGGTCCCTATCAAATCTTGCCCCAAACGATGTGAATGAAAAAGGCTATTATAACTCACTTGCCTAGGATAATTGTATTGTATATAGGATACATAACTCATTTGGAAAATCCACATCTGTTAAGTGGATTTTGCTGATGTGAGAGCAACATGTTAGATGCTCGTACTTAAACTTTTTGGCTCTATAAAAGACACAAGGATTTGGTGTGCATAACTTATATATCGTAAAGAACATATTGATTCATGAAGAATTTTTCCTAATAACGATATTATTACAATGATATTACCTTTTCTGATGTAATTCTCTTTTGCTAATCACTCAATTGGCTATATTTAATTTTTATAATACCAGAGGTTAGAATATTCTCTTCTATTTAAAAAGTATTAACATAATTTTCTTAAACAATATATACACATAGTAGAAATAGTATATACTTCAGTTCAACTCAAACATTGGCTTGAAGCCATTTAGAGTGAGGTGTACTTTTTACGCTAGAATGGTGATATAATGATTACACAGTCTAAAAGTCAAAGAAAAAATTTTTACAAAGGAAAAGTAATTTAATATATCAAATTAAGAACTAATTTATAAATTATATATGGGCAGTGCATATAGCTATAAAAAGTAATGTATATATCTTCATAAAAATTTCATAGTGAGTGACCAACTACAATCATCCTAATTTAAGCATAAATAATTATTATTTTAGTTACTAAGTTAATACACGTAATTATAGAATAAATCTCCAGCAAAAAATAGGAATTGAGATTGTGTTATGCTGTAGGTAAATAAATAAATGTTATTAGAGATCCTCTTTATATTAAATTTAAAAGTAATAATTTAAATTATTAAGCACCAAATATTAGCTCATGTGAGAAAATAAAGTAATCTATGGTCTATATATTTATAGTTAATCAATCAAATGTATTAAAATTATGATGACCACAGTTAAAATTATATGGTGGGTTTACGTACATTAAATATAATTTATAAAAAATAGTACATTAAAGTCAAAATATTTTTAACCACTATATAGATTGTTTGGAAATTTTTACATATATAAACTATAGTGCATAGGAATAGTGATGTGCGCACTTAACTATGGTCTAATAATCTTAAGAACGATTTACTCTTTAATATCATCATTAATTGATGTATCTGTGCATTACACTGAAAACACAATGAAAATTTAGAAAATTACAAAACAAACATCCTGAAAAGTTTTAAAATTTATAAAAAATACCCTAAAACTATTAAACATACATTAAAATCAAGTAATTACTAAAAATCATTAAAAATTTTCAAACTTTGGAGGGGTAATTTGAAATGTACTAAACTTTAAAGGTGTTTTTTTTATAATTTTCAAATTTAATAAATTTTCAATTAGTTATGTTCTTTTCAAAAAAGTTATGGGTTATATTTACCATGAAATTTTTTTCCTAAACCTATACTTTTAAAAGGTGTATGATATTTTTTACAAATTTTTAATTTTTTAGGGGTTGTTAGTAATTTTGCATATTCATTTTAGTGTCTATAGGTTATAAATTTTTATGGTGTTTTTTTGTAAATTATGAATTAGTAGGGTTTTTTGCAATTTTTTAAATTTATAGTCCTTTTCTACAGATTGTAAATTGTTTATAGACTATTTACAATTCCTATGCTTTCAATTTACTAATAAATTTGAAACTCTTAGGGTGTTTTTTGTAAATTTTGAATTTTAAAGGTTTATTATAATTTTTAAAACTTTAAAGGTATTTTCTATAAATTATATAGGGGATATTTGTAATTCCTATATTTTTAATGTACTGTTAGGTTAGAAATTATCAGAATTTTTAAATTTTATAATTTTGAGGGTTTTATTTTGTAATTTGTAAAAAGTTGAGTGTGTATTACAAATTTCATAAATTTTCGGGGGCTGTTTGTGTTATTTGTAGGGTTTTAGTGTGTTTATAGGTTTAAAAATTTTAAGGTTTTTTTTATAAATTTTGAATTTTAGGGGTTTTTTGTAATTTTTAAAACTCACAAGATATTTTCTCCAAGGTCAATAAACTTTTAGTTTCTAGCTAGCATATGTTTTTTAGATTTCTTACTAAATTGAAATAAGAAAAATTTATAATTTTTAAGTTTCTTTAATAGAATTTTGAATTTGTAGGGGCGTTTTCACAAATTTAAAAATTTGGAGAATATTTTTTACAAAGTCCAAAAATATTTAGGAGCTGGCTGGCATATATTTTTTAGATTTCTCTATGAACTGAAATAAGTAAATAATTTGAATTATATAAAACGTATCTCTTTTATCCAATAACATGTTAATTCTCATTATGAATTAAATAAATCATTTAGTTCCAATTCAAAGAAGATATGATAATTAGAATAGATTAGGATAACAATGTAATATTTAAAAAAAGCTAAGGGTAATATTGACCATAGAAAGATTTTTTCAAACTCGTACTTTTAAAAGGAGTATGAAATTTGACAAAAGTGGGATAAATGTTTACCATTATCCTAGTTCTACTTTTTATCCCGTTCTAGTTGACTAACAATGTATAATTTTAGGGATTTTTACTTTTAGGTCCATTTGTTTACTCTCATTTATTTTTAAACCCACCCAATATTGTTTGTTTCTCTAAGCCCAACTCTCTTTCTGTATTTATCTTTAAACCCAAATTCTAAAATACAATACATTTAGTAATTGTATTTATACAGAAGCAAGGTAAAAGCCCTAAAATACCCCTTTCCCATATAAACGTCTCTCTCCTCAAAATTCCCTTTCACCCGATTCCTAAATTAAAAAAAAAATCCCCGTCGCCCGCTCCTGCCGCCGTGACCCAGCTGTCGCCGTCGACTCCGTCGCCCGCTCCTGCAGTAGACTCCGTTGCCGTGACCCAGCTCTCGCAGTCGCCGTTGTTGCCCGTCCCAGTCATCATTGCCGTCAAAGTCGCTGTTTCAGGTATTGATTTCTCACGAGCATTGGCTGGGTTGCCGTCGAACTTTTTTATTTTTGATATTTGGATATTGACTGCGTAGATAATTATTGGCTCTTAAACTCAACAATTTTAGCTTAGTTGTTGCGTTTATATTGTTTTGAATTCATGACTTTATAATTGAGGATTGGTATTGGTTTTCTTACGTTTTTAAGTTCATAAATTTTTGCGTATATTCAGTCCCAATTCTGGGACATCTAAAGTTTGATACAAATGTCTGTTATTGTACATATGTTAACATTTGCTACATTTCACTGAACGAGAAGAGGAAAAATATCATAGGCTGTAAATAGGTTGATATAAAGCTAAAGCGTGGTAATTTGAGTATTGAGATTGTCTGTTACAATTTTGTTTGTAAATATGATACAATTTTGTCTGTAAACATCTGATTCTGTAAACATTTGATACAATTTTGTCTGTAAATATGATAGACAACTAAAGTCGCCTTATGTTTTATGGTTGCAGAAAATTCTATCTCATGGCTTTAGTGCGAATTCCATCGAACATTGGGTACTTCCGGGACCTTCAAAATCAGATTTCTAGATTTCTACTTATTTATCGGAAGATCAACGAATTGCCCTTCGTGACACTCCATTTTATGGCTACTTAGATGTTCCAGATCTTCCAGTGCAACCAGTTATAGTGGATTGTTTGTTGGGAGTATTTAATGTCGAAAAAAGTAGTTTCAAAATTGGAGGAAAATGGACCTCCTTTGATGTTGAAGAAGTTGGGAGAATCACGGGTCTTCCGATGGGAGGATCTATAGTAGACACGCGGTTTCATAGAAGTGATCGCGATACAATCTACAAGCTTGTGCTTTCATATAGTACCGCGGCTGAAATTGAAGAAGATAGTAAGCGTGTGACTAGAAAAGGAAAGAAGAAAATTGACGAGGGTAAGAAGAAGGTTGTGTGTGCTAGAAGAGATAGGATGGGTGAACTTATCAAGCAGATGGCCGAGCGTAGAGATCCTCTTTTGCCACATATGCTCGTGGCTTTCATTATTGGCTTTATATTATGCCCCCAAGCTAGTATGAGTTGTCCCTTGTTTGCATTTAGATATGCTGAGAAATTGGGCACTCTTAAGGAGTATAATTGGGCTGAATTAGTATACAATGTGTTGTGTACCGAGATGATTAAGGCTAAGAAAACCATCACTAAGAGATTTGAGGGAAATCGATCTAGAGGTGGTTATATGGGGGGTTTTGCCTCGGTTTTGATGGTAAGTTAACATTTACTACATTTTAATGTCATTCTACATTGTATATATTAATTCATTTAGTCATGTTTATTGTTGAGCTAAAATTTTCCTTTTCTCACAGGTTTGGTTTTATGAGCTTGTGGGACAATTACGCCTTCGTGTAGGAGCAGAATCCCTACCACCCATCCTAAGCTTCCACAAGGGCACGGGATCTTTACGGAGGAGTACAGTTCAAGATTTAATTAGAGATCCGGCTAATTTTAGGAAGCATGGTGTTGAGTCAAGGGCTAACAAATTTGAAAAGAGACAAGCTGCCACTACATCCACTGCCCCTTCAAGATTGAAGAGAGAGAGAGAGAGGTATATATATTTCCATTTTTATTTTTATTCCATGTTAGTTAATTGCTCTCCATGATTTTTATTTGATGTTCATCCATGAATTGAACTTTACTTGGGTTATTTATGTGTAGGTAATCACCAAAGCTGAGTTGGATCAGCTCATACTTGAAAAACGGGTGGAATTAGACCTTCTGTTGAAGATAAGGAGGGACAAATTTGGTGATGAGGAAGAGGATGTGGATAGTGATGGAGGAAATGAGGATGATGAGGATGATGAGGAAGATGGGGATGATAGTGATGATGGTGATGAGGAGCGAAAAAATGAGGGGAAAGAGGAGGGTGCGGAGGGGGCTAATGAGGGGCATGAGGAGGATAAGGAGGGAGTTGATGGCGGGAATGAGGAAGATGAGGAGGGGAATGGTGGAGATATGGAGGAGGATGTCGGCGGGGATGATGAGGTTGGTAAAGACGTTGATAGATTGAATGTAGAGAAAGATGATGGTGAGGATGGTGGGAAGGATCAAGTGGGCATGGATTCAATGGAAGTGGATGACGACGCCTTTATTCTTAGCCCGCGCGATGTTACGTTGATTGAAGGCATGCGTAAAACCCCTTCCATCAAAAGAACAGTTCTCTCTAGATCTCGGCATGCTGGGCCATCAATGCGGTCTCCTTTTGTTCCACTTGTTAGTAGAAAAGGACGACCAAATTATCCGGGAAGGAAGGAAGTAATGGATGAGGAGAGAGAACTACTAGATAACTTTTGGAAGGAGAATATGGCCGCGTAAGTATTTTGAATGATTTACTTATTTACTTTTCAACCTGTACTAAGTTTTTTCATTAATACATGTTATGTATTTGTTTCATATGTAGTGAGACATTAGTGTGGTCATCTAGAGATGCGTTGATGACACGTAAAGATGCATTGGAGTTACTTAAAGGAGAGGCAATTAGCTGTGACGTAAGTATCCGTTCTTTTCATGCTTCACACAAATATACATAAACACGCACACATGCACACACATATAGAGTATTTTCTGTACCAGAAATCACATAGAAGCGTATGACTGATATTTGATACAATAACACATCTTATGCCTCCACATGCTTTTGATATTTGATACAATAACACACATATAGAGCACTGTACATGCTTTTGATATTGATACAATAACACATCTTATGCCTCCACAATTCAGTCATATATGCAATGGTTACTAATCTGAGGGCCGCATAACTGATAAACGATCTTCTGCTGCAAGCTGAAATTATGTAAATATTAGTGTTCACGTTAGTATATAACATGAATATTTACAAATTTATTATCTACATTTCAGGTTATAGCCTCCTATGTTGTCTTGTTAAATAGGTTAATGGAGACGCGTGCAAACTATGCGAAAGACATACACATATGTAGTCCATGGGTAACCGTAAGTAGAAATCCAATCCGAGATTATAAGTAATATTCATAAGCTATATTAAATACTTACTCTTAACTTTCTTTATTTTTTTAGAGATGCATCAATGAAAATAATCCGTCAAGTGTGGATCGAATGTTTAAGCCAATAACGACAACTCGATTCCAAGAACTTGATAAGATTATTTTCCCACTCCTAACTTCATTTCATTGGCATATGTTGGTGTTCTTTGTAAAGGAGAAGAGATTTTATCATTATTCTTCCCTCCGTGGTTATATGTCCGATGCTAATGAGTTTAGGGTGAAGCTTATTTCTACCATTCCCGATGCTTGGAACTTAGACATTACTTCGATTCAGGAGGTAGAAAGTGTTGATGTACCTCAACAACGGGGGTTAGTGTATTCGACTTATTCATATGTTCTTTTTTCGTTTGTGCTAACACTCACATAGAGACTACATATTGCGGGCCAAGAGTGTTATATTGATATTGCAAACTTTTGAACTTGCAGAAGCTTGGATTGCGGGGTGTTCTTGATGGCGTACATGTTTAGCCTCATATCCGGTCAACCAATTGCAATTGACCAAAAGGATTGTGCAAGACATAGAGCTCGTATTGTTGCTCTATTTCTATTTGAAGGTATATTTTCTATACGTGTAATGTTCATTGAAACGCTTATATCGAAATCTATTGTTCTTTTGATCCGCTTATATTTTGCTTTCAGGAAATCAACCAACATGATCCTCAAGACCAATTCCCCGGTTGCTACATGCCAATTGTGATATCCAATATTTTTTGTGTACAAATATATTTTGGGAATTGATTTGTAAAGTATTTGTATATATATATATATATATGCCAATGATGCAATCTTGTATATATTCCCCGGTTGTATACAGTTTTTTTGAAAATGCAAGTTTGGAAATGCAATCTTGTATATATAGCTTGTTTGGAAATGCAATCTTGTATATAGTTTGTCAATCTCCTTGATACGCAATGTTGTATATAGTTTGTCCGGATATGCATGCAACGTTTGTCAATCTCTTAAAAACTTTGTAAACTTGAATAGTCAATTCAAAATCATTGGCCAGAATGTTTTATGCACTGGGTTATTTATGACATCCCAAAATATCAGCAAGAACCCAAGTAAAAAGACCAACAAATGGGTCGACTCATAAAATTCACGAGTCGACTCATAAACCATGGGTCGACTCATAATATCATGGGTCGACTCAGCAGAAACAAAACACATATTCCAGCACACTTTGTGAGTCGACTTATGACAGTTATGAGTCGACTCAACCTGATGGGTCGACTCATGACTGTCATGAGTCGACTCAGCAGAAACAAAATGTAAACTACGCATCAATTTGTGAGTCGACTCAATACTGATCACGAGTCGACTCTTGTACACAGTTTTCATCTAAGAACCTGTTAAAAAAAATAAATTCTTAAAAAAGGTACAACTTTAGAAATAGTTGGTAAACATGATATCAAACATATTTGTGAAGAAATTTTGGAAAGTACATTTGACATTTGTAAAAGATCATCGTTTTAGCAAATAGATTAGAAAAACAAAGTAAACAAATAGGAGCTACGCTCCCCCTATCAGAAAAGAGGCATGAATGAGGATATTCTTATGGAACACAAACATGATAGAGCATATGATCATCATATAAGATATAGGCTCACCATCAAATGTGAAAACACATAAATTCAACAGAGCCAGACTTACTAGTCTATTACATACCAAGTTCAACACATGTTTTCAAACCATGTCCAACATGAAGCAAAACAAGTGCAAGTTAGAATATTACATGCCAAAATAAAAGTTTGCCAACTTATCATAAACCAAAATATCATTTTGTTCAACAGGAATTCAAGAAGAGCTTCAAGCGTTTGACGATCCTGGACCCGAGGAAGGATGGGGTTGCAAAAGGTTTATAACCTCATCAAATCTCGTGTGAATGGAGGCCATGTCAACTTCTCTTTCACTCCTCAGGGAGGCTATCTCTTTCTTTAGTTCTACTTGGGTCCTTTCAACCTCTTCAAGTCGCATGCTAAGATCATGTTCACTGTCTTCAATCCTCTGAAATCTCACTTGGTCACTATAGTGATATTCAGTCATCTGAGTGCAAAGATCTTCTATATGGCTTGGTACAGATGAATCTGGGGAGGAATGATAGTGCTCATAAGGAGGTTCATGAATGGGAGATTCAGGAGAGGGTCTACGAACAGGATGATCTTGCATTGCCATTAAGCTGGCAGGAATTCTCATCCGATTAAGAGCAGTAACATCAAAGAGAGGTCGGATTTCAAGAGGTGTCTCATCGTCGAGGTCAACATTGAAGTGTTTAAAGATTTTTGTAAGGAGACCGCCAAAAGGAATGAAAGTGGATGGACCAGAAGCAATGATATCGAATATAACATTTCCCCATTTAACATCAACATTACCCAGAATGGCATAGATTGCCCTAGTGAGATCTTGGGAATAGTGGCTATACCCCCCAGATTTTGGAATCAAGTTATAGGAAATGATACGTCCAACAATGGTAGCCAAATCAGATACATTTTTTGCATGTAATGGGAGGCTTTCGCCAGGAAGAGTCATAAGGGTTTCGACACTGGGATTATCATATGAAACATCATCAAGAAAGGTGTCGCCACGAGGAATGCCAATGATTTCAGCTAGACGGTTAGCTGTGAAACGAATATGGCGATGTTTGACACAAGAATTAATAAAATGTGGTCTATTCTCAGGACAAAATGTCACAAGATTTGCGTAAAATATACGCACAAGTGGGGGATAAAGTTTCTCGGAGTGCTTACTTGAGAGTAGATCGGTGAGTTTAGCAGCAGAGAAAAATTGTTCCAGAGAAAAATGACTGAAGTCATCGAATTTAACATATCTACCGGGGAACATTTTTAATTGACAAAGAGCATGATATTTTTCAATTAAAGCAGGGCTATTTAGATATTGTTCGTAATGGGCATTGCTTTGCTCTGGAGGAGACGATGCACGATCACGAGAAAGAGGGGCTTTACCTTTGGAAGTTCTAGGGCGTTTGCTAGAGGTACTAGCCATGGATTAAAATGAAACCCTAGAAAAAGAAATGAGAGAAGGAAGGGGTTATACCAAGCCGAGGAAGACTGAGTGCAGACGATGACTGCAAGAGAGGACGAGTCGACCGGTGATGATGAGTCGGCTGGAGATGAGGGTCGACTGTAGTGAAGGAACGGCTGGAGGAAAGAAAAGAAGGAAAGAGGATTAAAGAAGAAGATGAACTAGGGCTTTTGATATGGGATTAA
>NC_033794.1:31930708-31932204 GCF_001876935.1 Asparagus officinalis
CTGTTTCAGGTATTGATTTCTCACGAGCATTGGCTGGGTTGCCGTCGAACTTTTTTATTTTTGATATTTGGATATTGACTGCATAGATAATTATTGGCTCTTAAACTCAACAATTTTAGCTTAGTTGTTGCGTTTATATTGTTTTGAATTCATGACTTTATAATTGAGGATTGGTATTGGTTTTCTTACGTTTTTAAGTTCATAAATTTTTGCGTATATTCAGTCCCAATTCTGGGACATCTAAAGTTTGATACAAATGTCTGTTATTGTACATATGTTAACATTTGCTACATTTCACTGAGCGAGAAGAGGAAAAAATATCATAGGCTGTAAATAGGTTGATATAAAGCTAAAGCGTGGTAATTTGAGTATTGAGATTGTCTGTTACAATTTTGTTTGTAAATATGATACAATTTTGTCTGTAAACATCTGATTCTGTAAACATTTGATACAATTTTGTCTGTAAATATGATAGACAACTAAAGTCGCCTTATGTTTTATGGTTGCAGAAAATTCTATCTCATGGCTTTAGTGCGAATTCCATCGAACATTGGGTACTTCCGGGACCTTCAAAATCAGATTTCTACTTATTTATCGGAAGATCAACGAATTGCCCTTCGTGACACTCCATTTTATGGCTACTTAGATGTTCCAGATCTTCCAGTGCAACCAGTTATAGTGGATTGTTTGTTGGGAGTATTTAATGTCGAAAAAAGTAGTTTCAAAATTGGAGGAAAATGGACCTCCTTTGATGTTGAAGAAGTTGGGAGAATCACGGGTCTTCCGATGGGAGGATCTATAGTAGACACGCGGTTTCATAGAAGTGATCGCGATACAATCTACAAGCTTGTGCTTTCATATAGTACCGCGGCTGAAATTGAAGAAGATAGTAAGCGTGTGACTAGAAAAGGAAAGAAGAAAATTGACGAGGGTAAGAAGAAGGTTGTGTGTGCTAGAAGAGATAGGATGGGTGAACTTATCAAGCAGATGGCCGAGCGTAGAGATCCTCTTTTGCCACATATGCTCGTGGCTTTCATTATTGGCTTTATATTATGCCCCCAAGCTAGTATGAGTTGTCCCTTGTTTGCATTTAGATATGCTGAGAAATTGGGCACTCTTAAGGAGTATAATTGGGCTGAATTAGTATACAATGTGTTGTGTACCGAGATGATTAAGGCTAAGAAAACCATCACTAAGAGATTTGAGGGAAATCGATCTAGAGGTGGTTATATGGGGGGTTTTGCCTCGGTTTTGATGGTAAGTTAACATTTACTACATTTTAATGTCATTCTACATTGTATATATTAATTCATTTAGTCATGTTTATTGTTTAGCTAAAATTTTCCTTTTCTCACAAGTTTGGTTTTATGAGCTTGTGGGACAATTACGCCTTCGTGTAGGAGCAGAATCCCTACCACCCATCCTAGGCTTCCACAAGGGCACGGGATCTTTACGGAGGAGTACAGTTCAAGATTTAATTAGAGATCCGGCTAATT
>NC_033794.1:31933204-31956775 GCF_001876935.1 Asparagus officinalis
AGAAAACAAAAGAATAAAGAGAGCGAAAGCTCCCCCTATAAATAAGCATGAGTGAGTATAACAAAAAAAAGATATATAAAGATTGCTCCCCCTATCAAAATGCCTCATAGGATACATGAAATGAATGCTAAGGCAAAACATGTGAGCAAGCATAAATGAAAAAATATGCTAAATTTAACTCACATACAAGAAGACAATGAGAACACATATAGATATGTCATAATAAAGATAGTGTCTCATTATACTAACGTACAAATTATGTATAAGAATAGATTTATGAAACAAAAGAAGAGGAACATGAGAATCATGAAAAAAGAGTTTTCAAATAAAAACAAATCACTCAAATAAAATCATAAATCAAGATTTAAGTCCAAGAACAATGTTTGATCAATAAAGAAAGCTTTCTTTGTAGAACTTGATCAAACCACATATAGAATGCATTATAAGGCACAATTGAAATTTGAATCATCTATTTGTGCTATATAATGAACTCAAAGCAACAAATCAAAACAAAATTTTTGACTAAAGAAATGTAAGAGAGGCAACAATATTATATATCAAACTCTTAAGCTTGTTCCAACCCATATAAAGATTATTAGTACCCGGTAATCAAGATTTGGGAATAAACACCTAATAAACCCGTGGGGTTATATAAACACAAACCTCTCAACAAAAATCAAAACTAGTACTTATGAAAACAAAAGAATTGATCAAAGAAAAATTGTTTTCATATCCAAAAAAAATTTAAAACATAATTTTCAAAACCAAGAAAAAGAAACATGAAAACACTAAGAATTTTTGGTTTAAAAATCAAATATGTTTTGGTACCCAAGTATTCTTGGTACCAAAAAGTTTAGGGACATGACCTTGGTTTAAAAATCAAATATGTTTTGGTACCCAAGTATTCTTGGTACCAAAAAGTTTAGGGACATGACCCATATCATTTAAGCTCAAAGCTTTAGGGTTATGAACCCGTTTGGGTACATGTGGTGCACTAACATGGTTAAAGCAATAATTACTCAAATGACCCTTCCGATTGTACTATGTGCAATGAAAGAGATCCATTTGTTTTTGTGGACCATTAGCTCGTGTACGGGAATCATTTGCAAATAAAGATTGTCTTTTAAAATTATTTTGCAAATGAGAAATATTCTTAAACAATGGTCTATTTGGAACATATTACAACTTAGAAGCTTTTTGCATATCATAATAAAATTTTACAAGATATCCAAACCTACCACAAACATCACATTTAAAAACATGTGGTCTACTAGAAGCATTTGGCAAATGAGATTCCTTTTTCAAATCAAAATAATATTCAGCCAAATGACCAAAATGACCACATTGATCACACTTGAACACACTAGCATGCTTATGATGAACTTTGTGAGAAAGAGCATGTGAATGTGTAAGTGTACAAGATGAAGAAGCTACATGAGATGTACAAGAAGCATTAAAATTCTTATGTTTGTGTGCATCATAGCAAAATTTAGCTAGATGGCATTTACGGTCGCAAATAGAACACTTGTAAACTTTGCTATATATATGTGCATAATGAGTGGATGATTTTGACTTAGACTTGGCACACATATTCATAAGTTTCTTATGATTATTAATGTATATTTTAAAAGTTGAATCTAAAGATGAAATGCGATTATTCACAAGATTCAAATCTTCATTATTAGGCGCATATACATTTTTATTAGAAGTAGAACATAAATAGTCATTTATAAAAGAAGCAGTATCATTTTTTATGTGTTCTCTACTTCTAACATGGCATTATCTCTTTCATGAGTTAAAATAGCAAAGTTTGAAATTAAAGAATCATGATCCAATTTTAATTTATCATTCTAAATAGCAAAGTTTGAAATTAAAGAATCATGATCCAATTTTAATTTATCATTCTTTTCTTTGAGGATCATATTCTTATTAGAAATAGTATCAAACTTAGATGCTAACAACTCATGATCGGATTTCAAATCTTTATGCTTGCTTTTTAAGTCAATAAAATCTTTATGCAATTTGTTATAGTCATGCAATAATTTTTCACTAGCACAAGCAAGTTTATCACTAGATAAATCATTAATGGATTCGAACTCGTAAATCTCACTAGGGCTATCGCCTAGTGGCCGTGTGCATGAAAATAAAGCTCCACATGAACTAGAAGCGGAATCCTCCAAAGCTTGTTGGATTGCCTCCAAATTCTCCTGATGTGCTTCTATAAGTTTCCATAAGGTGTAAGCACTATCAAAATGAACAAACTTGTTAGACATAGATGAATTAAAAGTATTTAGCAAAAATTCTAACAAAATCTTGTTCATTATAAACATACGATGATCATTTTTATTCCACTTGGATTTCTCCAAAGTGGGCACAATATAAGCATCATCTATAATTTCCCATAAATCGAAATGTCTAGATTGAAAAAAGAGTTTAAATCTAATACACCATTGGATATAGGGAAAATATCTAATCTAGGAGCAATATTGATGACATAACCTAAACTAGGTGCACCATGCATATCCATAATATATGTATAGATGTGCAAGCAAGATAACAAAGAAAATCTAAATGAGATTAGCACAAAAAGATAACTTGGATCTTTAACTCAAGGTGATTAGACCTTAAATCAAAGAGCACCATGCTCTTATACCAATTGTTAGATCCTAGAGGGTGGTGATTAGGGTCTTATGCTAATCTAATCCGATTTAAATGTTAATTAAAACTTATTAATAAATTATTCTTGCAAGATGGATATACAATATGTTATGAGTAAGAATATTCAATATGAACAAAGATATATATCCTATATGGTGAAATATATGTAAGGATATATAAATAACACAAGGGTAAATAATCTAAACTAAGGATACAATTGTGATAGGGTAATATAAACAATGCCAACACACAATATGATCACGGAGTTCGGACCTTCCGTCCTACGTCTCTGCTCCTCACTCCCGGGGAGAAATCTACTATTGCACTGGGTTTTCTACGCTTACCCGAAAAAAGTTTATACCTCACAATACGATTTTCTAGCTAACCGAAAACTCTACAATCTCACACTCTTGTAATCACACTTTACACCGTCTTAAGTGTTAGTCTCTAGTCTGTGTCTCCCTCAAGTGTTAGGAATTACAACCTCTCTCTAGGCATTACCACCTACTGCACTCCTCTTGGGCCCTCAAGTGTTAGGAATTACAACCTCTCTCTAGGCATTACCACCTACTGCACTCCTCTTGGGACGACCCCGTCTCTCACCACACACTCCCTCTCTCTAGGCATTACCACCTACTGCACTCCTCTTGGGACGACCCCGTCTCTCACCACACACTCCTCTCAGTGTACAAGTGTATTACAAAGTGATTTACATAATTAAGGCTCACAAATACAAATTTGTTTTCTACAATAGATGAGAACTCAATTAAGCTCACTCTCAATTGTTATAACTCCCCACAACCCAATTATACAATGTATGCAAATACAACAAGCTCAATGGTTGTGTGTGTAAGCAATAAGAAAATTAATCATAAACTTAATGTAAACCCTAGCTTGATGAAAATGATAAATAACAAATAATTAATACAAAGCTAGTATTGAATTTAGAAATTTTTTTCTAAAAAACAAGATGGAGGGATGGATTAAAATGAAGCTTCAAACAATGTAGATGATCTCCTCTACTTGTAAGAAACTTCTTCACAAACAAACTCTTTTAAAACACACTAAACACAATGTAGATGATCTCCTCTACTTGTAAGAAACTTCTTCACAAACAAACTCTTTTAAAACACACTAAACAAACTTTAAAACCCTTGTTAAACTCTTTTAAAACACACTAAACAAACTTTAAAACCCTTGTTAAACTTGTTTAAAACATTTCTTGGATATTTTAGAACTGAGGATATGTGGGGATATTTATAGGAACCCGAAAGCCAAAAGAAAACAAAGCAAAAAGACCAAAAATCCAAAAACAGTACAGTCTGGAAATATAGCCGTTACAATGTTATGAGTCGACTCGGTACTGTTCATGAGTCAACTCATAAGTAGCCATTACAAGCTAAAAACCAACTTATGGGTCGACTCATAAAATCCATGAGTCGACTCATCATGCATGGTCGACTCAGCAGAAACAAAACACACTTTCCAGCACAGTTTGTGAGTCGACTTATGACAGGTATGAGTCGACTCAACCTGATGGGTCGACTCATGATGTTATGAGTCGACTCGTTAGAAACAAAACGTAAACTACACAACAATTTATGAGTCAACTTAACACTGTTCATGAGTCGACTCAAGACATGCACACTATCTGTTTTAAACAGAAATTTGATTTTTAAACCTCTTTTAAAAATAGCAAATAAAATCAAAAAAATGTAAAACTTTGGGAAATGATTGTAAACATGATAATAAACATGCTACAAAAACTGATTTTTAAAAAAGGACATCCCAAATAGAAAATATCATCATTTTGTAAAATAGTCCAAAACATAAAAATATAAACACATGAGTTTTGACATTTTAGGAAAATATCATCATTTTGTAAAATAGTCCAAAACATAAAAATATAAACACATGAGTTTTGACATTTTAGCTTAACCATGTTTTGAAACATTACAAAATAATTTTGTAAACTTAATAAAAGATGTATATGAATATTGTTAAGTCTAAAAACTAAGAATACAATATTTTCACCAATACAATAGAATATGAAACATATGAGTATGTATATGAATATATATTTGTTTCATATCTATGAAATTAAACCAAACCAACTTATCCACGTAAAAACAAACATGTATGAATATAAATATTGTTTGGAAAAACGTTATTTATGGCTAAAACAAAAAAATGGATAAACCAAGAAAACGCGTGTGTGTATAATATTGAGCTTGAAGTATTAAACATACATAATATAAAACCTATACTATATTACCCAAGCTATGATCTTGATCATCAATAAGCTCTACTTGGTACACTTGCGGATGAAGCTTGAACTTGAATCTTTAACTTGAATTGCAAGGCTTCACTCCACGATTTCTGCCAACCTCTATTGGATATGAACGTGAATGCTCGATTCCATCCATCCTCCAACTTGTTGTTTGTATATAATAAATAGAAAATGACAAACACAAGACAAACAACATTAGTGGTAAATTATTTGTTAAATATCATTAAAACAAAGAGGCCAACAGATACAGCATGAGACATTTCAGAAGAACTACTACTAATATTTAAAGATTGAAACAGTTCTTGAAAGACGCAGATGGTCATGATGATCAATTGGAGCTTTTGATTTGGAGGTAGATGATGAGAAGTTAGAAATAGTAGCCTGTGAGGAATCATTGGGATGGTGCTAGTACGAACGTCTAGTAGGGGTTTCTCAGCATGTTTTGAAGCACTTGCTCGACATTCTTCAATGGAATGAGTTTTTGTTTTGTAAAGGTGACACCATTTTGACTATAAACTCCATGTAATGGTTCGATGGTCAAGAAAATTGCTTGGAAGTAGCAAGAACAGAACTCTGAGATGGTTGCTGAGATAAAGAGTCTCGTCTTATCAACAAGAAGCTAGGCAACAACATTATCCAGTGCGAGACGTGGTACACAATGAACCAGCTGTCCATGAAGAGTTTCATATTCAGGATGAAGACACATGAGAAATTAAAATAGACATTGTCGATCTCGATATTAATCGAAACTTTTGACTGGTTCTAGGTCAATTATGGCAGGTTCAAGAGTTGCGGTTCAAGAGCTGCAAGCTGCTGCCACAAATCCATCATATAAGTATAAAATTCATGAACGGATCTTTCGCCTTGTTGTGCCAAAGCGACTTCCTGAAGTAGATGATGTTCATGTGCATCATCCTAATGAGTGTAGAAACCCTGGAGATGCATCCATATAGATTTAGCGGAAGTGCAATTAACCAGTTGCAGCCAAATGGTTGGTGTAACTGATTGAATGAGAAAGGTCATTGCTTTATGTTCGTCTATGGTCTAGCCTTGAAGAGCTTAATTGTATGCATCATTAGTGATGCATGTACCTTTGACAGGAGGTAAAGAAGATCCATCGACATGCCCCAAAGACCTCTACTCAATAGGTAAAACTTGAGAGTAAACACCCATACACGGTAGTTCGGTCCCTCAAGCTTGACATCAATTTGTTGATGATATGTATTTCCAGGTGTTGCAATGACAATGTTAATGCTACAATTTGAATTTGATAAGGCATTAATGCCTATATTTTATGGGCGTTAATGCCCGAATTTAAGGAGGATTAGATGCCTAAATTTGAAGGAGGCGTGAATGTCTACAAGTCTGTAAATCAGATTTGTCAAATTAAATCTAGTTGGAAGCATGTTGTAACCGCGCTAATTTCGTGATTTGTGAAATCACAAGAGAGAAAAGCGAAGCAAAACCTATGAGATTAATTAGGGGAAAATACCTTATAGGTGATTTATGAAGTCACATAAGAGGAAAGGGAAAAGAAATCCCTTATGGGGCCTGTGAGATTAATTAAGGGGGAAATCTCTTGTAGTGCGCTTGAGATTAATTGGACTAAGATCAAAAAGGCTCTGGTGCCATGTTAAACTCAGAATATTGGGAAAATATCACTCTTTCTATTAGGCTCCAAGCCAAACATATAGATGTACAAAGGACTATTTCTTCACATATAGTCGATGTGGGACTAAACTAGGATTTAATACACACTAGTATTTACATATACTTTAATAAACCCAACTTCTAATTCAACCAGTAATAACTGATGCATGATCTACTAAGATTGATTTTGACAACCGGGTTTTTTTTAATATTAAACCCTTGCTTCTATCATATATTTATATTAGACTCTCAGATCTTCATATTGGTTCAAAATGAGGATGTTATTTGAAACAACTTTATAGGTAAGTTACAAATATGGGAGTGCCATTGAAAACTACTTATACAGATTTGGGGTGACTATGAAGATTTGAAGGCCTACTATGAAAATAAGATAGAGTTTTGCGTCTAATACGAGAAAACCATGATAAAACAAAGTGAAGTTATGACACACACCAGTAAAAGTGGCGACCTACAATGATTTCTCTTTTAAACTGTAACTTCTTTGCTATTTTTTTATTAGACCCCCAAATCTTAAAATTTGTAATTTGCACCCCCAAATCATCATCTCCTTTTGAAATGAGGATGTTTTTTATCACAATCTTATGGATTGAGAAGTGCAAATTACAAATATGAAATTGACATATTGCGCAAATAGAAACTTTGAGAAGTGAAATAGAAAATGTAAACTGGCTCCACATTCGACTTTTTCTGTTTGGCAATTTGAAAGCGACTAGCAAGTAAGACGTCGGTTGGATGGAGGAAATGGTGGAAACAAAATTCTAAGAACACTTTCGAAACGTGGTTCCTATTTTTATTGGTTGGAAGTAGGGTTGTGCATGGTTCGGTCCAAATTGAAAAAACCAACCGAACCGGACAAAAATTAACGGTTCGGATCGGTTTTATTTGAAAGTCGGTTCGGGTCGGGTTGAAAATTTTTCAACCCGAACCGCCCGAACCCCGCATCACTTTAACACTATATTTTTGACCCGAAACCCATACCCGACCCGTTGATAGATAGGTTCACTTAGAATCCCTCAAATGATACCTAAACCCTAACTCCCCTCCAAGTCTCTAACTACAGCCGCCCAGCCCACTTCGGCACTTCCTCCGCCCAGCCGCAGTCCTGCTTCCCCCCAGCCGCAGCCGCAGTCCTGCTTCCCCTTGCCAGTAAATTTTTTTTTACTATTGCATCAAAATGCTGCTGATAGAGTGAAAGTTATGGATATATTAGTTACTTTTTCAATCTCAAAGAATTTGAGTGTATAATAGTAACATGATAAAATAAATATTTCGTTGAAGCCGAATTTTATATACTTGTTCAGTTTTCCGTTTTCCATCAGATCTTGTCTACAATTATCTGCTCATTGCGCTTGTTAAATAGCCTAGTTTGAGATAGGATGACATTGTTAAATTGCCTGATTTAGTAGGATGCAAACATTTTTCAGTGATATATGATATCATGAATATAACTAATTCAATTTTGAGCTGTCCATATGAAGCACTTTGTTATAAATAGCATTATTATAAATTTTAAGGTAGACCCAGAATTTTTTTTAGTGAAGTTAATTATGCTTTTTATTATGCTTGCAGTCTCACAAAGGGGCTGAACATTTTTTCCCTCTCTTTTGAAGTCAGCGTGTATCGAGGGATCGAATTTCGGTTGTTAACGGTCCCCTAGCAGCCACTCATCAGTCATCATCGAATTTCGGTTGTTCCTCTTCACGAATATCGATGTATTAGCGCGGTCGGAGGCGGTAGAGGATGCCCTGAGAGGACTTGCGTGAAATGCGTCTTGAGTTTTGAAACGGAAACCCAAAACTCAAGAAAAGTGTTTTCGGGTCTAGTTTGAGCCTAAAACAAACGGAAATTTAGAAAAGCGTTTATTTTGGGTTGGGTCAAGTTTAAGGCGAGAACAAACTCATTGGTAGCTAAACAAAATCTGATTCGTTTCTAGACAAAGCGTAAACAGTAGGGCTACTCACCGGTCCCGACTATTTTCGTGTTATACCAGACGACAGGTTTTGAACAATTTTGTTCTTTCTTTCTTTCCTGCGTTTGACTCAGCCATACCTAGTGTCCCAGCCTAGCCGCACCAAACTCAACTCTTTCTCCTAATCCAACCCGGTGATAAAATAGAGACAAATCCTTGTCCTCTCCCCACCAAAAAGAAAAAAAAGATGTGCTTGCTTTTGTTTGTGTGCCTAATAAATAGAGAGACGAGAGGATCAAACATTGACGACATTCTGCCTAAATAGTAAGACTCGGGTGATAAATAAGGAATTCATGCTTCCCTGATCTCAAAGAATATCTAGCTAGGCAGCCGGCGGGCAAAGAAAAGGACAATGGTATGATAATGGGATATGATGACAAGGAAGCGGTTGTCATTGGTCGTCAAACGCACCTAAAACTATCTAAATCTTAGATCTTGATGTTAACTTGGATCTATTACTTATAGGTTGATTGTCACATGAGTAATGGAACCGTGGTTAGGACTATAGTCCCTAGCAGTGCATGCCTCAGATTTTTTTTATATTTTTACGGTGACATTCATTTTGTTTGTTTTTTCATGATGAAAAGTAAAGGGAATAATGAAAAACTCAAAATAGTATAGAGGAAGTAAAAAAGTAATTTCTCTATTCTCTCATAAGGACGATGTGACACCCTTCACTTAACTGGGAGAATTCAGCTCTTTTCCTAAGAAGATAAACAAAATTCAAGAGGAAAAAAGAAAATGACTTGATCAGTTTCCAACTCATTTCCTAGAATTTGACCTCGAAATGAGCTATCATATTTTGGATCACTTGGACCACATTTGGGAAATTGATTTTCTAAAAGTAGCCACTTCCAAGTTACTTTGTCTAGAAACGAAATAGATTTTGTTTGGCTACCAATGAGTTTGTTCTCGTCTTAAACTTAACCCAACCCAAAATAAACACTTTTCTAAATTTCCGTTTGTTTTGGGCTCAAACTCGACCCGAAAACGCTTTTCTTGAGTTTTGGGTTTCTCAAAACTTAAGACGCATCTCACGCAAGTCCTCTCAGGGCATCTCCTACCGCCTCTGACCGCGCTAATACATCGATATTCGTGAAGAGGTACATGTTTCTCTCTTCATTGCCGTAAGCTCTCACTCTCATATTTTTCTCTTCCCTTCCCCTTCCCCTTCAATTTTCACGAGTTTATTCTCAAAATTCCCTAATCTGTAGTATTTGTAGTTAGATTTGTCCCCCCCCCTCCAAATTGTGTCAATTTCACTTTGCCCTAATTTTTATTTTGCCCTAATTTTGTCCTAAACCTGACAAATTATATTGTGTAATAATGACTACTATGCTTGATCCCCCTTCCTAATTTTCTCTAATTTGTCTAATTATGGAGGAGGAAGAGTGTTCATATGTTTCAAGAGCATACATCCTTTTATATTTTTCATGATTAAAAGGGCAATATTTGTATAAGCTAAGCATATATGAGATTGATATATGGAAAAGATTAAAAAATCAACATACATTATTGCAATTAATTTTATTATAAATTTATATACTAATTACTATTTGATAATTGAACTAAAACTACAAAATTCATTCTAATTTAAACATGAGTTTACAGAATAACATATACTTACCTATTAATTTGATTTTCTTCCCCCCCCCCTCAATTTTTCTAGTGGTGGAGAAATCAAAAATTTTTATTGGAATTTGTGAGATTTTTTATCACTATTATTTCATTTTCTCCTAATTCTCTTCTGTCTTCTTAAGTTTCTCCTTCCAATTTTTATGGTTTCAGATCTCTTAGAACACCTTTATGCGTATGACATGTTTGTAGAAATGTTACATCCCTTCTTTGAAGATTTCAAAGCTAATTGTTAGCAATAACAACCTATGCATTATTTTTTACTCTATATTGGGAAATTAGATTTAATATCCACGAAATGGGCATGTACCCATTGGTTTTTCTTTCTTTTCTTCTTCCCCCTCTTTTGTGAAAAACAGATGAAAAGAGAGTGGGGATGGCTAAAAAAGGTGCTGAATCCTTTTATTGTTGTAGGATGTCGAAATTGAGAGGAAAAACATTGAAAACTAGTCACAGGGTGTGAGCTGTGGCGGAGCCACATGAGACTTGTCCTGGGTAGCTGCCCAGGGCAAGATTTTGGGAAATATATATATAGAGAGAAGAAGATGAAAATATAAGGGGACATTGAGCTTGATGCATTCACTTACAACATGACGCTCTATGCAAACAAGGACCGATGGATAATGCAACCTAAGATTTACTTTTTGCAATACTTATACTTGCATTATCTTTGGTCATTCTATTCGAGGACAATGGAAAGAAGCTATGAGCACTACAACAAAATGCACTCCGCTCAAAGTTAGGTTTTGTACCGACTCTGACGACGGAGGAGCTGGAGGACGAGGCGTCTCCTTCGTCGATGTTTGCGTCTTGGGATTCATCGCTAGCCTGGATTATTTTTTCGCCCAGGGCAAAAAAAATTCATGGCTACGCCACTGGGTGTGAGTCGACATTTTCAACTTATTTGTGGACATGAGATTATAGAGAGTGACTGTTAAACTCAGATTGCTAATTATAGAGTGTGGCGAAGTTTTCATCGTGTCATGAGATTAGAATGATGTGGTTGGAAGAGGGAGTGGACAATATTGAATACATATACATATATATACATATATATATATGAGAAAAATGGAGAAACTTGGCCCATTAGGCTATTCGAACTGATGATTGTCACTGTCCATCGTGATTTGCACTCATCATGATCTATATGTTAAAAATTACATTGGTTAAAACTTTTAATAATGGTTTTAGCTATATATGGATGGGATGGATGTTAAGTTGCCTGAAAAATTAACATATTAAATTAGTTTGATTCATATTCTAGAAGACTTAAAATTATGTGAAAATTTTATGATATATATTTAATGACGTGTTGAACAAGATGTATAGTGTCAATTATAAATTTGATGAGTCGATTAGTCTAGCTCACAATAAGATTTGAGCTCACCATATCACAATATCATTATATATATATATATATATATAAAGGGTTATACAATAGCTAGGGAGAAGAGTTTAACTCGAGTGAAAATCAAGGTCCGTCGCAAAGTTAATTTGTGATAATCCAAGTGGAACAATATTTTTTGTCAAGGGATGCTTTCAAAATATTGAATAATGCCATTTGAATTGCTTTATTCTATGGTAGACAAAACATGAAAGGAGAATTTAGTTCAAGCTGTTATGTATAGCAATTCACTTTATGTTGCCTTAGGTCAAGGTTTTAAAATATCGGATATCGGATGAATATTGGATGATCAAAGTCCATAACGGATCACAGATATTGGGGAAATATTAGGGGCATGTGGTAAATATCAGAGTATCATATTGGATAATGTGCATGTATAGTAGTGTCCCCAAAATTAAAATATAATCTAAACATACATAATGACATCTAAGAATACCAAAATGTAAATAATATTTGTATAGAGCCTCCTAGAAGAGAAAAAAAAAAGATGATTTTAGGGGTCCATGCATTACCTAAGAATTGCTGAAGAAGAATATGTCAAAGAGGATACCTGAAGGGTTTAGGGTTTTGTTTAAAGCCGAAATCCAATAACATCCACCTTTAGAAAATTGTTCAGTTCAGGTATAAGTTATGGTATCCTCCTAATTAAGCTGATGCAAAAGTTATCAGCTGTGACAGGAGGGATCACTGTAGTGTATATCCTAGAGCAAACATTTTTACCCCTCCACCTATTTTTTTATTATTTTAGACACAGATGATTGGGCATTATTTAGTATTGTGCATTTCATCCATTTTAGTAATCAGAGTTGGTTCTATACTTCTATATATACCTGATTTCTGATTATTTTAGACAGATGATTGGGTATTATTTAGTATTGTGCATTTCATCCATTTTAGTAACCAGAGTTGGTTCTATACTTCTCTCTCTCTCTCTCTCTCTATATATATATATATATATATATATATATATATATATATATATAATATTATAGAGAGAGAGAAGAGAGAGAGAGAGAGAGAGAGAGAAGGAGGGAGATATAAGGGTATCCTTATCATAGGAGGGGATTTCTCCTTGACGCTCTCTAAAATCACATGATTGAGCGACATTGTGGATGATCCGCTCCGGATACTTGATCTACATTATTCTAAACACCTACCACCATGTTTGGGTGAATCCGTCGTCGTGTCGCCTCCATCAAGCCATGTGAAAAGTTCTATTCATCAAAACCGTTAAAATTGATAGCGAGTGGATGAAGGGTCAAACGACGACGGGTTCACCCCAAACTTGTGTGTTGGGGTTTAGAATATGTAGATCAAGTTCAACGGAGGGGATCATCGCACAATGCGCTCAATCGAGGCGTTAAGGAGAAATCCCCTCTATGACAAGGATACACATTAATCTCATATATATATATATATATATATATATATATATATATATATATATATATAATATATATATTGAGATTAATGGGTATCCTTGTCATAGGAGGAGATTTCCGCTCCTTGTCGCTATGTGGCACAATCTTCACCATCCTCATGAAGTAGGCACAAATCCCACTACTCATACTCTCTTTCCTACTTTATGAGGATGCGGAGATTGTGCCACATAGGCGTCAAGGAGGAAATCCCCTCCTATGACAAGGATACCCATTAATCTCTCTCTCTCTCTCTCTCTATATATAATATATATATATATATATATATATATATATATATATATATATATATAGAGAGAGAGAGAGAGAGAGAGAGAGAGAGATGGGTGTGCTTGGTAGTGAGGTGGCATAATCCCCTCAACTCATTCAAATGGTTGCATATCCTCATACACTCCTCAACCCATGTGAATGTGGACACATTTGAATGAGTAGAGGGGATTGTGCTACCTCACTATTAAGCACAAAAATTTGTGTTTGGTACCAAGCATTCTCATATTTCCATAATATATAATATATAATATAATATATATATATATATATATATATATATATATATATATAATATATATATATATATATATATATATTTAAGTTTTTTCAAAGAAGTTAAGTATCATCGATTAATCTGATTATCTATATTCTTTTTAAGCCTGCTTTTGATGTAGCCCCTGTAATTCTTAATGTCTTTATGAGCTATTTGGATGTTTAAATCCTTCTCTGCTTGGGGTCCTTTCAAGTAGAGAAACACTTCTAGTATGTAGCAGTAACGAAGACAGAAAAATACTTCAGTTTTACTTATGGTTTATAGTTAGTTGAAACTTAAATTTCAATGCATTTCTCCTCATTTTTGCTTCACTTAACATCTAGTTGATATTCTGACCTTCACCTGTCTTCGTACAGGATCACAAGATGGTTAATGCAATTAAAGGCCTTTTCATTTCCTGGTTAGTCCCAAAACATAATTAACTTTGTTGCTATGGTTTCTCTTAACACTAGATTTCACAAAGCTCCCCTGAACTTTTGGTTGTTTTGCACACAAAGCTCCCCTGAACTTTTGGTTGTTTTGCACAAAACTCCCCCAAAACGATATACAATTTAGGGAGAACCACCATTGGCTTTTCAAGTTATTCAGAAAACAAAAACAAAAACAAAAAAACAAAACAAGAAAACTCAAACTGTTTGAAATTGTCATAAACAGCATTAAACCAAAAAAAACTCAAAAATATTTGGAATTGTCATAAACGGCATTAAATAGGTGTAAAAGGTCTAAACTATCCCTATAACCCTCCATCTACCCTAAGCCAAATAGAGTGTAGTAGAGGAAATGTATATATTTCTCGAATAATCTATATATAAAGCTTATTTCCCAATTATTTACCATCTCGTCTATTCACTCTTGTCGTGATTGCTTTGCAGTGATGTCCCTATGGCCCAGTTGATTATCAATATGAATTCTTCTCTTCCTGCTTCTCAGAAGTTCATTGTTCACATGCTCGACAGCACCCACATGTTCGTTCAACCTCATGTTGCAGAGATGATCCAAACCAAGATTGCCGAGTATAGGGATCAGAACACTTACGAAAAGCCAGCATGATAGCTTTAGCTATCCTTTGAAGTACTTTGCTGTGATAAACTTAGATTATGAAATTGATGGATTTTGTAAGTTTCTCAACATAAAGTTGATGTATTGGATCAAACACTTCTGTTTCTTTTGAACGTAACAAGTTGGGTATGTGCCAAAGATATATCTAAAGGTTCTTACTGTGTTTTTGTCACAATCTCAGCAGCAAAAGAAATGGATATGCAATGTTTATTATTTCACTATCTGGTGCAGCTTGGAAGAGATTTGGAGAAAACTAACTGAAAAATCAAAAGAAATTAGCACCATTTCATTCAACTAACTGAAGATTTAGAGAAAACTAACTGAAAAATCAAAAAAAAAAAATTAGCGCCATTTCATGCAACTAACAACAAATTCCAGTTTCTGACAGCCTTCTCTTTGCTCTCAGCACAGCTCTCAGCACAAATCACGCAAGAAAATTAATAACTGGCCATGTGTGACGCGCATCATATGCTGGCTCTTCTTTCATCTACATTGCACATATTGCACAAAGAAAACCCATCACTAACAACTCCAAGAAAAACAACTCAGTGAAAGCTCACTGATTTAAAGTTCATCCAAAGAGCTCATAATTGAGTTCGAGCACCATCTAAAAAAATCAGGTGTTACAAATACAAATAGCAACAACAATTAACAGAAAACTCTCCAAAGTCAATAAAGTTACAGTTCTAGAATCCTAACACAAGTTCCATCAAGAAAATGTCTAAATTTCACAACAAAAGTTACAAGAAGCTAGTTAGAAATGCAAGCAAACAAAATTCCATCTCTTTTAACCCCCAGGCAAGGATATGTTAATATCAGTATTAGAGCTCCTCTGTTCAGGTACGGAGTGTAGAGGAGCAGCAGACCAGTTATCTCCCTTGAAAGTTGAAGAAATGTTCGGTCTTGGAGTTGAACTCTGCTGCCCATGAACACTATAAGTAGCTTCCTCCATCTCGGTGCTGGGTATAGGGATTGCACCTGCAGGCACTGAGATTGATGTGAATGATGTCTCGTATCTTGGCTTCTTAGTCTTTTGCCCATAACCGCTACTGTTGTATGTCTCTTCCATCTCTGTGCTGAATGTCTCATATCTTGCTTTTTTTGACTTCTGTTCAATCTGGTAACTTGGCAGAAAGCTACCAACCACGACCTACAGTAGAATAAAAGAGTGAAGACTTGTGGTTTGGCATTTAAATTTGGGTAAAGTAGTGTTGTCAATGGGTGAGGCGCAATGCGGAGCGCAAAGCATCTTTTACGAGCACATGCGCAAGGCGCAACGCGATGCGCGTTCCCGAGTGATGCAAGGTGCACACCGCACACATAATTTCTCAATATATAGAATCAAGCGCGAAAATACATGTTTTTAGAATTTACATAAAAATATGTCAGGATAAATAATATATTTCTACAAAATCATAATATAATGCCTTAATTTCTAATGCTAACACCCAACATAGTAGCAAAATTCATAAATACAAAATCATAATATAATGCCTTAATTTCTAATGCTAACACCCAACATAGTAGCAAAATTCATAAATTTTCAAATCAAACACCCAACATAGTAGCAAAATTCATAAATTTTCAAATCAAATGTTAAATCAAGACTAACATCCAAGCAAATGATTAGTAATGGTCCTCAATTGAAGGCTACTAAAAAGGCCTAATGGATTTATTTTGCTTTTTTGGGATATGGATTATCAAGTAAAAAGACTCGTCTGAAATGTTAACAAACAAAACTATATGAGAATATATACTACATGCACCCTGCACAAAGTAAGGATGTACGCGAGGCGCAAAAAGCGCTGCTGCATCAGATGTGGGGCGCTTCGCCACCGCCCCACATTGCAAGACGTATAAGGTGCAATGAGGCGCGAGCCTTTTAAAACACTGGGGTAAATTACACAAAACTCCCTTCGTCTATGCCCTGGATTTGAAGAAGCCACTTTATCTATGATCATTAATGGAACTGTTACTTTTGTAATGAAGTTATGAATGGGCAGAGTCTGCAGGCATGATTCTACATGAATAATAAAACGTTCAGATTCTTTTGTATCCAAGAACCAATTTTTCTCTTTCTTTCTTTCAACTCCCTAAATATGTCAATTCTGAAGTGCAGACTTGTTTCGAAACTTCAATACACAATTAATGGTTTCATTAAAAGTCAAAGATGAGAGCCTCTTTTGTTAAACTTCTCAGATAAGGAGGTTTCTTGAAAAATAGGGTAAACATGAAGGGTGGTTCTTGCAATGTATCCTTAAATTTGTTACGACGTCGCTGGTTTGTTGAATTGTTTAATAAAATTCTTGAGGTTCCTTGCGTAAAAAATTTGATGAAAGAAATCGAGCCTTATCTCATTGACAGGATGGCTTCACAGGAGATGCTTTAGTTACATGATGACTCATACAAGGGGACACTCTAACGTGCTTTACGTGCCTCATACAACCACCACAATTTAAACAAGTGAACTCCCACTTAGGAGAGGAGTTTTTGCTACGGGAGCTTTATTTTGGTAAATTTAACCTTTTAAAAATGGATTTTTTTTTAATGGAAGGTGAACACGACCCATACCTGAATATCAAAATAGCTTAAAGACTTAAAATTGACCGTGACTGTGATTCTACTTCTTGGCTATCCATATCATTGCTCTCTGGCAAAATTGACCGTGACTATGATTCTACTTCTTGGCTATCCATATCATTGCTCTCCGGCCCCACCCCCTAACCTTTTCTTTCTCCCAGAGAAAGAGGAGTTACTGCCATTGTGATTTGTTTTTCCTTCTACCGCTGACCTAAGCACCTTTTGTGTATTCTAATTTTGGTGAACAGATTGTGTAGGCTAACCGCTAACAAGCATTATGTTATTGTAGAATAGCTAAAGTTTCTTATTAAAAAAACGATGATACTAAACTAGTTTTAACTTTAAAAAAAATATAATTTGCAAAAGCAAATAAATATTACTCTAACATAAAATATGAAAAACTTAGTTTTGAAAAGATTAAGAACTACATAAGTATTTACTCTTCAACAAAATTCACCTTTCGTGAAAGGGTTTTTATTGTAAAACAATTTAAGTGAGATTGCTAAAAACTACATTTCTTTAAAATATTCATCAGAAAACGGATCATTACTTACCCTTTTTTTGACTATTTAACTCTAATAAAGTATTACGGTTAGTTATACAAATATAACTTTTTTCTTCTTCTATACTCTCATCCTCAAACCTCTTAACAACCCAACACCTGAATCCCATCCTATGCAATGACAGCAGCACCATGCATGAATTCTTCCTGCTCCTACGTCCTCATTCAAATCCACTAGGAAATCAATCCCATGGTAGACTACTAGGGTCCGTCTCAGGGATATTGGTCGCAAATGAACTCCATGTAGGAAAGAGAGCTCTTGTCAATGATTTTGGCTTACCAAGAGAACATGGGTTCTTGGTTTGCGGTAACATTGCAACGAGAAGATGGAGTAGGGACATGATGATAGAGGGGAAGGATGCCAAATGAGATGGGAGGAAGTTGGCATGGAGAAAATGAGACGAAAGAAGATTTACTTTTTGCAACCAAAAAAATGTCCCTCTTTACTTTGTTTGTAGTGAACGGTAAAATTAACGCAGAAAAAAATCCCTCCCAGGGCAAAAGTTGTCATTTTAAAGTTTTGTTAGTGGTCATATGGTAATTACCTATAAATGGTAAAATTCATGTACAGTTACATGTATAAAGTAAATAATGATAATTTATTGAAAATTCCTAAACTTCATAATAGCACCTGCACAGGACTTGCAGCAACTAAAAGACCAGCAACCCCTCCCCCAACAACCCGACCATCCGGGCTTGCCAAAGAGACACTCATTCCACCTGATCTGCTCCTTGTTCCTCCATTTTCAGTTGGCATGAATGATCCCGATAATGAGAGTAATTCGAAACGCCCCTGCAGATAAAGCAAGTCATCTATAGTTTAGAAGTAAGAACACCGAAAACAGGAGGTACACAGGCTGAAAACATTTATCTTACATATTATTTTCCTTTTATTACCTAACATCCAATGTGCAAAGCAAAAAGGCTATAATCATTGTCAAATTTTAATAATTATTTTGAGAGTTGAATTGAAGTGGGCAGATGACAACATGCTAATTGAAACCATACCAAAAAAGTCGGTTCAATAAAAAAAACCTTCTAAATATCATAATCAGCTAATTCTCATTGAATAGAGGGAAAAAAAACTCGTACAGCAGAAACACCAGTTGCTGAAGACTTAAGAATAATGAAACTAGAGAGCAAAGGATGCATTTACAAACCTCATAAGTTAATGTACCGCCAGACGAATCAGGTTGACGGAGCGTAACATTTGAAATGACGCCATTAGCAGATAAAATGCATATAGCTTGAGGTCCTCGCTGAGAAAAGGAAATGATCTTCATTGTAACATCCTAAGAGCCAGTAGATGTCTGTGTTAGAAACAATACCCAAAAACAGAGTGAAACATACACAAAAACTTGTCAATGAAAAGGTTATGAATCCTGGGTTTTTTGTAATGATCTAGTATCAATGTTACATTAAACGTTGGGCGCTTCTAGGCGTCGGACTTGGCGCCCAACGCTTAGTCGTCTAGGCGGGCGCTTAAGCGGTTTCTGGGTATTTTTTTATTTTTTTATTTTTTTAATTGTGATACTTGAAGATAAATATATATACTCAATCAAAAATGCATAAATACTAAAATACCAATACTATTAATTAAATTGCTTGGTTTATCACTTACAATAGCTCTTTATATGTTTATATTTCTCAACTCAAATTATAAGTTCATCTCAACTCAAATTACAATATGTATTAAATTCATATAAATTTTCAAAAAAAGATAGCAATTTTAGTTCTACAATAAATCATGCATACTTAGATACTAAATAGCCAAAATAATAATTAACAAGGCTAGAGCCTAAGATATTTTCTTTTTTATTTTTAATTATAATAATTGATAGTGAATGTCAATGTTACAGAAAGCTTAGATGTCGGACTGGTGTCTAGACGGATTTCTTTCTTCATTTAAGTGGTGGTCGATGAGGTTTTGTTGAAGGTTGGAGGAGGTAGTGGAGGTGTTCATATTTGGAGGTTAATGGGATTTGGAGGACGTGCAAGCTACAACACATAAAATCACAACCAAGACCTACAGGGTGCAATCCACGTAAGCAGACAATGCTCCCCTAAACGCTCGTAAAATCTAGGTGGGCAGCCTAAATACCGCCTAGACGCTAGGCGCTAGTTAGGCGGCCTAAGTACCGCCTAGGCCTAGGCGAACGCCTAAGCGGACTAGGCGGAGGTTTTTTAAAACAGTGTCTAGTATAAAAGGGAGGTTAGTTTTAGAAACCTAACTAGGATTATAAGTCAATGAGTAAAACCCAGTTATCAACAGTCAACAGCCTCTTCTCATTAAAATAAACTTGTTACTAGAAATTGACCATGTGATCTGATGTATGCATAAGACAAATGGAAGTACTAGATTGTTCTTGGTGCCAGGTACTTATTTTTGTTTGGAGCAACATTAGATTGGTTTGTATATTTCTTTATAGTTGATTAAGGCATCTCCTAACCTGCAATATTCCAACAAGTTACATCTGTCACCTCTTTAGTTTAAAAATTATTTGTGTGGCTGTCAAGAGACAAAATTTTTAATAATTTCCTAGGAGCATTCAGACTCATGCTTTTGTCCAAGTCCAAAATACCAGAGCATTTCGGTCCAAAACTCTAACCAGCATAAAAATTGAATTCTAAATAACAGCCCTCCATTGTGTTAATTAAATGCATAAAGCACGGCTAAACCAATAGCAAATAACTGGATGACATAAACCCTCAAATATACATTAGAACCTTCTCTTTGAAAAAAAAACCTGACCGCTGTTATAAGCACAAAAATAGATAAAAAGAAAAAACATCAGAGAATTCAAAATTTTCAAAACAAGGGCCTTATGGAATTTGCCTAAATGCAGAACCCAAAAAATTAAATCATCAACAATAGTTCAAAAAATTAAATTTCTAAAGGGGCTACTGCAGCCTGACTCACTGATAAAGCTGGAAGAGTCATATTCAAACTAGGCTACAAAACTTTGTTTCCAAATATTAGAAGAGGAGATGACCTTGATGAGAGCTAACAGTGAAATAGAGAGAGAGAGAGAGAGAGAGAGAGAGAGTTGAGCAAGGCCAATAATATAGCAGCCTTGCTTAACCCTCAATACACCTTTCACTCCAAACATTGTCTGCCAAAGACAATTTTTTTTTCTCCCTTACCTCGCCTTCCCTTCCCTCAACCCCTATCAAACCAAACCAAGGATTTCTACTGGTAGAAAACAAAATAAATGCAATTAATGCAATCGAGAATGGAAATTGATCAACCAGATTGTACTAGATGAAAGCATGATAAGCTGGGGGACTTGTGTTGATTCACAATGTTTTAGAAAGCACTAGGTATTTTTAGGCACCAGACCTAGCGCCTAGGTGCCTAGGCGGACGCTTAAGCGGCACATAAACATTTTTAACATCGAGAGAGGAGGTATCGTTTTTGAAGTTTTAAATCATATCCTCACTATTTTACTTGAGATGGACATAGAGATTTGATCTCTGGTACACTTTAACCTGGTTAACTCTCTTCAATTATTACTATGATTAAGCGAACAATATCTCTTTTTAACACTATATAGTCCATGTAAGCAGCCCATTCTCCCCTAAGCGCTCCCAAGACTTAGACGACCGACACAGGTACTGCTTAGGTTTAAGCGGTTGCCCAGACCGCTTTTTAAAACAATGTCGATTCACATGTTGATAGGCCAAGGTAATGTATTTGTAGTTTTACATGAAATGGATCCATGACAAGTTCATTTCTGAAGATACTTGAAGTTGAAGGGGAATGAACATGTATGAATTCTATTATCACCTTCACACAAATGCACGGAAAAAAAAGGTTGAGTTAGAGCAAAAACCTAAGGTTGTTAGCTAAAAAAACAGTCTAATGTGGGCAGGCATGCTTTAACTCGAGAGACCACATTTCAAATTTAAACAAACCTATAACTAAAGAAAACTATTAAGGAGAGATCCACACAGGCCACTTAGCTTGAAACCATCAGAATCATTTCCTTAAATGGCCACACAAACATGAATTAACATCTTGAAAAGGCAGTTTCCTTGTTTTATCTTATCCGAAAAAATAAAATCATGTATCATCTGATCTCCACGAGAGAATCTGATTTCCTTCTGCTTCAAGTTAAAATAAACCACTCTAGGTTAATGGAATAATTACATGACACGACCAACTAATGTACCTACAAATGCTAGGGTATCTCATAAAACTTATGTTGATACGCCAAGGTAATGTATTTGTAGTTTTACATGAAATGGATCCATGACAAGTTCATCTTTGAAGATACTTGACGTTGAAGGGGAATGAACATGTATGAATTCTATTATCACCTTCACACAAACACACGGAAAAAAAAGTTTGAGTTAGAGCAAAAACCTAAGGTTGTTAGCTAAAAAAACAGTCTAATGTGGGCAGGCATGCTTTAACTCGAGAGACCACATTTCAAAAATTTAAACAAACCTATAACTAAAGAAAACTATTAAGGAGAGATCCACACAGGCCACTTAGCTTGAAACCATCACAATCATTTCCTTAAATGGCCACACAAACATGAAGTAACATCTTGAAAAGGCAGTTTCCTTGTTTTATCTTATCCAAAAATAAAATAAAATCATGTATCGTCTGATCTCCACGAGAGAATCTGATTTCCTTCTGCTTCAAGTTAAAATAAACCACTCTAGGTTAATGGAATAATTACATGACACGACCAACTAATGTAACTACAAATGCAAAGTGATTTGTCATTAAAATGATACCTAAATTACTTTCTGATACAGAGTATGCAGAAGAAGTGCACTGTCATTTCCCACAAATACTGATTCCAAATGTCATTCTAATTCATACATGGAAAAAGGCAAATAACAGAAAGTAACATATAGAGTTAACATCTAACATAAAGTATGGAAGATACAAATGAAAATGCAATTAAGTTTTGCAAGCCATACCTCACCAGCTGCAACAGTGATGATATGAGGCGTGAAATTGGCGCCAGAAGCACAAGCAACCATTTCGCCTGCAATAATACCAGCAATCATTAGCAAACATGTTATGAAGTATGAACTCACTTTATAATGGGAAAAGTAATTGATAGAACAAGACTCCAAAGACCGAATCCCGGTCATATTCTCTAATTAAACATTAGATTAGATGTGAAAGTGAAAATTATACACTGCGAGCAAAGATTCAGTTGGACCCTACAAGATACAAGATCTAACGAAGGCATTTAAAATTTCACATCATTGAAGTCACATCATCGATAAAAAGATCAGAACAAAAAGCGACGTCAACTCCACAACTGAAGACTATTTAGTACAGTTGAAGACGAGCAACTTATCCAACTAAGTCAGGTTCAGATATCCTTGAAGAATGAGTTCATTATCCACTTCAGCTATAATAACAACATTACTACGAGTGTTGCCCAAAAAAAGTGACTCAACAAGATTCGAATTCCCAAATCCACAGCTAACCCCACCAAATATTGCCTTTCTTGACAAGAACAACCCTCGTTTCATCAGAGATCTGATGAGTGAGAACCCTACTGTCACTCAGTGGTCCCATAACTCAACAAAATTCCAACAACCAGCACCTATATCCAAAACCCTAACAAGACCTGAAAGCTACTGATCAAATCCAAACTCTTAACAAATTTAATGCAAAAAGATAGAACCTTAGGGGCTTATTAGCAAAAGAAACTACCTAAGCCCTCGAGCTCAAACTTTGGCTGCTGCTGATAGCTGCTCACGGGACCACCTGGCCGCCCTCTACCCCG